>NC_062290.1:71103840-71406870 GCF_902655055.1 Lutra lutra | reverse complement strand
GGTACAGGGTCATCTGCCTGGGCAGTCTTAAACCTGTGAGGACCTGAGAGCTGCTGCTTATCATTGTCTAGGCAGCAGATCAACCGTGGCTGGCCGTGTTCTAGTCCTCTGAATGTTAAGTTTTGTTTTCCACACTGGTGACTGTGTGAATGAAAATAGGAATCAGGCCCCTGGAATGGGGATGTGTCTGTCCTTCTGTGACTGTAGAAGGCAGGTAGAGCATCTTCTGAATGTTCCTGAGGATGTCTGTCTACCCCAACTGAATGATCTGGGAACACTCACCTCAGAGGAGTTTGAAGACGATAGAGTTCTAGAAACGTGTTAGACACACACTGGCCCCATTTATCTGTGTGTACTTGGGCCTCTTTGTGCTGAACTTCCTGGCTTTCCTGGGAGGGTCTTGGCATTGAATCCTGAGTATGGCCTGTTGGACCCAAGCAGAGTTGGGTTTAAATGCTCTGGCAAGATGTGAGTACCAGTGCTTACTAGCTGGTTCACTTTCCTTTTCTGAAAAATGGGAGTCAAGATGCTTACTTTATGGGGCTGGAGCATATCTGATGGTCAGTAGATGTGATCATGACTGTTGTTGAGTTGAGGCTGGAAGGTCCTTTCCATGTCAGCTTATGATCTGACCAAAGTGTTTTCCAACTCATCTTTATATAGTGTCTCTTTAATAGAGTTTAAGAAACGTTTTTGAATCTACTATCTCATTTTATCTTTATAATGATCCCATAAAGTGGGTATTACTGGTATATTATTAATCATATACCTTATGGGAAAATAAAATCTTGACAGAGGTTCAGTGAATTATTCCCCATCTTCCCTGTAGTGCAGAAGAGTGGAGTGGTAAGGAATGCTAAGGCTCTGGAGTCACCTCTACTTACCTTGGGCAAGTTTTCATCTCCGTGTCTCAGTTTACTCACCCATAAAATGGGATCATTCCCCTCATAAAGCATTTGGAATAGGTGCAGAGTGATCCCTCAGTTGAGCCTGTTTGGAAGTATAGAGACTTGGCAAGTAGAGGACAGGGCCTCAGAGTCAGATCTGAGTCCACACACCTGTACTTTCTGCTATCCCAGAACATGCCTCACCCAAGTGCTAGTTTCAAGATGAAAGACTCTGAGACAGTCCAGACATGTGGGCCTCCTATGATCCTCCCTCCTACCCCAGCTCTCTAATCCCCCACTTTATTTGTTTTTCATAGATGAGGGAACCCAGAAAGGTTAGTCACTTAAGTCTTAACCTGGTTTGTGGCAACCCAGAATTACCATCCAGGGCTCCTGACTGTGAGATACTCTTTTTGTGAACCCAGTATCTAAAAATTAAGAAAGGAATGAGATACACCCACACACAGAGAAAAACAGCATATCTTGAATTTCATTCCTGCCTCCAGCTAACACTTACTTACAACTCCTGTGATCAGTAATTCATTCCAACAGTTCTGATTTCTTCGAGGGTGGTTCAGCATAGATTAATAGTGGCAAGTAGACACGGTCTGGGGTCTCCACGGGAGAAGCACTTTCTCAGAAGTTTTGCATGACCGAGCTGCTACACATGCCCCTCCTAGATGGTGCCCGGAATTCCGGGTTCCGTGTGTTCAGTTTCACATCCCTGCCTCCCAAAGGGTAGGACAAGTGCAGGCTGAGGTGGTGAGATCCACGTGTCAGATAGAGTCCCAGTGGCTCCCTGGAGGGTGTGTGGAAGAGGGCTGGCTCATGTGCTGGAATTCCCAAATAAAAACAAACAAAAAAATCTATCATCACATTGGTGCAGAGTTCCTGCTTCTCCAGAATTGGGTTTCTTGCAGCCTGTCTCTTCCCACTACAGCACATAGCATTCCCTCAAGTGGGAATTCCAAGTGCCAAGAGAAGACATATGGATAAGTTTGGGAAATAACTTTGGTGATTAATATGGCCCCCTAGCATTTAACCTTTGCCTACCTTTGTCATTTTCTTTGCATGATATCTCTTTCTGCACCCTGTGTTCCAGCCAAAGTGAACTGCTCATCCTGTCTGTGCCCCGCTGGCCTCCCTGTCTTTGCTCGAACAGGTCTCTTGCCCTGGAATATTTCCCCGGAATCCCTGACCTCTTCGTCTCCACTAGCCTGGTCCCACCTGGTCTTTAAGATGCAGCTCACATGCTGCTTCCTGACATCCTATCTGATCTCTGGGAGCACTGCTCCTTCTTCTGGCTCCTTGAATAGTAATTGAGTTCCTCCCATGAACCAGGAACTATTCTAGTTATTTGGGGTGCCAAAGTGAACAAAGATCCCTGACTTCAGACAGTTTACCTTCTGGTGCCTCCCAGAGTTGATCGCTAATGCTGGGCATATGAAGTTCTCCTGAGAAATACTGTGCCACTCAAGGTCAGATTCATGTCACGTCTGATATCTTTAGTCATCCTCTTAGTGGCTTCTATTGCTGTTGGTGTAAGGACGTTAATGCTGAGCATTCCTTGCTAGATCTCCTATGGATCCAATCTCCCTTCATATCATTCCCCTCCCAGCATTCTCTGTTCAGCTTTCTTCTTGTCCCTGCTACTTAGCCTGATATGGTGCCTTTGCACAGGCTTTCCTTCTGCATGGAACGCTGTCCCCACCTGTCTCCATTTGGTTACTTTCAAATCCCAGCTGAAACATTACTTCCTCAACATTGCTGACTAAATCAAATACCTTGACACTTCACGATGTCATAGCTGCCATGTCACTCACCACAGTTGCCAATTTACTTGTGTCTGTGATTGTTTTCTTCATATCTGTCTTCTAATCTGGATGGCAAGTAAATCAAGGGCAGAAGTGGTGTCTATGTTTGTTTATCATTTGCAGCCATAGCAGATGGTAGTGAGTCAATAAGCATTTGTTGAATGAATCAATGAATGGATATCTCCTAGCCATCATGTATGGCGGATTATCCTTGATGGGCTCAATTTCAAGCACTCTGTTCTTGCTTGTACATTTTTAGTTGTCTGAACATCTGTCCTAGTTTGCGTTTCAGAAAACATCATCATCTGACTCTAGCAATGCTCTGTGCATAGAGAAGGTACTCAGTCAGTATTTGTGTTAGCATGCTAATTGAATACATAAGTGAAGTCAGAGTTTGGTAGAATGGGGGAGTTGGTGGGAGTGGGAATCACCTATCAGAAGAAATTCTGTTTGAGCCAAAGCTGACAGTGGCGTGTCACCACAAATACTAATGCACGCATTTCAGAAAGACTCATCAAAGGAGGCCCAGGCCTGCTGGAGGTCTGTTTATATTGTGTCAGCAAAGGATAAGGCGGATCTTCCTGTGATTGTTGCTCAAGGTATACAGAGTTTTACCTAAAGACCTTGTACTCAGTGTACAAGACTAGTCAAAATGGAAAATAAAGTTTTCTTTTAAGTGAAAGAAAAAAGTAGCATTGGGTGGTAATTCTTTCCTCTTTTGCTATTTGCTCTATTTAAAAAAAAATTAATACCTTAGGTTTGCTTAATAAAGAAGAACAGTTGGTTTACAAAGCACATTCATATATATTAGCTTATTTTTATTATTATAATACTCCAGAGAGAGTGGTATTATTAGTCCCATTACTTATTTATTTATTTTTTTACAGATGAGGACATCGAGGCTTAGATCTCTATTCCAAGGACATGGTGGCTATTGTATCAGCCAGGATTGTCTAGATTATACCGCAGTAAGAAGAATTCCCAAATTCTCTGTGCATAACAGAGTTTTATTTCTTGCTCATGGGGTTTGTCTGTTGTGTGTTTGCTAGGGGACCGTGCAGCATGCTTTGATCAAACATACAGTTGTCTGCTCCCTCTGGGCCTTCCTGCGGGCTGTTCCCTTTACCTGTCATTCTAGTCTTCCTTCTGTATCTGGTAAGCTTCTACTTGTTCTTCAGGACTTAGATCAAACTTCACATTTTCTTGAAAACCTTCCCTGAATTTGGCTGGAGGTGGTTCTGAACCTGGTGTCCACGAAGTTCTCCGGACTTACGCCATCAGACTATCCCACAGTTGATGGTTTACCTGACTCCACCCCAAGTAGACTTAGTGCTTCTTGGAGGAAGGGACTGTGCCTTGAGTTATTTCTGTGTTCTCAGTGCCATTCATGGAGCCTGTCTCCAGCCAGTGCTCACTGAACAGAGAAGAAAGGCTAAAGCAGGGTTGGGAGTTTATCTTGGGAATAAGCTGAGAATGGACGACAGTGAGTTGCCCATCACCTCATTCCCATGCAGCACTGTGATTCCAGTTGTGAGAAACTGGACCCTGTGAGGCAAGTCAGGCTGATTTATCTGCAGATTGAATACCAGAGTACTTGAGGCGATTGCTCAAGATGTTTAAGGTTGACCATGTAAAGCCTGATGAAAACCTACCAAGTCTAACAACTGCATGGCTGACTAATTCATCCAGAACTTCTTGCTCGTGAAAATAGTGGATGATCAAAACTAACCACATCTCAAAACCATTCCTTCTAAAAAACTCGGAGCAAAATTTAGCCTGTCAATTTTCTCAAGAGTTAGTTGTATCTTTTTTGTTGCTTTTGGATAGCTGGGTAAATCGTTGTTTTTCTTTCCTGTCACAGCCCTGGACTTTGACAGGTCCTTGTTTATAATCTGGCAAGTCTCATTGGTAATATACCTGTTGAAGGATTAATTACAAATGTTTAAAATATGAACTTTCAGTGAATGGGGAGCAGGGATTGTTTTATGAATTTTCTCATTACATCTCATTAGCATCATATCCAGATCAGAGCCGTTGTTAGAAAAACAATAGACACATGTTCTGGTGCTCTCTCCAAAACTTGTGTGGGCATTTTGAGTTTAGAGGCCTATGTGTGATTTATGCAGGGCTCTGCAGGTGCAATGGGACTGGACAGCGCTATGTGGATACACCCAGAATATGAATGTGTCCAGAGAAGCAGGCCCCAGACTTGAACCCCAGACTGAACAGGGGTGAGAGGTGCTCGAATACCCATAATGCTTAGAGGTCCTCTCGTTCTATCTCCGGTTGCTGGAGTAGGACAGAGAGCCTGGTCTTGGGAGTCAAAAGACCAGAGTCCAAATCCCTTTTCTGATTTGTCTTGTTCAAAGATTGATCATGCAAGAGCATCTTTGCTCCTGCTGGTCCACAGCCTGAGGAAATGGCTTTTAAAGTGAATTTTGCCGTGCACATGTTCAGGCTATGTAGTCCAGTGCGATCCTGGGCAAGTTGCTTAAATTCTCTGAGAACAGGTCTCCTCACTCGGTAAAAGGAAGAGGGTGCCATTACCTTACAAGAGTGGCGTTTGTAAAGTGTCAGGCCATAATTGTACTCACTAGTGGTCAGTTCCTTTTGTAGTCTCTTTCTAGTGTTTGGGGTAGAAGAGACGGATTTATAACCCTTTCGGTCTTCACCAAAAGTTCAGTACGTATGAAGCCATTCCTGAAAGGGACAGGAGAGTCCATCTGGGTCAATGCCAGCACCTCATGTGGGAATCTAAAGGATGACATGTTATGGTGAAGGGTTTGTCCTTACACTCAATGTTGGATGATTGAAATATTGATTGACATTGGGAAACTTTAAAAAAACAATCTAACTTTATTTCTATTTGTCCTTGGCATTATGATTTCTGGGTCTACTGAAGGTCAAAATTGGAGATTTCATGGTACTACTTTAAAGATTCTTTTGAAGGTGTTTTGGTTAGCCAAACCAAATTGTACAGGGACTATCTCAAGGACTTTTTTTTTCCCCCTCATGGGAAGGTAGGTTTTTGTAAAGGATATTCATCCAGATGCCTGTCTGGCTCTTTCTGATTGTTCCAACATCTCATGACTTTGGTCATCCCCCCAAAATGTTTTATTCTAGTATTTTTTCCCGCAATATGAGTCAAAGCCTAAAATTCAAAGAAAAGAAAATAATCTAAATTCTAGAGCCATCTAAAAAGTCTGAATATTTGTTGGTTCAAATAGCAGGAAAAAATATAAGACTATTTTTTTTTTTCTTCCTGTTCAGCTTCATTCAAAGGAGATCACTTTCAGGTCAGAAGGATTTTTGATGTTTTCCAGACTTTCCTATACTTTTAAAATACTTTTTAGAACATGAAGCACTAGGCATTTATATGTGAAAATCTTATTAAAATTCTTTTTCCAAAAACTTGTCATATCCTTCTCCCTAAAGCATTAAAAAAGTCCAAATAGCAACGTATATATCAAAACCCAAATCAAGTAATTTAAAAAAGTATCTTAACAATGAAAATATAGCATATCTGATTTAACCACAGAATATTTGCCATTGGTGTACATCAAAACTGTTAGATGAGGAAGTTAGTAAGTTTAGCTTTTCTCTAATCTTTAGGCATAGTGCTATATTTATTCAGATATTGTTAGTCTATAATTCAAATTGCCTTAAGTTTGACAGAACTACAAACATTGTTGAATATAATCTCTAAGTAAATAACATATTTTGGGTGAATCCAAATTCTAGGCATATAATAAGAGGGCTAAAACTTGAAATCCTGTTTTCTTCTTTCTCTTTTCTTTCCTCTCTCCCTTCTTCCCTCCCTCTTTCTCCTTTTTTTTTGTAGTTTTTTTCATGCCTAGTCCCAGAAAACTGTGCCACGTGTCTAAGAAAAGATTTCTCACTCACTTAATAATTGATGGCATTGTAATATTTTCACTAACTTTTGGTTATCATGAAAACTACCCCAAATTCAGTAATGGACAAATGAGGATACGATGTATCATCTTATTACAGTGTCAGTGGAGTTCAGTAAACTTTCTATTGACTGGCTACTCTACAGCTCTGTAGGAATGAATACCAGGATAACTTGTAGATTTTTGTCTGGTAGAGAAGCAAATAATTCCTGTTAGTGGAAAAGATGTCCCCAAAGATTAAGGGTTATGGCCCTGTGGGACAGTGACCACTTTTGTATCTAAAGTAGAAGTCTGTTATTGACTATGTATACCTAACTTCTTAAATACTTGTTATAACATCTTACTAGTTTGCTCATTAACTAATAAGTTGAATAAAGCCTTTGATACACATTCATTTTATATTTATTGGAGTTGAAAATTTACCTGAACAGTATGTAAGATGGTTTATTTATCTTTTAAAAGAAAGTATGTTTTATATTTATTCATACTGATGAAATTAATAAATTCAGTGACATCCAATGATCTCAAGGTAGGTTGACTGATGTCAGGGAGCCAAGGTGATCTTTATGAAAGTCTTCCATATGTTGTCTTCTACCTGATTATGTGCTCAACAAACGTTTTATTGCTGTGTTATTCTTGCTAAGAGAAAGCCATGTAGAAGGGGAGGCCAAGTCCGTGTGAAGCATTCACATCTGGTGGTGGAGTCCGATTTAAGCCAACTGTTGCTATCTTGGGCCAGAGGATGGAGGTAGAAAGGAAGTGCCATGGGAACACAGATAAGGAAGTTTAAATAAATTCCCTGTATATTAAAATATATATTAACATACACTTAAAGGAAGAAAAGGCTAATGAATAGCTTTTATTATACAACCACAGGCTTATGAAAATGAGTGTCTAAAAATATTTGAAAGAAACGGATAATAGAGTATGTTTGAGGGGGAAATAACCATTAAAAACTTGAAAAATTAAATATCCCATTCTTTTTTTTTAAATTTTATTTATTTATTTGACAGAGAGAGAGAGAGAGAGAGATCACAAGTAGGCAGAGAGGCAGGCAGAGAGAGGAGGAAGCAGGCTCACTGCTGAGCAAAGAGCCCGATGCGGGGCTCGATCCAGGACCCTGAGATCATGACCTGAGCCGAAGGCAGAGGCTTAACCCACTGAGCCACCCAGGTGCCCCTAAATACTCCATTCTTAAAAACAATTTCAGATTCTCCCCATCAGTTTTAAAAAGCAGTGGTCACGAACTTTGTCATGAGCAGTCCATGAAGACTCAATACTTGATAGCTTTTCAGGAGTTAGGTCTTGTAAGAGGCTCATCTGTCAGAATTATCTAGAGATAGTGTTCAAAATACAAACTCCTAGTCCCAGTCCAAGATTTACTAAATCAGACTCTTCAGGGGGTGGGTCAAGGAATGCAGGGTGTGTGTGTGTGTGTGTGTGTGTGTGTGTGTGTGTGTGTGTAGAATTTAACATGCTCCCAGAGGATTTGGATGCAATTGAGTTTTGGAATTACTGGTGGTGGGGGCGGGGTGGGTCATTGTATGGATGGGGATCTGAGGTCTGCTTCAAGTCAGCACCTTTGCTGATTTTGCTGTAGACGGCTTCTCAGCGGGCATCCTAGGGCACTATTGCGCATCTTTTGGAACCTTAGGATCACTATATAAAATTACTCTCTTGATGGGGTGTAAGCTGCACCATTATCCCAGGGGCCCAAGGTTGGCTGGGTCTGGACTTAAACCTCCTTCTTTCTTTCAAACTGCTTATGTGCTTGTCTACCCTCCAAGGAACTCTCACTTTGGGGAGTAAAAACCCCTAACAAGTATGCACTTTCTGGAAAGCAGGTTGGCTTTACAGATAAAAAGCCTTAAAATGAATCACATCCTTTGACTCCTTTTACTCCAGTTTTTTTTTTTTCAACCCAATCTAACAAAAACCAATGATCAGAACCATGTATACTCATTTTTTTTTTCAAAATTATTCTTGGAAGAGTTAAAATTTTTTTTTCAAAAAAATGCAATATAAATATTCAAGAATACGGGAGCGATTCAATCTTAGCTAATAACAATAGGATGAAGTCCTTATGGTATCTACAAACAATGTTTAATGACGTAGGAATATAATTATGGGGTGCTCACTTTGTCCTAGGAATTTGTTTTCTTTTTCAAATTTTCTATGATAAACATTTATTAACTTTATGATCATAGGAGTGCCGTAAATTTTTATCTTTTGAAGTTTTTCTATTTTCTACAAAAAATTTATTAACTAACCAGGTGACTGTGACTGATATTTGACTAAGAGACTAATTCTGTTAAGAAATTTAGCATCTGGGCACCTGTGTGGCTCAGTGGGTTAAAGCCTCTGCTTTCAGCTCAGGTCACGATCCCAGGACCCTGGGATTGAGCCCCATTGGGCTCTCTGCTCAATAGGGAGCCTGCTTCCTCCTCTCTCTCTGCCTTCCTCTCTGCCTACTTGTGATCTTCTGTCTGTCAAATAAATAAATAAAATCTTAAAAAAAAATTTAGCATCTGCCATTTACAAGTCATCAGATAATTTGCTAAATGCAAGTGAGAAAGCTTTTTATTATTTAATAGGTCTGGCCTCTGCCTGACAATGCTTTGGCAGTTCTGATTACTTTATTCATTTTAAAGCTAGAGCCTTATTTTTCAGAAGTAAATTAAAATTACCTTCCTTTTTACTTCCCTTCAGTCTCCTTCACCTAATCTGTCTGTATCAATAGTGCTTTAATTTCTTTTACCTGCATGTAACAACATATTAGCAAAAGCTAATTAATTCACTGGATGGAGGGAATCTCCATACCAGAGAGAATCTCTCCAGGCCTCCAGTTCCCCTGCCAGTACCTTCTCACAAATGTAGAGTTTGTGCTAATGGCCCGTACCTAACACTGCAGACCAGGACTGGACAAGGGAGTTTGATGGAGAGATGGAAGGGAGTGGAAGGGTCAAGGCACTGATTATGAAATACATCATGGAAATTCACCTGGGGATGAAAAATTGGGAATATGATGGAGGTGATAGAAGGTAATAAATTTGTGGATCCAGTGAATGGATTGGAACTCTTAACTGGGTCAAAAAATTGCTGATGTGGCCGTGGTAGAAGATGTGAACTGGTGAGATAGAAGGTGGGCATCCGAGAGTAGAGAGTTCAGAAGAGAAATTTCAGCCTGCTGTGATATTGGTTGATAAGATGTAGCTAAGTATGGCAGTGAGAGGCCAGGCAATGGATTAGTGATCTACATGGGTGATGAAGTCACCAGGAGAGATGCTAAGAGAGGTGGTGAGGAAAAGAGTCACCATGTTCTAAACTCTTCAGTGAATGAGGACACCAACAGTGAGGGAGGTCTAATGGCACATCCTTCAGTGAAGCTGACTTTTTGTTTGTTTGTTTGTTTTGGAGTAGAAAAAGGGAGGAGAAATGATGTGGAAGCAGCAGGGGATCAAGGAGGATATTACCCCATGAAATAAAACATACCTTATAAGGCTCATAACTCTAGAGACCCTCCTTGGAGACTTTCACCTGGCAAGTTTTCTCCTTAGGTCCCATTCGTGCTTCTTCTCTTTCCACTCTACCTAGTTAACAGTTTGACACTGTTTGTGTACGTGTCCGTGGGTCTGTGTCTCCCTCTGGATTTGAAATTCTTCTGTGTGGAAGGCCCCTCAGTGTGTGCCCAGCATAAATGCTTAATGAATGTCAGATAAAGAAGTCATTTGATTGAAATGTGCTGAGAGAGTTTTTAGGATTTTGGTTCACCCCAGATTGGTGTACCAGTTCTCTTTGGAGACCTACGCCCGTAGAACCTCTGATGACCTCAACAGATACCTCTGGACTTTGAGTCTTGCATTAGATTTGGCTTGGAAGTCCTAATGTGGACACCTACCTTTCCACCAACATTTTTTTTTTCCCTACAACAACTTCATTCATGTGTCCTTCCCCATTACCTGGTCTCTGGTGTTCCCCCAGTGGAGGGTTCAGGCTCCCTGCTCTGTCCCAACACACCCTCTCCATGTGCAGGCACACTTGTCTTCTGAAATGCACACCCACGATGATATACAATGGGCTGCCATCAGATGGACTCTGATTTTGAGTCCTGGCTCTGTCAGGACTTAGCTGTGAGATTGATAGAAACTCATTGGCTCATGAAGAAATTACAGATCAAAAAGGTTGAAAAACCAGCCCAAGATCTTATAACTCAATAACTTATAAAACCCAGGGTGCTAGGGTTATAGAATTTGGGGTTCACCATTACCCCAAACACTTCTCAGATGTTTTCTGTCAGTTGGTTTGGTAGGGGGGTAGGAGGATACTTCTCTCTTAATTCTAACAAAGTATCTAAGTGTGGGGCTTAGTTCACGAGTTCCATTTTTTTTTTTTTTTCCGGCTCAGATGAAACCTGAATAAGAATGACAGTTGTAAATCACCCCTTATGCATCAGTAACCTGCATGTCTTCCTGTTAACAGAATGTGATTTTAAATGATATGACTGCTGTTTTATCTTGGGTCAGCCCCTCACATTATTTCCGTCATAAACAATGTTCCAAATGATCGGTATTTGGGAGGAAACACCTTTCCTGTATGGCTTGGTCATGAGATGATGGGCAGTTAGGATAACTGTGACTTCACTGCAATCATGAGTTAGGCAACTAGAAGGTCATACGTGGGGCATAGAGTTACCTGCCTGGTATAAGCCATTTTCTATAAGCTACTCCTCTGTAGAAAGTAGGGGTTTTTAAGTAGTAAGCTTATACTGTATGTTCTGGTGCTACCCAGTGCGGGGTGGTGGGGGGCGGGGGAGGCAGCTCATTTAAAGCAGAAAGGGCATGAGTCTTGGAATAAAAAAATTGTAGATTGGAATCCTGGCCCTGAAAGTTATCTGCCTGTGGATCACTGGACAGATCCCCTCATCACCCTTAGCTCTGGAATTCTCTTCAGTAAAACATGATTCTTATATTCCTTGTACAGGTCAACAGTGGAAAACATAGGGAAGTGCCCATATATAGGCTCCCCAAATACTAGTTTGTATAGAAAAATTTTTAGAGGCTTAAAATCTTACTGTTTGTTTCAGAAGTTGCTTGGTGTTGATACCATTTTGAACTACAACTTCCTTTCTGATACAATATGTTTGATATATTAAAGCAAAGACTGATATGGCTAGTTGAATGAAGATGTTTTCCCTCATATTTTATGTGTTTCTGTAGGGTTCTAGATGCTGAGTTTGGTTTTTTCAACCAAGAAAACAATCATGTTCCAAACATGGTTTTGTGTATCTTAACCCAGCAGGCAAGAACAGGCCTTTAGTGTAAGTAGTCTTAAGAAATACTGATAATAATTACACGTTGTTTTCTTACTGTTACTCATACAGCAATCACAACTCCTCACAAACGGTATAAAGGACTTTTAGGTCCATTAACTACTTAGAGCTAACTCCACAATACTCTTGAGCGGCATGAGAATTAGTACTTGGTATTGACCTTGACCTTGACCTGATATATGAGGGTTCCACCTCTAATTTAAATGCATTTATAGGGGCGCCTGGGTGGCTCAGTGGGTTAAAGCCTCTGCCTTCAGCTCAGGTCATGATCTCGGGGTCCTGGGATCGAGCCCCGCATCGGGCTCTCTGCTCAGCAGGGAGCCTGCTTCCCTTCCTCTCTCTCTCTGCCTGCCTCTCGGCCCATTTGTGATCTCTGTCTGCCAAATAAATAAATAAAAATCTTAAAATAAATAAATAAAATGCATTTATATTTCCACAAGTTCATTTTAAAATACAATTTCTGGCCTATTTTGTAATCAAATCGGATCATGCTTATTTGTGTCTTCATTATAATTCTCTGCTTCTCCTTGCTTATATTTCAACTTGCCCTCGACGTATGTATTTATAAATCTCATCCATCAAAATAATAGTGCTTACGCTGCCTGGAGTGGGCGGCGTGTTTAGATGGTGAGCTAACAAGTGCTCTTTCATCCTCCGCAATTCCGGCAAGCAACTGTCAAAATAACAGTATTGCTCCGCCGGGGACATCCAAAGGCAAGTTCTTGTTCTGCGAACGGGGAAGTACAACAGAAAGAAAACAAGCTGTGGCGTTCCCCGGATCCAGGCTGTGCTCCGTCCTGTTTGTTATCTGCGGAGCGCTGATGTTATTTCAGCCCTGTTGTCATTCTGGATGTGCTGCTGCGGTGCTGCTGTGACTGTCAGAATTCCTGCCATTACTTGGGAGCTGATCATGGTAGCCCCATGTGCCAGGAACGGGCTTCCTGGCTATTGCTAGTGACACACACCCAGGGGATGAAAAAGAGCCTCCGAGTTAGCTCTGTGCGTGCACGTGTGCACGTGTGTGCATGTGTGTGTGTGTGTGTGTGTGTGTGTGCTTGGTTGGCTAGAGGGGAGGAGCGGCCATGGCATTATTTATTTATAATTTCAGCTACTCTGTTTCACAGTGTCATTGTTGGAGGAGTATTTAAATGCCATTAAGACCAATCAACCTGTCTTTATTTATTTTAGCCTCAAAAATGTTATACAAACTATATGTTCACTTTTTAAAATTGGAAAACACATACAAGCAAAATGGAAACAATACCTGTAATTTCGCCACTCAGGAATCAGTACAGTTAGGAATCGGGTGCTAACTCTTCGGTCTCTTCTACGAAAGAGATTGTGCTCTACCTTCTTTTTTTTTTTTTTTTTTTTTAACTTAGCAAACTATTATAAACATTTTTTCCAAGTAAATAAATTCAAAACCACATCTGATTTTTATAGTGTTCCACTGTGTGGGTTTACTATAGTTTTTGTAACTAATTTCCTGTTGTTGGATTTACCTTTTCTAAGTTGCATTAATGAATATCCTTGTACATACATCCTTTCACACCCAACTGGTCTTTGAAAACCTCCTGTACTGGGAAACAGCTCCCTGCCCACAGCAGATTTAACTAGGGCATGGGTTCTAGAAATGGGACCCTTAATCTGCACGATATAAGGTCTGTGTGGCGTGGTTCCTGTCACACTGTGTTCCCGTACTCTTGTACTCTTTATATTTTCTAATCACCAACTACATGCTTCCAATTATGTCTTCTTCCATCAGACTATGGTTGCTTCCATTCATCTTCCCAGGCTGCAGGACCATTAATATCACATAGTTATTATTATCATTAATATCACATCACATAGTGTCAGCAGTCTTTCATCAGTCTCTAATTGATAATTTGCCATCTTTTGCCCAAACCAAAAATTGTATTGCTTTTATCAATGATTATGTCCATGTATGTGAAAATGAAAAGCAATGGGGGAAAAATGCTGACTTTTAAACACAAACTTAACTGTAAGAAAAAGCACAAAACCAATGATAGTTAAAAGGCTCCCAGGAGGTCACAGTCTGAACAGAGCCTCTGAGAGCTTTTCTGAACACTCAGAAGTTTCCCTGCCCAGGAAATCAGGTCGCAAGATCTTGAGCGAGTGCTAGAAAATGTAAGGAGTTCCATAGTGGGGCTATCTGGCAGGACTATGGTGTAGGTAAGATTCTGGACATCTGGCAGGAAAGTTGTCAGGATGCTGCAGTGCTATGTTTTCTGTGTCTAAGCTCACTCTGGCCAACTTCCTGCTTGCAAGAGTTGGCCCAGCAGATTGCTTCTTTGCGACAAAAGGAGTAATCTTGGCTGATTCAGGCAATAAGGCATGGAGAGGAGAGTCAGAACTTCACCCATCAGCATGTAGTCTAGGCAAACCAAATATCGGGACAGTCCACTAAAGCCCTCCTGATTATCTGCTTATCTTCATCCTTGGTTTCCTCATTATTTTTTTGAAGATGTCTTAAAGTGTGGCAAAATTTGTAATTTAATTGCCGTAACAACTAATAAGAAAAATAAATCTGGAAAATCCAGATCTATTCTTAAGTCACTTTTGCATTCCACTGTGGGTCAAAATTATTGTCAGTGTGCACATGTGTGGGCACACACACATACAAGCCTTAAAAAAGGCCATAGTCAATAAACCACATACATTACAGAGTGCACTCAACTCAAAGTTGAAGGTAGAGTTCTATTTGATATAGCCTGTTTGATAGCCCTTGTTGACTAAAAACATGTAACAGCATGTGAAAAAATAAAGAGCACTTTTAGATAATTACATACACATTTATTTTTAGAAAATATACCGGAGACAAAAAGTTTTATTTCATTGGCACTGTTTAGGAATAGCATAAAATGGACTGGGGTGTATTATGTTCAAACTATTCTCCTACAACTAATTGGTCCTATTTCTCTCTTCTTGGGTTTACTCAGAATATGTCTCCATGATTGGTTGTCAAGGGTTGGTAATGTTTCCTGGGTCTTCTCATGTACTGAGGCAATAGCTGCATCTGTTCTGGTCAATATTGTAACCCAAGTGTCATATGTAAACAAGTAAATCTCTACATCCTGGCTTTGGTAAGGGCACTAGATGATCATCATTGAGGGGCACGGACATTCTGGAAGTGGTTAGTGTTGGGGTGGGAGGTGGTCCCGGAAGAGAAATGAAGAAGGAAGGTAATTGACAAAAGCAAAATGTCCTGGGCTGGGACCCTCAATCAGCTAGCTGTCTTTTCATTTCCTCTGCTCCTAGAAAGGTCCCAAAGAAGAACAGGAAGCCAGGCCATCTGCCATTTGACATCATACCTGGAAGGCCCAGCATTTCTTATTACAAGAAGATTTCATATACAGGTGTGTTAGGAAGCCAATAAGCCAAACTCAATAGCTAGGATGAGAGATTCATCATTAAAAATGATGATTATCTCTAGATCAAATATTCATTCTATAGATGTGAAGTCTGAATCCCAGAGAGAGTCTGGGATGTCTTTGAGGCCACTTGTGAAGTAAGAGCAGAATTGAAAGTAGGACTCCTTCCTCGTGTTCCGGCTTGATGCCCCTCTCAAGGTAGCATCGTTGGGAACAATGTGAAATGAAGCAGTTCATGTTAGCAGCTGCATTTTGTGACTGGTATAATTCCAAAAATCATCCTAAACAAGAAACTGCAGAGATAATTGTACAGAGGATGTATGGCACATTGAAATTCCATTATTTAAAAAAAAAAAAAACAAAACTCCACATTGTTTTTTTTCTGGTTTTGCCGTTTAAATTTATGGTTTGGTTACTGGTCTGGCAGGCAGCATGATGTATGGTTGTTTTGCTAGGTTAAATACCTCTCTCTGCTTCATTCTCAAGAGATTTTTCTGCTATTCCTCTGTGTATTTTTTTTTTTTTTTGGGCGGGGGGCGTCATTTGTTACAAAAAGCAGATATACAAAACCACGGAATTGCAAGTGGACCTTTGGGTACTATCAACATTTGAGTAACCTGGCCTGTACCCTTCTGTAAGTCATGGTTTGCTGGGGGATTTTTGTGTTGCTCCTGTTATGCTCTCTGGGAAATGGTTCTTAAGATCCCAACCTCAGGGCTGTGGAAACTGAGGCTCAGAAAGGGAACTCTTGCATTCTGAGCTTTGGTGCAAATTCTCTGCAAGTCAAATTTCAGAGAGGACCGGGACTGGGTCAGTTCTAATTTGGAGCCCGCCCCCTGCCTCATTTTGGGCCCTTCCAAAATCACATCCAGTTTTTCAGTCATCTCCGTTAGCAAATCTAATCACTTCAACTTCCCATGCACTCAACATTAGTTGTCCAGATGAGTTGAGAGCTCGGGTTACCTCCAGGCTTGATCACCACCCACATTTCGTATTTTCATAAAATAAATGCAATTAGCTAGGGGGCTTAGCATTCTGTGGTTTGTATCATCTATTTGAAGAGTTTGTTTTGTTGGTTATTTGTATGTCCCCTCTTAGTATTTGAGTTGAATTTTTCTCCCATTCTATTCCCATCTTATCATACTTTCATTATCTGGTCATTTAAAAATTAAAACCAGATTTGAGTTGGTGTTTAAGACATGCTGTCTGAGGTTGGAAGACATGATTTTTGTTCCCAGTTCTTCTTTTCTACAGATTCATGACATTGATTAAGCCTGGTCCCCTCTCGGGCTTTAATTTCTTCACCCGTAATATTAGGGTGTTGGACTAGCTGACCTGTAAGAGGTCTTCCTAGTCTGAAATGCTCTCCTTGCATTTTGGGTTAGGGATGTTTAGCAGAGTTTGATTATCTTGTTTTAGATCAAAGACTGTGGGAACCAGGAAGTTCTCAGTTTGGGGTGGTCTCTATATGGTGTCCAGGTCTCTCAGAAATTGTCCAGGCAAAGCCTGCTTTGCTCCAGATCCGTGTAGACATTGTGTGAGGTGCTATGGCTCCCATAGTGCTCCGGGTCATGAACTGACAGGCTGGGAACGTGCATGCTTTCGATGTATCATGAAACCCTTAGCAAACTGTCAAAAGGTAGACTTGCAGACTTTTTATCTGGTTGTTTCTTAAAAAACAACAACAACAACAACAGCAACAGCAACAAAAACCCATGCCTGATAGCTTCATAGGTGATGAACTCTGTGAGGAAAACTTCATATCTTTACTTTACAGAGGGTGGTCTTGAGGGCCAGAGAATGAGTGAGTGAGAGAGCTGTGATGGCCTAACTCCCTTCTCTCTTTCCTGATTTGAAACCCGCCATTTTGGCTTAAGTTTATATAGTTAATGCCAAGACTCCTCAAGCCATATGGTGTCTTCCCCATAGACAGAATTTAAATTAAATTCCTATTAGTCTGAGAAGTGGTGCTGCTCTTCCCAAGCAATCTTGCTTCACAGCAGGCTTCATTTGAGGGAAGCCAATTTACCTCAGGTGCTATAGGGCCATTCGCCACTGTCCCATGGAATAATATCCAAACTTCACAGCATGGCATTCGAGGCTGTTCAACCTCTAGTTACAACCCGTTTGCTTTAAACTTGTTTAAGCCTGACTGACTTGTGATTGTAAGTCTTCCTAGCCTGTTCCTGATCTGCTATGATTTCCTCTAGCATCCAGTGACACTTGGCTCTGCCTCTAGTAATTAATGCCACCCTAACATTTCATACTCAACATGAGTACTCCGTATCCCCAGTTTGGACTATTACCTTTGTCTCAAGGACTCCGTAGGGTTTCCTTCGTGTTCCTTAGCTCCACTCCCAGGGAAAGAAACCCTGTCAGCCTCGTGAAAATTACTCTCTGGCTCCAGGTTGCTTGTCTGGCATTGTGGCTTTTTTTTCACTTGTCCGGACAGGTCAGGAGAAAGAGCTTCAGGACAGCTATGGTGGATTCCCTGAGTAGGTCCTCTGTGCCATGCCTGGGTTAAGCTGGGAATATGGAGAAGGATTAGACACTCCCCTGCCTTCAAGGAACATGTAATCCAGCAGGGAAGAAAACGAAATAATTAAAGGTAGTGTTATGTTGTGGTTATTATGAGAGAAATCCATATGGAGCGAGTGAAGGGCATAGAGAGGGGACAAGTCATTTGTGCCAGCGTTGTGGGGATGGTTGGGGAAACGTGGTGCTGAGTTTCCAGGAACATCCATGTGAAGAAAGTACGCCTCCTACAGAACCAAACCTCCTCCCTGAGACTGGTGAATAGATCCTCTGAAACAGAGAAGTCAATGGTTTGTTAATTATGCCTTTGCAGACAGAGTAATGTGAGAAAGAAATCAGAGCCTCTTGGATGGAAATCTTTGACATTTGGGATCCAGAGTGCTCCATGGCCAGGCAGTCTGACCAAGGGTCTAATTTGGTCTTCTTCAGAGAGGGGAAATTCCCAGCAGCGACTGCAGTGGAAATGCTAAATATGGAAGGCCAACAGAATAGACTCTTGTTTTATCTGGCTGAAATGAGGGGGAAATGGCTCTTGATATGACCTTTCTTCCATGGGGGGTTGCCTTTTAGATTTGGAAAAACTGGCTCAGAAACAAAATAACGACTGAACTGATACATGCAGAACATCAGTGGAGAGTAGTTTCCTCAAGACCACTCTTCTTCATGTGTGTTAGGTGAGAAAGGGTCAGGTGTCCAGCCCTGGGCAATGACATACAGGGTGGTTCAGGCTTGAGATGAGTAGGGGCTGTTTGGTGCCTATCAGCTGGTTGCAGAGCTGGGACAGGTCCATTTCTCAGGAGAGGAGCAGAGCAGAGCAGAGAGGAGAGGGTTGGAGCTGTCTGCTGAGCCTGTCCCACCCCAGCAGATATAGAGGATGTTGAATTCCCTGGCTCACTGAGAGAGGTGTTGCTCTGGACACATTTTTCCATGGTGACATTGCCCAGTGTCCCTACAGGAGGTAGACTGGGGAGAGGAATGGGAAAAACAATGTTCTCCAGCAGGACCATTACATAATGGAAACCCTGACACTGATTTGCAAACGTCTCTTTGCTCCGACTACCTGGGGCTTTTATTTAACATCGGACACCATGGTATTTATGATTCAGAGTTGATGAAATAACTCTACCTTCAATTAAAATACATGTGGGTTAGCCTCAGGATCATACTGTTGAGTGGAAAAACAAAGCCAGGGGAGAATACAGACAGTGTGATTTCATTTATATAAAGCTCAAAAAATATACAACTACATATGTATGTGTGTGTGTGTGTATTTATGTGTGTGTGTGCATAGGTTAAAGATGAAAACATACGTATGTTACTATAAAATTAAGCAAGGAAATGATAAACACAAAATTTGAGAAGATGATTATGAATTTTGGGAGGGAAGGAATGTTTGGGATAGGGAGGGACACCCACAAGGGATTTCAAGGTAATGATAATGTTCTTTTTTTAAAACTGTGCAGTGAGAACAGAGGTGTTCATTATGTGGTAATTCTTTCTATGTGAGGTATGTTTTATGAATATTAGTTAAATCTACCCTGTTTAATAGAACAAACTGAAGTCTTCTCACTAAGAGTGGTAGGATTTGTGTAGGGAGAGAGGCATGTGTCTGATGCTCATATGTTAGAAGGAAGGACATCCGATCAGTTGGCTTCTTACTATGAATCAGTATGATTATGGCTTTCCTCATATCAATAATTGATTTATATTTTGAATAAAAACCCAATTGTACAAACTAACCCCAGCTGCCCCTGTTGAATCAAAATTTTATTTCCCTTCCTGATGTGGGAAACAGGAATGAAATAATATAAGGTAAAAAAAAAAGCAAGATATCAAACTGTTACAATTTCATCCTGCTATTTTACAACATTTTGTTCATGTGCAGAGATGAAAAAGGTTTGGAAAGTGTCTATTAAAGTATTTAGAAGGAATCATCTCTTGACTGAATTGTTTTTAGAATAGAAGATAGGATTTATGAGCGGCTGTCCCATTGGATTATTTCTTTTCCCTCCCCTTCTGGACAGGTTGCTCCGTCCTCTTGATCATTCTGTGTTGCCCTGTGACAGCACCAGTTTCTTCTCTCTGTGTCTTGTCTGAGAAAGACTCTCCTTTCTGCTTTTCAAAAATGGTGAACATTTAATTTGGTCACTGGAACATGTTAGTGAATCCAGGAGCCGGGAGACCAGCCAGGAGTTAGGAAAACCACAGGAAATGTGTGGCCGGATGGGTCTTTGACCGGGCAGAGGGTTGTATGGGCAGTGCAGGCTGTGTGGTCCGAACAAGCACAGCAGAGGCCAATGGGATCTCACCTCCTGTCTCTTCCTTCTTTTTTTCAATCTACTCCACTGTCCTAGGTTAGGTTTCATGGGAAGCAGACTGACACTTAGGTTAGTGTTCACGGGGTACATTAGGGAGTATTCTTGGGACCAACATCTGGGGAAGGGAGGGGAGGGAGAGAAGAGGTGGAGAGGGGAGGGCAGAGGAGGGATGGGAAGGAAGCAGGATTGGGTCTAGGGAGAGCTCAGGCTGGGCTGCAGGCTCAGTGGAAGCCTCAGCAGACCTGGAGAAGCTGTCAAGATGGGAGAATAACCCTTTGGAGCTGGTCCAATTTTGGAGGGTAGGGCCGGACCTTTATAGCCCACATCAGTTGGATACCAGATGCTGCCCACCTCAGGAAAAGGGCATGACCCTGGGTAAGGGGAGATCCTTTCAGCTGAGATAATCCCCAAAGGGGGCCAACAGCCTTCCCAGCAATTTCATATCAAGTCCTTCACTCTTCTTCAAGCGGGATCTTTATTTCCATTCTGTAGTCAAGATTATTTTCTTATTAAAACATGAATTTAAGAATGTCAGCTGCTGCTCAAAATCCTTCCGTGGCTCTCCACTGACAATAGGAAAAGGATCCAACCCTTACCTTGGCATTCAAGTCTTTTTGCAATCGGGTCCCAATTTTCATTCTTCCTTTCTGACAACGTTCTTCATCTCTGTCCATGACCTAATAAAAATACAGCACATTCCAGCTACACTAAATATTTCCCATGCCAAAGGTATACCTTGATATCCCATTTACTCTGTCTGGAACATCTTACTTGCTCAAACCCCTACTCAGTTTTCGAAACGAAGCTCTAATGGTGATGAGCCCCGGGTGATGTATGGAAGTGTGGAATCACTGTATTGTACACCTGAAACTTACACAACACCGTATGGTAACTAACTGGAATGAAAATGAAAATTTAAAAAAAGGGACAAAACCAAGCTGAAATGCCCTTTCACCTAGAATGTCTCCAGGCATAGATTTTCTTTTCTGCGGGTCCTCATGTCCTATTTTTCTTGCCTTCTCTCTTCACGCATATTATTTTCCCTTTCCTCTTCTTCATCCCTGACTTGTGCTTCTCTTCCTTGTTCCTGTACAAATCTTCTCCCATTCTCTCTGATTCCTCTCTTTTTCTCTCTGGGGCATTTTTCCTTCTCAGGTAGTCTTCCGGGAAAAGCCAGAGGCCCGGGGCTTGGTCTGCATTACCTGCCTCAAGGGCCTCTGGGTTGGCGCGCAGGTTAGCGAACACTACTCCCGAAGCTCTTTATGCTGCCCTTGATGACCCTGCTTTTCCTGAAGGTTCTGATCATTTGCCCGAGAAGAACTGGCCATGAATGTCGGTGTCCTGGGGCTGCTTGCTGATCAGGCGAGTGATGCAGCCTTTCCTAGAAATAGTGTCAGGGTTGCTCCAAAGAGCTTCCGCCTCAAGGAAGAGGTGACTTATTTTAGCTATTGGCTTACATACCTGACTCCTCCAGTAGACTGAGAGCGATTCCAGGCCGGAGACTTGGTCTGCCATCTGCGTGCTCCCTATGCCTCGCCCAGCCCAGCTGTAAGTGGTGGTGGGGTTGGGGGGGCTTCCTTCAACGTCTGTAGAGTGAATGAATTGCTATGTATGTTTTGTTTTTCATTTGAGTAAAGGGTTGAGGGTGAAATGAAAGTGAATTCCTTGCTCAGAGACTCAGCAAAGCAACATGAAGAAGGGGCCACATCCCTTTCTAACATGCTTAGCTTTTCATTGCCGAGTTGATGTCATTCGTGAATTGATGTTGTGTTGATTACAGCTGTGAAGATTTCCGCTTATTTCCATCTGTCCCTGACACACAACAGCAGCAGCAGAAACTGACAGAGGCCCGACCACGTGCTAGGCTCTGCCTTCATTTCTAGCCCTCACAGTAATCCTACGAGGTAGATACTGGGATGCCCATTTTGCTGGTTGGAGCAAGTGAAGTTCAGAAAGGTTAAACAGAAGTTGTCTCTGGTGATGTACTTTCAAATGACAGACCAGGATTTGAACCAGGGCAGCCGATTCCAGAGCTCTCCCTCCTCCTATTACTCCCTACTGCTAAAATTCAGTGTACGGATACATCCTGCATATATGGGTGGTGAGAGACATTTACCTGTTAGGGGTGGAAAACATTTTGGGGAGCAACTGTGCTATCATTTCAAAGAAAGGCCACATAATTCATCCGTCAAAACAAGAAATACCACCAGTTTCATGCTGACTTGAAGTGGACACTTCAACTGGGTCTCTGTAACTTACTTCTTCCACTGTGGAACAGAGAGAGTTGGTGAGTGGTTGTGAAAGAGAGTAGTCTTGAAGTTCTCTGAGACAGGAGAACAGAAGAATCCTGTGCTATCGCTCGATGTTATCATTACCGAGAAAATGCATCCAATAATGTTGTTGCTCTTAAGTCATCATGGCAATCTCCCCAGGCCATGCACCATGCCAAGTGCTTTCTGTGCAATGTCCTGTTTCATGCCCACAACAAACTTGCGGGGTAAATGTGATTATCGTAGATACCGTGGGAGCTCGCTCTCTTGCTCTTAGGTCTTTCTGTGAGAGAAGTAGAAGTCCACAAACATCCTTGTGTTAGAGTAGTAACTGTAGCTTCATTCATAATAGCAAAACCAAAAACAGCCCAGATGTCCATCAAGAGGAGACTAGATAAACTATGGCACATGGGAATATTACTGAGCAATAAAAGGGAGTAACCCCAGTAGGCGCAAAACCACAGATGGATTCTCAAAACTATTATGCTGAACCAAGAGTATCTACTTTTTTCACAAGAGTACATATGATGTTATTTCACTTAAATGAAGCTCTAGAAATAGATGGGCTTTTTGGGTGGAAAAAACAACAGGACTGTGGTTACCTTTGGGATGTAGGACTCCAAAGGCATCAGGGGATTTTCTAGGGTGATGGAAATGTTCTATGTCCTGATAGGGACCTCTGCCACACAGGGAAATGCGTTCATCAGAACTCACTGGAAGGTACATTTAAGGTTTGTGCATCTCTTCATATATAAATTTAACCTAAAAAATTGCAAACGAGTATTGATCTCTGGTTAATCATATGCTTGTTGAAGTGTTTAGAAGCCAAATTTACTTATGTCTGTAACTTTTCTTGAAATGCATCAGAAATAAATGACTGGATGGATAGACAGGGAGACATGGCTTGATATGTGATGAAGGTAGCATAGTAGATCCCTGCAGATAATCTGAGTGGTGGACAGCATGGTTATGCATGATGGATTTCCTTCAACTTTTCTCTGTGCTTGAAAAAATTCATTAAAAATGTTGGAAAGGGGCACCTGGGTGGCTCAGTGGGTTAAAGCCTCTGCCTTCAGCTCAGGTCATGGTCCCGGGGTCCTGGGATCGAGCCCTAAGTCGGGCTCTCTGCTTAGCAGGGAGCCTGCTCCCCACCCCCTCTCTCTGCCTGCCTCTCTGCCTACTTGTGATCTCTGTCAAATAAATAAATAAATAAATAGATAAATAAATAAATAAATAAAATCTTAAAGAAAAATGTTGGAAAATCAAGTAGTAGACACCCAAAGAGGGAGTGTAATTAGAACAGAATAAACTAGAATAAAGTGCCCTTATTTTGATACAAACGAAGCTCTTTCACACAACAAAGGTCAGAGGACTCTTACGCCTATATCTTACAGTCAAAACCTTACCACATTCGAGCCTTTTACTTCTTGGTCCGATCTGACGTTCCAGTGCATTTCCAGCCACTCTCGGACAGATCTCACCCACCGGCCTCTTGAAATGACTTCTTCCTCCCTGCATTCTCGACATACATTTAGGCTTCTGTACCTTTGCTTTATGCTGTTTCCCGTGCACGGAAAGTCTCCATCCCTGCAAAATCTTTACTTATCCTTGTGGATCCACTCACGTGTCCCTTACTGCCAGTTCCTATTATGGCACTGATCACGATAAAGTTTCCTTAATGCTGGTTCCTTCTTTCTCCCCCTCAGGCCTCAGAGAACCTCTAGGATGGGCAGAGGCAGTGTGGAGCTTAAGTCTTCTGTGCCCAGGACCTGATACAGAACTTGATGCAGAAAACAAACTCAAGAAATACTGGCATAGGCAACAAGCATAAGAAATGATGCGTAGATGAATTAGAATAGAATGGACATTGGGAAGTGCCTGTACCATTCATTTGCCACTTTGGTCTCAGATCGTTTTCTTGTTCTTTCTTTGTTTTCTTCTGTTTATAGGGGGCTGAGCCCTGCGGGTGACATTTCCCAAGGACCTTCACCATCTGGCTTCTGGCTAAGACCAGCTGCTAGGAGGCACTGGTGAGAGATTGGAGGGAGGAGCGGGAAGAAGCCAGGGTGTTTCTCTCCTCCTCTCCCTGCTTTGGCGAGTGTCGCCAAGAGCAGCAGAGTCTCCTGCACATCATTCTAGCTGCCATACGATAACCTCTCCTTCTCATGGTCCCCACTCCAGTTGCCTCTTGGTGACTCCACCTCCTCCAGCCCTTGGGATGGTGGTGGCTTTAGTGGTTGATAATCTCTAGTTTGACTGTTTATTCTGTGGTTAGCTTTTAGGCTCTTCTGACAACTTTGTGACTAATTTTTCTGGAGCTAGCCTGGGCTCTGTTTTCCTGAGTAGCTCCTGACAGAGGTAGTTCCCTACTTTGTACCCCAGTTTCTGCATTTTTAAAATGAGATGGATGAGATATAGGATCGCCAATTTTCTCCTTGCTAAAATTCAGATTAAGGGGAAGAGATTCATTAGAATGCCACCAAGGTTGACCTGTTTTCAGTTTCAAAAAGGGAGAGAGAAATAACTCCTAACACTTCCACTTAGTACCTTCTGAGCTTCCTCATGCAGGGATCACTGTGCTCAGCTAGGGCTCATCAACAGGAGCCACGAGTGAGAGTCTACCCCGGAGTCCTGCCTGGCACGATGATTAAAATGCTATCTGTTAGGTGCCAATTTCCAAGGCACCATCAGCGTTTACACAGTGGCCAGAGTCAGGGAGAAGCAGCGGAAGCTGGGGTGGCAATGAGGAGGGAGGGACCTGGGATCAGTGCTCATCCCCACCAGTCCTGGTACTTCCCTGAGGACAACCCGGGACTCTGGGGTTAGCGTGGGGTTGGAAGAAAACCGAGAGAGGATGAGCCGCTTCTCCGCTAGGACCTCTTAGTTCATGGTCATCAATTATCAGCTAACATTTCATCATCCCATCTACTAACTTTCACCTCATTGGACTCAATATGATGGAACGCGTTATTTTGTGTGTGAAAAGAAAGACAAAAGCGGATGATATCTAATCCCTTCTCCCCAGCTACCCTCAATCCAGAGGGGGATATGTAGATACATGTATGACTCTCATTCATAAAAACAATTCTAACACAGCACAGTTTGTAGTATATACTATAATAAGTGCAAATAACAGAAGAAGAAAGAATTGTAAGAGTGTTTTGGAAAGAATTGGTGGAAGGATGTATTTTGAACTAGACCTTGGCAAAGGATGGCCAGATTTAAGCATGGGGGGAAAGACATTGTAGGCAGAGGTTAAGAGCCTGAGCAGAGGCATGGGGCAAAAAAGTGTAGGGCCCATGAGGAATACGTGAGGGGATGGGAGGACCAGAAGGGAAGAAGGCAGGGATCAAGTTCCGAATCAATCAGTATGAGATGAGGAGTTTGGAATGTATTCTTATGCAACTAGGAGTCACTGAAGGTTTTTGAGCAGGAATAATTAGGTCTGTGTTGTAGGCAGACTGCCCTTGGTCATGGCGGCATATGGATGGGCAAGGAGAAGGCATGCAAAGAGCCCATGGAGGGTGCCATTGCAGTAACCACTTCTATAGCCGCTCAGATATTCCCTTAGAGGCCGTGGCCTCCGTAGGGCAATTGAGACAAAACAGAAACTAGTTGAGATTGCATCATTAGGAATGCTTGCAGACCTCAAGAAGACTGGGAATAATGACCAATATCTGGGTTTGTACTCGGCAGGGCTCATGGAGGGGCTGTGGGGGCAACTAATTGGGGCAGTCATGAGAGTGCAGCTGAAATCACGGACCACAAAGCCCAGTGAAACCAGGGAGGGGTTAGCTAGAGGTCAAATGGAAGAAGCAGCTGACCTAATGCGGGCAGCCCTCAGCTGTAGCATCTGTGAGGGGGTAAGGACAGACTGTGAGATGAGTGACCCCCTAAGAGGAGTTCGTGGATGCCCAGTAGTCACCTCTTGTCCTCTCATCTCCTGTATCAGTAACGGGAGTTGGTCTTCACTATGTTGTTTTTGCAAAGCTCACATGGAGGCCAAGGGGACAACATAAGGTTCAGAGTAAGTGGATTGGGTTGCAGATCTGCACTTAGCCTGGCACCTCTAAAGCAGCTCTTAACCACACTGTGCCCCCTTCTGCTCTGCTCACTGCTTGATGCGGAGGGCTCTGGAGGTGGCGCAGCCTTGCGTAGGGCCTGGTGCCAGTGACTTAACTTCCCAGTGTGTCAGTTTCTTCCTTGGTAAAGCGGGTATACGAGCTTCACCTACCACTTGGAGCTGTGAGAATGAAATGAGATGGTGCAAGCTAAGCTTTTAGCACAAGGTGTGGAACACAGTAACTAATTAATAATGTAATTGCCATATTATATTATTAATGCATAATCATAATTATTACTCACTACTGTAAAATGGGATAAAAATCTGTAGCTCTGAGAGTTTCTGTGATGATCCAGTAATGAACATGAAGGTGTTTTTTAAAAGTGTAAAACATAGTACAGATGTAAGATATTAATTATGATGATAACAAGGACCCATTCGAAGCAAGATGCTCCCCAGATGCGCTTATAGAGCCAGTGTTGTGTGATTGCCTAGGGAGCTGCTCATTCCCGATCTCTGTGTTCTGGCTTCTCTCACTGCCTGAAATCAGCTGATAAAGGCTTCTCAGCCCCTTCTGCCCTGAGTGGGGCTAGTCTGGTCTGCTCTCCTGGCAGCTTATGTCAAAGATCTTGTTATGATAAGTGTAGAATGAATGAAGCCAATGTCTACTGTGAAGGCCACCTTGGGGGTCAAAGAAACCATCTCTACCTGCTTCTCTAATGATGCAGGTTATAAAGCCCAGTTGCATTTAGAGCCTTAGTGTTCACAAACCTGTTAAGAAACTTGCCCGAAGTCATGCATCTGGGAGGTGAAGAAGTTGATTTTGGAGGCCTGTCCTATCTGATTCTAATGCTTGTGTTCTTTTTTTATTTTGCATTCACTATGCCTCTCACTGTCTTATTTGGGGATGATGGAAAGGAGTTAATTAATGATTTGGGATAGGAGAAGTTGGCAGAAATATGGTGATGAGCTCCACAGCCCCTATAGCTACTGATATTAGAGCCAGTCATTGGAGGTATGGGTAACAGACCTATTCTAAGAGGAGTGCTATGTATTATGTATTTGAAAAAAAAAAAAAAAAGAGACTGTTACTGTTCCCAGCAGTCAGAGCAAAAGCTGATGTTCGGCTCTGGTAATCTATCCAAGTAATAATGACCACAAGGCCAGGATGACCCAGAGCAAAATTATCTTTCCCCTCCCAATTTTTTTTTTGCTTCCAATTTTAATGAGAAACACAAAATTCCTTCTATTCATTGTTCCAAAGCTTTGAGTCATCCTAATTCTTTCTTCCGCTTCTTCTTACCACCTCCTGTCAGTTCTCAAGTCTGTTGATTTTTCCCTTCTTAAAGTCTCCCTCTTGCCGTCCTTCTGTCCACAGCTTGGTCAGGGCCCCTCATGTCTTCTCAGGGTTATGGTGGCAGCTCCCTAGCCAGCCTCAATGCTCCATCTCTCTGTGTCTCATTCACCCTGTGCACAGGCACCAGTGTGAGCTTTCAGAAGCAAAGCTCTTTTCACATCACATCCCTTCTCAAAGTACTCATGATATGTCCACAGTGTACACAGTGAAACCCAAGGTCGTGACCATGGTGTTCAAGAACCTTCAAGTCAGACACCTGTGTCATCACTCATGATGGCCAGCAACACCCTCTTCACTTTCTCATACATGTCCTACCAGGCTGAGCTTACAAATCTTGCCTTTGTCACAAATCTTTTCTTGGTTCTCTCATTTAGGAATAGTTAGTCCTTCCTCTGTGTTCCCATCGTCCTTGTTTGGGTGTACTCATTTCATGCTGTTTTGTTTCTGACTTATCCAAGTGTCCATCTTCCTGCCCAGAGAGCAGGCTCCGTATGACCAGAGCCTGGACTGTATATACCTCAGTGTCCCAGAGAGCATCCATCACTGGCCCCACACAGCAGGCCACAGAGGGATTCAGTTAACATCTTTGCCTCTATTTGACTGCAACTCCCTAGTTGAAAATTACCACATTAAAAAACAACACAACAGCAAAGTGTCTTTGCCCCAGTATCCCATTATAGAGAGCTTTTGAACTCTTGAGTTGACTTCATGATCTAGTTGTGCCTAAAAAATTATAGGAAAAAGAGATGTTTAGGCATAACATCAAAGGTAAAAAAGCAGATTCCGGATTTCTTCCACCCCTCCCATTTGCAGCTAATACTGGTACCAACATTTGGAGGTGGTGGGTATTTCATTTATTTGCTTATGTTATGTATTTTCTGCATTCTTCTTTTCCCTCTTAAATTACATGCATTATCAGGTGTCTCTAAATTGGGATTAACTCATGAAAAAGCTATATAGTTTTAAAATGTTATCTTGAGCTATATTATATGGACTCCTATGTCAGGAGGTTTGGTGAAGAGTCTGGGTTTTATACTGTTCGTGATAAATCATTGGACAGTTTTAAGTAGGGGTGTGATAAGAGATGGATTTAAAAAGCATCATTTAGGCTGTAATGGGGAGAATGGATGGAAGGGTCTGAGTGTGGAGTCAGAGAATCCAGTATGATGCTACAGAAGTGGTCCAGGGAATGATGATGGTGGTGTTGACCTGAATGGTGGTAATGAAAATGGAGAGAAGGAAAAGATAATGGAATATATAGTGGAGAAGGGTCAGTGGGTCTTGGAACAAATTTGATGGGGAAGGAGGGTGTACTGGGTTGAACTGGGGCTTCTAAAAGATATGTCCATCTGGAACTTCTGAATGTGACCTATTTGGAATAAGTGTCTCTGCAGACGTAATAAAGATAAGGATCTTGAGATGAGATTAGATTATGGCAGGTCCTAAATCTAAAGATGAATGTCCTTATAAGAGACAGAAAAGAGACAGACACACAGATCAGAGGGGAAGGTCATGTGAAGACAGAAGCAGAATCAGAGTGATGCATCTGTGAATCAAGGAAGGCCAAGGATTGCCCCCAGCCAACAGAAGGTAGAAGAGGCATAGAATAGATTCTTCTTCAGAGCTACCAGAAGGAATCAACCCTGCCAACATCCGATTTAGGCCTTTCGGCCTCCAGAACTGTGAAACAAGAAAGATCTGTTGTTTTAAGCCATTAAGTTTGTTATGTCATGTGTAGGAAGCTAATATGGAGGGGAAGAGGGAAATGAAGAATACCTCCTCAGACTTCTAGTTTTAGGTACCTAATAGATAGTGATACCATTTACTAAGATGGGGAAGACAGGGAGAAGGGCAAGATTTTCTACAACTAAGTATATTTTCTGGGGGTGGCAAGGTGAAAGGAATTCTACAGGAAGTAGAATTCAGAGCTGCCTTGCAAATCCAAGGGAGAGGAGGGGGTAAGCATAGGAGGCTCCAGGTCTAGAGTTAAAAGTTACAGGGAGGGAGAGCCAGAAGGATTGAGTAAAAGAGTAACAGGGGAGCTAGTGGTGACACATTCTTATCTTCCTTCCCAATGAACGTGGGCCATTTACTTAATTTCTTTGAGTTTCATTTGCTTCGTCTTAAGATAGAAGTTAAAAAAAATTCACCATCAATAAACTGACAAGGCAGCCTACTGAATGGGAGAAGACATTTGCAAATGATGTATCTAATAAGGGGTCAAGATCTAAAATATATGAAGAGCTTATACAACACACCAAAACCACCAAATAATCGGATTAAAAATGGGCAGAGGACCTGACTAGACATTTCAGGATCCGAATAGACATTTTTCCAAAGAAGACATGCAGGTGACCAAAAGACATGTCAAAAGATGCCGAACATCGCTAATCATCAGAGAATTGCAAATCAAAACAATGAGCTATCACCTTACACCTGTCAGGATGGCTAGAATCAGAAAGACAATAATAACAAGTGTTGGTGAGGATGTGGAGAAGAAGCAACCCCCACGTACTGTTGGTATAATGCAAACTGGTCAGCCACTGTGGAAAACTATATGGAGGTTCCTTAAAAAATTAAAAATATAATATGACTCCATAATTCCACTGCTTGGTATTTACCCAAAGAAAGGAAAACACTAATTCAAAAAGATCTATGTTCCTCTATGTTTATTGCAGTATTATTGACAACAGCCAAATTATGGAAGCAGCCCAAGTGTCCATCCATAGATGAATGGATAAAGAAGATGTAGTATATATATATATACAATGGAATATTCCTCATCCATGAAAAAGAATAAGATCTTTCCATTTGTAGTAATGTAGATGGATCCAGAGGGTATAATGCCAAGTGAAGTAAGTCAGACAGAAAAAGACAAAAATCATATGACTTCACCCATATGTGGAATTTAAGAAACAAAACAAAGAGACAAATGAAGAAAAATAGAGGTAAGCAAACAAAACTCAGACTCTTAAATTCAGAGAACAGACTGGTGGCTGCGAGAGGGGAGGTGGCTTGGGGGAATGGGTGAAATAAAGGGGATTAAGAATACACTTTTGTGGGGTGCCTGGGTGGCTCAGTGGGTTAAAGCCTCTGCCTTCGGCTCAGGTCATGATCCCAGAGTCCTGGGATCAAGCCCCACATCGGGCTCTCTGCTCAGTGGGAAGCCTGCTTCCCCCTCCTCTCTCTCTCTCTCTCTCTCTCTGCCTACTTGTGATCTCTGTCAAATAAATAAATAAAATCTTAAAAAAAAAAAAGAATACACTTTTGTGATGGGCCCTAAGTAATGTATAGAATTGTTAAATCACTATAATGTGCACATGAAACTAATATAACACTGTATGTTAATTATACTTCAATTACAAAAAAAGCAACACTTACCTCAGAATTAAGAAGATGCCCTTTATTTACCTTTTTCCTAAGATGTTTCTCTAAGGATCACCATTTTTGCCTTTTTATTCCACGTCTCGATATCAAAAGAATTAGTTGCCATGCACGAATGTCATTAAGGAGAAGAATTTGCTATCAATAGAAGTAAGCTCTGCTACCTTGTAGTACTTGGGGACGGAAAGTCTCCAGGACAGCTGTTCTTTGACCATGTGCGCAGATACCAAGTGCCTTAAATATCTAAGTTTTTATTTTTCCAGGGATTCCCCCAATTTTCCATTCAAGATACTGCTCCCCCACCTCCCAGTGTCTGGTCCAGAAGGGATCACTTTACTGTAATATGGCATTTATAAACACATCAAGGTATTTTATTGCAAAAGAATTTTTGAATTGCAGAATCTAAGAAAAGTCTTCAAATCATTTGCCTCTTGCTTTCCATGGAAGATTACAGGCGCCCTGATAAAATCGACGGACTTGTTCAACCCTCTTGTGTTAGTTGCCTATAAATTTTCAAGATTCAGCCAGTGATCCTCGAATGTGCTGACAGATTCTTTACGTTTTGGTTTCTGCGGTTAGAAAACATCTAGGAAGCTGTAAATAATTGTCTCCCTGCCTTTGTTGAAGCTGTTCTCTCTGCCTGAAAAATCCCCCATTGCTATTCTATCCTGGCCTTCCCTAATCCTTCCTAATACTGCTTAAAGGTCCCACTTCCAGGAAAACCCCTCCTTTTTATTGTATTGGTTTGGAGGTGGAGATATTTGGAGAAATCTAGGCATTCCCCGCCCTACCCCACCCCACCCCAGCCAGCTATGGCCCCGTTCTTCCCTGACCTCCTTCCCATGGCAATTTCGGTACCATTCTTGGTTTATTGGACCCTGTCTGCATTGAGTGCTGTGGTTTCCCTTGTCTTGTTTCTTTCCTTCCTTCTCAGCACCTTGATCTCCACTCTGGTCTGCATTCTATCCACACAACCTCCCGCTGTGAGGAGTGCAAAGGGTCCATGTGCATAGATGGACACATGCATGCTTATAGGTGTGCAGGTATCCTGAACACACATACTGTATATGAATTTTGAAGTGGCTCTTTGCTCAATGCTCTCCTTGGCAGTAGGTACCAGGTACCATATTGATGAAACATTTTGGCGTTAGGCCTTGTTCTTTTTTTTTTTTTTTAAGATTTTAATTATTTATTTGACAGACAGAGATCACAAGTAGGCAGAGAGGCAGGCAGAGAGAGAGAGAGAGGAGGAAGCAGGCTCCCTGCAGAGCAGAGAGCCCGATGTGGGGCTCGATCCCAGGACCCTGGGATCATGACCCGAGCCGAAGGCAGAGGCCCAACCCATTGAGCCATCCAGGTGCCCCAGGCCTTGTTCTTTGACTTAGCTTCTGTACCACTGGTTTGGCTTCTCCTTCCTTCCTTCTCAATTCTTTCTCCCTGATTCATATTACTGCTCTACATCCCACCGTAACTTTCCCCCAGTACTCACAGCTTGTTTTCCCTGGACAATAATTCAGCTTGTCTCTTGACCGTGGCTTCACGTAACCGTGGCTTCTCTCTCTTGGATTCCCTTGTTTATCCTTGTTTACTTATGAATTCAACCCATTCTCCAGGACTCTCCTTCTGATATCCCACCATTGGGCCTGTCTTATTTTATTAGCAGAACATTTTTTACCTTATTGACAATAACTCAGGGAAGAACTAAACTCCAGAAACATTATAATCTCTCTCAAGAGAAAGATTTAGAGAAGATATATGGTGGCCCCAGTTTAGTTACCCATCAGGTTTCATGAAAATATTGCTTTCGAGTATAGAAAAAGTCCCTGTGCTTTGTAGGCTCATTTTCTAAACAGTCATAGTTTGGGGAAACCCACATGCCTGTAATTACTTGGTAAATCATAATGGGGCCTCACTGTATGATGCACGGAGAAGTTTAGCGGCAAAGGTATAGGATTTTTGTTTGTTGTTTTTCAAAAGTCAAGCAGAGAAGTCAGGTTCATTACTTCTGATTCGTTCCATATAGTCTCATATGTCTCATGTTGATACTTTTATTGATGATGTAGTTTAAAAGACCTCAAAGTAATAACCAAGATTACTGAATGTCAGAGTTCAAGGCCCTTAAAGACCATCTAGCTTCACTTTTTCCAAAGTGAGGAATTGTATTCCTGGAGGCACCTGGAGGCATCGTTTTGGTGTGGTATCTGGTTTCAATGCTAAGTACTGTTGACTCTCTTAGTATGAGGCATTCTTTAATTCTTCAGCCTTCTGATTAGCCCAGGAGATTTGGAGCCAAAATATCCTTATCACCTCTCCATTACAGTTTGGAGCCAAATGTCCTTATCACCTCTCCATTACTTACTAATCATCTTAATTTATTCATTTGTTTATAAATGATGCAAAAGTAAATCCAAGGCAAAAAACCCCTGCAGGTTGCCCTCTCTATGGAATGAACTTCATAATGCCTCTGTTGTCACTGTGTTTATTTTTCATGCTTCACATCTACACATGGCAAGGGATGTTTATTTTCTATTGAAGATGGTAATATAAAGTTTTCATTTACAAACAATTATATAAGTAAAAATAGGAGTTAATCAAAAGGAAAAGAATAACATTTATTAAGACCCACATACTCTCAGGATCTGGGAAATTCGTGGCGAAAATGAAGAGGCAGTCCTCACTCTCTTCAGAATTAGGTCAATTATGTTGAACTTCACAGTCTTTGTGTCTCACCTTTGTCTTTCTAATATGAAGCTTCCAGAATTATCTCCACCAAGTATCTGACTTAATTTTTCCTGTGGCAAGGAACTCCTCAAGAAAACTGTATGTGATGCCGTGGGAAACCACGTGAGGCTGGGATGTGTCAAGGCATTTCCAGGGGGGCTCCTCCTGTAGACAACAGGCCGCACACAAGACTCTCTCCATCTTAAGAGATGATTTAGCTCACGGCAGAGCCAGGAAAGAGTTAGTCCACCAAATACTTCCATGGCTTCTGTCAGAAGATGGCTGGGATGCTCTTGAAATCTCTTGGGATGTCATGTCATCCCCTTCCCCCAGCAGAAAGTGGACTGTTGCCACATCTGAGAAGTGATTGGTGATGTTCTCATTAGGAGCCACTTCTCCTCAATTGTCATCTTGGCTTTCACTTTTCCAAATCAAGTTTGGGGGGGAGGAGATATTGGGGTCTGGTGAACATCTGGGTAGCATATTGGTTAAAGGAATCTGTTTCTCTTTTCCTCTTATAGTAAGGAAACTATCCTCCATTCCTAGGAAAATGATTAATGATAGCACACGGAAGCCAAAAGCGAATGAGCTGTTAACTTACTCTCCTTCTCTTTCTCTTTCTTTCTTTCTTTCTTTCTTTCTTTCTTTCTTTCTTTCTTTCTTTCTTCCTTTCTTCTTTCTCTCTCTCTCTCTTCCTTCCTTCCTTCCTTCCTTTTTCTTTTTTTAATCTCCTACCTGTGGACAAACTCTTCCAGTGTGTTTTGCCTTGAGTCACTCAAAATTCTAGGCATCTCCCCAGCTCTGTTTCTTGAAGCGCCTGTGGCTTTTGCTGATTGACTTCCTTTTTGGTGTCCTTGAGCAATTATCTGTTGTATGTGACACAGAAGTTTCTGAAGCGTAAAATCCTGCCTTTACCTTCCACTTCAGTTTCTCTGTATCAGTTGAAGGCAAACCGCAGGTCAGATAGACAGGAAGGCACGTTCACAAGTGTGTGCTGACCTAAAAGAGTTGGGTGACTCAACAACTGAGGTCAGGGTCACCTCCTGTGGCCACCTGACTTTAGACACCATAGAGAGAGCAGAGACCTGGCCCCAAGTCCCCAGGTCACCCTTTCCTGCAGCAACTCGAGGCCTCACATCTCCTCTAAAGCTCACAGGAGTTGGGAAGCAGAGTCTGATTCTCTGCACATGCGCAGGACACGGGGGTTGAGGTGCCTCTCTGTAGCCTCAGAACCCCAATGCAGCCTCCTCTCCCTCCTGCAAGACCCTCCCTCAACAATCCTCAGTCCTACCTTTTTTTTTTCAGCTTGAAACTTCTCCTCTCAGCCTCTGTGTTTCTCCACAGTTCTTCCTGTTTTCCACTCCTGAGCCCGTGGGCAGCCTCTCTGTGTGATCTGTGTCCATAAGGCCATTTCTTTTCTGTCCCTATGCCTACAGATCTGTACCCCCAACACTGGTTCTTACCTCCTCACGCTGCTCCTCTCCACATTTCCCTCACACCCAGAGAGAGGCCAGGGAAGGCCTGTGGACGGGCCTCAACCTGCAGCCAGACCTGAGCCACGCTTTCATCACACAGGAGGGCCTCCCCGTCATCCGGCCAGCTTCCCAGTCACCCCTAGATCTTGGGGGGAATTGCTCTTATTTGTGGCCCATTTGTCCTCCTCCTAGGCCTGTACATTGAGGCTAGATAAAGGTAGGAGAGCTGAGAACCTGGCATCTTCTGAAACTCATCCATCTCTGTGCTTGCCTCCTCACTCTTGTCCTCCATGTATGGCTGTCCCCATGCCTGTCCTTTCACTCCATCTAGGCCCAGCCCCAGAAGCCTCTGCTCCATACCTAATGGCCTGTCTCCTGGCTCGGTTAGTGCTTACTTCAGAGGACAGTGTCTGTGCTTATCTCCTTCATCCTTTCTCTTGCTGAATTATCTGTGAGTCCCTTGAAAGCAGAGAACATACCTGACTCGTCTTGGTCTTCTCCCTCATTCACAGTACAGGGCTCTCAGCACATAGAAATCATTCCATTTGCTGAGTGACAGTAGGAGGAGGTGGTTAAGGCATGACTCCATGGTGTGAGATGGGGATACACTAGAGTCTTGCTTGTATGATCCAAACATCTCTCTCTCCCAAGAACACCTGAGATGGAAGCAGAAGCCAGTAAGGAGGAGACACACAACCCAAGTCTTCATTCCACAGTCTATGTTCAGCCAGTATTGACTGAATGCTTTTTTTGTGCTGTACTGAGGAGGGGAGAAAGACAAGACCATATGATGTAAGTGTATACGGATAGAAAATAATTTAACTTAATAAAACATAGTTCCAGGGGCGCCTGGGTGGCTCAGTGGGTTAAAGCCTCTGCCTTCAGCTCAGGTCATAATTCCCAGGGTCCTGGGATCGAGCCCCGCATCCGGCTCTCTGCTCCGCAGGGAGCCGGCTTCCCCCTCTCTCTCTCTGCCTGCCTCTCTGCCTACTTGTGATCTCTGTCTGTCAAATAAATAAATAAGATCCTTAAAAAAAACAAAACAAAACATAGTTCCAGTCATGAATATTAATGGATTAGAAATAGGAACAGAAGAATTTTATAACATGTAGGAGTGACTAAAATGATAAAATTCAGGACAAATTTAATAAGAGGGTTACATAATATGTATAAAGAAAATAATTCAGTTTTATTTATTTATTTTTAATTTAAAAAGAACAAATGGTGCCCCATCCTTCCAAGACCTCATATCCCAGGAGCGATCTGATCGCCTCTGCCGTAGAGCAGTCATTACCATATGGTGGCAACGGGCCTCTGCGTCTTCACATCTTCACGTCTCTAGATTGCTCATATGCTCCCATGAGTGTTAATTTCCCTGACTAAGCAAAGCTTTAAAAATAAAAAGAAATAATTTCACCAATAGCATAAGATATCTATGAGGAAAAGCGGTTAATAATCTTATTAATAAGGTTAATAAGTACATTAATGAAGCTAACATGTTTATGCTCATCAGGTTAACCACTTGATGACACTGGCAGTGTCTACTCTGGAGTGGAAGCGCGTCTGGTGATTGAATCCAAGTATACTCTGAATTATTCATTCCCTTTCATTTCAGAGACATAGAGATGGATTTTGAGCTAGGAAAATCTGGCTCTCAGGTGATAATTACTGAACAAATAATGTACATGCCATTTCAGTGTCTCTGTATGTGTCCCTTAGTAGCTTATGAAGAGGTTATAAACATAAAATGACCTATTTTATATTACCGGTGTTAGGGCATTTGTATTTTTTCTTTTTTTAAGTCTTTATAAAGACTTTATAAAGTCTTTACCGAAAATTATGTGTATTTAAGTTATGCAACATGATTTGACATACATATAGAGAATTAAATGATTGCTAAAGTCAGGCTAATTATGAATGTGTCTTCTGCTCACATAGTTACCATTTTCAGTGTATAGTGAGAGCGCTGAAATCTACTCTCTCAGCAAATCTCCAGTATTCCGTACGGTATTCTTTAGTACTATTTTAAGGCATTTCCCACTATACTTTCAACTCTACAGTAAAATAGAGCATTATTAGAATTTATAAGTATGAATTTATAAGTATGTAAATTTACCAGAAAGTACATAATACATAGTTAAATATGGGCAACATTCTGCTTTATACCTCAACTTCAACATCTCCCAAAGATCCTATCTCTTCCCTCTCACCGGTTAGCAAGCTTTATCTCTATCTATGAATAACGGTAACAACAAAAGAGCTTAACAATGTCTGCTTGAGACTATCTCTATCACTGAAACATACATTCTTAACGTATCAACTTCTTTTAAAGGAGGTGTTCAAGTCTTCAAAATGTATTGATGAGAAGTCTGAATTTTTTCAGAAATGCCTAGTGAATTCTAAACTATTTTAGACATGATCTATGGAGTAGAACTTTGAACATTGGCCATCCATTCTTCTGGACATGGAAACAAAATAACATTTTTCAAGGGGAATCCTGGCCTAGTCCCCAGCCATCTTGCTCTCAGAAAGGCAGGCTGGATATGTGTGTGGGTTGAGGGGTTTGGGCTCTCATCTCTGCAGTGGTTCCTGGTCAGGAACCCAGAGCCTGCTAAAGCCGTGTTTTTCTTTTTTTTTTTTTTTTTCTTTTAAAGATTTTATTTATTTATTTGAGAGAGAGAGAGAGAGCATGAGAGGGGAGAAGGTCAGAGGGAGAAGCAGACTCCCCATGGAGCTGGGAGCCCGATGTGGGACTCAATCCTGGGACTCCAGGATCAGGACCTGAGCTGAAGGCAGTCACTTAACCAACTGAGCCACCCAGGCGGCCTAAAGCCGTGTTTTTCAAACTGAGTTGCAACTCATTAGTAGGTCATAAAATTAGTTTAGTGCCCTGTTGTCCAGTAGAAATATTATGTAAGCCACATATGTAATCTAAAGTTTTCTGTTAGCTACATTAACAAAATAATTGATGTTAATTTTAATAATATATTGTATTCAATCCATTTTATAAACATATTGTCTTTATGACATGTAATTAATATAACATTATTAATGAGATCATGCACATTCATTTTTTTGTACTGGGTTTTCAGAACCTGTATACTTTATTTATTGTACTCTTTAGGCATACCTCAATTCTGAACAGCCACATTTCAGATTCCCACTAGTCACATGTGGCTGGTAGCTACTGTATTAAACAGCCAAATTTAGTGCTTGCCAGTTTATACTCAGCAACAGAATAGAACAGAATAGAAAATTTCAGAGGGCATTGCTAATAGTAAGGTAAATAATTTTTCAGGGGGTGCAAAATACGTTTCTGAGTGGGGATCATGGTTAAAAAAAGTTGGAAAGTTGATGTATTAAACCAAATTGATCTTTACCCCCTTTGAGTGCCTATAGAGATATCCTGAAGATCGCTCCCTTGGAAACATAAGAGTTTCGTGGGGGCACTTGCCAGGCCATGCACTGGCTCTTAGGCTCACCACTTCTTGATATCTATTCAGGGCTTAGAGATCAAGTAAGATTTGGGATGATTGCTTGGAGAACATGCAGCTCCCCAGTCTGCATATATGCTAAAACTTTTCAGAACCAAGCCAGATCAGCAGAGAGATGGGGCCTTTGACCCTCATCAGGCTGTTTTTTCTATATGACTTTGGTGTGGCATTATGATGATAGGGTTCAAAGCTGCTTTACAGAACAGCGTCATCAGCATGTAATGGGCACTCTAATGCATTGTTGGGGAAATGTGTGTTGGTACATTTCTGATGGGCAGTTTCCTGCGTATCAAAGAATTTAAAAATATGTGTGCCCTTGGATCCAGTGCCTCCAGGAGTTTATTTTTCCACTTTCAGGCATAAAAGGAAGTGATAAATGTGTGAGTAAAAATTTAGGTATCCTAAATGCAGTGTGTTATGTTGGATTGGATCCTGGAACAGAAAAAAGACATTAATGGAAAAGTAATAAAATCTGAGTGAAATATGGAGTTTAGTTAATAATAATGTAAGAATGTTGGTCTCTTAGTTATGAGAAATGTGCTATGGTAATAATGTAAGATACTATTGTTAGGGGCAACTGGGTGTGGAGCACATGGGAACTCTCTGTACTGTCTTTGCAACTTTGCTCCAAACAGTAAATTATTCTAAAATAAAATGTGTATTAAAATATTTAATCCAACATTTTAATTTAATATTTAATTTGATTCAACATTTAATTCAATATTTAATTTTTTTTCTTTTTCTTTTTTTTTTTTTTTACAGCTTTATAAACATATATTTTTATCCCCAGGGGTACAGGTCTGCGAATCGCCAGGTTTACACACTTCACAGCACTCACCATAGCACATACCCTCCCCAATATCCATAACCCCACCCCCCTCTCCCAACCCCCTCCCCCCATCAACCCTCAGTTTGTTTTGTGAGATTAAGAGTCACTTATGGTTTGTCTCCCTCCCAATCCCATCTTGTTTCATTTCTCCTACCCCCTCAACCCCCCATGTTGCATCTCCTCTCCCTCATATCAGGGAGATCATATGATAGTTGTCTTTCTCCGATTGACTTATTTCGCTAAGCATGATACCCTCTAGTTCCATCCACGTCGTCGCAAATGGCAAGATTTCATTTCTTTTGATGGCTACATAGTATTCCATTGTGTATATATACCACATCTTCTTTATCCATTCGTCTGTAGATGGACATCTAGGTTCTTTCCATAGTTTGGCTATTGTAGACATTGCTGCTATAAACATTCGGGTGCACGTGCCCCTTCGGATCACTACGTCTGTATCTTTAGGGTAAATACCCAGCAGTGCAATTGCAGGGTCATAGGGTAGTTCTATTTTCAACATTTTGAGGAACCTCCATGCTGTTTTCCAGAGTGGTTGCACCAGCTTGCATTCCCACCAACAGTGTAGGAGGGTTCCCCTTTCTCCGCATCCTCGCCAGCATCTGTCATTTCCTGACTTGTTAATTTTAGCCATTCTGACTGGTGTGAGGTGATATCTCATGGTGGTTTTGATTTGTATTTCCCTGATGCCGAGTGATATGGAGCACTTTTTCATGTGTCTGTTGGCCATCTGGATGTCTTCTTTGCAGAAATGTCTGTTCATGTCTTCTGCCCATTTCTTGATTGGATTATTTGTTCTTTGGGTGTTGAGTTTGCTAAGTTCTTTATAGATTTTGGACACTAGCCCTTTATCCGATATGTCATTTGCAAATATCTTCTCCCATTCTGTCAGTTGTCTTTTGGTTTTGTTCACTGTTTCCTTTGCTGTGCAAAAGCTTTTGATCTTGATAAAATCCCAAAAGTTCATTTTTGCCCTTGCTTCCCTTGCCTTTGGTGATGTTCCTAGGAAGATGTTGCTGCGGCTGAGGTCGAAGAGGTTGCTGCCTGTGTTCTCCTCGAGGATTTTGATGGATTCCTTTATCACATTGAGATCCTTCATCCATTTTGAGTCTATTTTCGTGTGTGGTGTAAGGAAAGGATCCAATTTCATTTTTCTGCATGTGGCTGTCCAATTTTCCCAACACCATTTATTGGAGAGGCTGTCTTTTTTCCATTGGACATTCTTTCCTGCTTTGTCGAAGATGAGTTGACCATAGAGTTGAGGGTCCATTTCTGGGCTCTCTATTCTTGTTCCATTGATCTATGTGTCTGTTTTTGTGCCAGTACCATGCTGTCTTGATGATGACAGCTTTGTAATAGAGCTTGAAGTCTGGAATTGTGATGACACCAACTTTGGCTTTCTTTTTCAATATTCCTTTGGCTATTCGAGGTCTTTTCTGGTTCCATATAAATTTTAGGATTATTTGTTCCATTTCTTTGAAAAAAAATGGATGTTACTTTGATAGGAATTGCATTAAATGTGTAGATTGCTTTAGGTAGCATAGACATTTTCACAATATTTATTCTTCCAATCCAGGAGCATGGAACATTTTTCCATTTCTTTGTGTCTTCCTCAATTTCTTTCATGAGTACTTTATAGTTTTCTGAATATAGATTCTTAGTCTCTTTGGTTAGGTTTATTCCTAGGTATCTTATAGTTTTGGGTGCAATTGTAAATGGGATGGACTCCTTAATTTCTCTTTCTTCTGTCTTGTTGTTGGTGTAGAGAAATGCAACTGATTTCTGTGCATTGATTTTATATCCTGACACTTTACTGAATTCCTGTACAAGTTCTAGCAGTTTTGGAGTGGAGTCTTTTGGGTTTTCCACATAGAGTATCATATCATCTGCGAAGAGTGATAGTTTGACTTCTTCTTTGCCGATTTGGATGCCTTTAATTTCCTTTTGTTGTCTGATTGCTGAGGCTAGGACTTCTAGTACTATGTTGAATAGCAGTGGTGATAACGGACATCCCTGCCGTGTTCCTGACCTTAGCGGAAAAGCTTTCAGTTTTTCTCCATTGAGAATGATATTTGCCGTGGGTTTTTCCTAGATGGCTTTGATAATATTGAGGTATGTGCCGTCTATCCCTACACTTTGAAGAGTTTTGATCAGGAAGGGATGCTGTACTTTGTCAAATGCTTTTTCAGCATCTATGGAGAGTATCATATGGTTCTTGTTCTTTCTTTTATTAATGTGTTGTATCACATTGATTGATTTGCGGATGTTGAACCAGCCTTGCAGCCCTGGAATAAATCCCACTTGGTCGTGGTGAATAATCCTTTTAATGTACTGTTGAATCCTATTGGTTAGTATTTTGGCGAGAATTTTTGCATCTGTGTTCATCAAGGATATTGGTCTGTAGTTCTCTTTTTTGTTGGGATCCTTGTCTGGTTTTGGGATCAAGGTGATGCTGGCCTCATAAAATGAGTTTGGAAGTTTTCCTTCTATTTCTATTTTTTGGAACAGTTTCAGGAGAATAGGAATTAGTTCTTCTTTAAATGTTTGGTAGAATTCCCCCGGGAAGCCGTCTGGCCCTGGGCTTTTGTTTGTTTGGAGATTTTTGATGACTGTTTCAATCTCCTTACTGGTTATGGGTCTGTTCAGGCTTTCTATTTCTTCCTGGTTCAGTTGTGGTAGTTTATATGTCTCTAGGAATGCATCCATTTCTTCCAGATTGTCAAATTTGTTGGCGTAGAGTTGCTCATAGTATGTTCTTATAATTGTCTGTATTTCTTTGGTGTTCGTTGTGATCTCTCCTCTTTCATTCATGATTTTATTTATTTGGGTCCTTTCTCTTTTCTTTTTGATCAGTCTGGCCAGGGGTTTATCAATCTTATTAATTCTTTCAAAGAACCAGCTCCTAGTTTCGTTGATTTGTTCTATTGTTTTTTTGGTTTCTATTTCATTGATTTCTGCTCTGATCTTTATGATTTCTCTTCTCCTGCTGGGTTTAGGGTTTCTTTCTTGTTCTTTCTCCAGCTCCTTTAGGTGTAGGGTTAGGTTGTGTACCTGAGATCTTTCTTGTTTCTTGAGAAAGGCTTGTACCGCTATATATTTTCCTCTCAGGACTGCCTTTGTTGTGTCCCACAGATTCTGAACCGTTGTGTTTTCATTATCATTTGTTTCCATAAATTTTTTCAATTCTTCTTTAATTTCCTGGTTGACCCATTCATTCTTTAGAAGGATGCTGTTTAGTCTCCATGTATTTGGGTTCTTTTCAAATTTCCTCTTGTGATTGAGTTCTAGCTTTAGAGCATTGTGGTCTGAAAATATGCAGGGAATGATCCCAATCTTTTGATACCGGTTGAGACTTGATTTAGGACCAAGAATGTGATCTATTCTGGAGAACGTTCCATGTGCACTAGAGAAGAATGTGTATTCTGTTGCTTTGGGATGAAATGTTCTGAATATATCTGTGATGTCCATCTGGTCCAGTGTGTCATTTAAGGCCTTGATTTCCTTGTTGATCTTTTGCTTGGATGATCTGTCCATTTCAGTGAGGGGAGTGTTAAAATCCCCTACTATTATTGTATTCTTGTCGATGTGTTTCTTTGATTTTGTTATTAATTGGTTTATATAGTTGGCTGCTCCCACGTTAGGGGCATAGATATTTAAAATTGTTAGATCTTCTTGTTGGACAGTTCCTTTGAGTATGATATAGTGTCCTTCCTCATCTCTTATTATAGTCGTTGGCTTAAAATCTAATTGATCTGATATAAGGATTGCCACTCCTGCTTTCTTCTGATGTCCATTAGCATGGTAAATTCTTTTCCACCCCCTCACTTTAAACCTGGAGGTGTCTTCGGTTTTAAGATGAGTTTCTTGTAGGCAACATATAGATGGGTTTTGTTTTTTTATCCATTCTGATACCCTGTGTCTTTTGATTGGGGCATTTAGCCCATTAACATTCAGGGTAAGTATTGAGAGATATGAATTTAGTGCCATTGTATTGCCTGTAAGGTGACTGTTATTGTATATTGTCTCTGTTTCTTTCTGATCTACTACTTTTAGGGTCTCTCTTTGCTTAGAGGACCCCTTTCAATATTTCCTGTAGAGCTGGTTTGGTATTTGCAAATTCTTTCAGTTTTTGTTTGTCCTGGAAGCTTTTAATCTCTCCTTCTATTTTCAATGATAGCCTAGCTGGATATAGTATTCTTGGCTGCATGTTTTTCTCATTTAGTACTCTGAATATATCATGCCAGCTCTTTCTGGCCTGCCAGGTCTCTGTGGATAAGTCTGCTGCCAATCTAATATTTTTACCATTGTACGTTACAGACTTCTTTTCCCGGGCTGCTTTCAGGATCTCCTCTTTGTCACTAAGACTTGTCAATTTTACTATTAGGTGACGGGGTGTGGACCTATTCTTATTGATTTTGAGGGGGGTTCTCTGAACCTCCTGAATTTTGATGCTTGTTCTCTTTGCCATATTGGGGAAATTCTCTCCAATAATTCTCTCCAATATACCTTCTGCTCCCTTCTCTGTTTACTCTTCTTCTGGAATCCCAATTATTCTAATGTTGTTTCGTCTTATGGTGTCACTTATCTCTCGAATTCTCCCCTCGTGGTCCAGTAGCTGTTTGTCCCTCTTTTGCTCAGCTTCTTTATTCTCTGTCATTTGGTCTTCTATATCGCTAATTCTTTCTTCTGCCTCATTTATCCTAGCAGTGAGAGCCTCCATTTTTGATTGCACCTCATTAATAGCTTTTTTGATTTCAACTTGGTTCGATTTTAGTTCTTTTATTTCTCCAGAAAGGGCTTTTATATCTCCCGAGAGGTTTGCTTTAATATCTTCCATGCCTTTTTCAAGCCCAGCTAGAACCTTGAGAATCGTCATTCTGAACTCTATATCTGACATATTACCAATGTCTGTATTGATTAGGTCCCTAGCCTTTGGTACTGCCTCTTGTTCTTTTTTTTGTTGTGAATTTTTCCACCTTGTCATTTTGTCCAGATAAGAGTTTATGAAGGAGCAAGTAAAATACTAAAAGGGTGGCAACAACCCCAGGAAAATATGCTTTAGCCAAATCAGAAGAGATCCCAAATTGTGAGGGGGGAGAATGGGGATAAAAAGGGGTTCAGAAAGAAAAAAAAAAAAAGAAAGAAACTATTAAAAAAAAGAAAGCTAATAAAGAAAAAATATAAAAAGAGGAAAAAAAAATATATATATTAGATAAACTATTTAAAAAACGTTAAAAAAGGAAACGGTAAAAGTTAAAAAAATTTAGCAGAAGAAGAGAAAAAGAAAAAAAATTGAAAAAGAAAAAAAAATTAAATTAACTGCAAGGCTAAAAAATCATGGGGAGAAAGCCATGAGTTCCGTGCTTTGCTTTCTTCTCCTCTGGAATTCCGCCGCTCTCCTTGGTATTGAAACTGCACTCCTTGGTAGGTGAACTTGGTCCTGGCTGGGTTTCCCGTTGATCTTCTGGGGGAGGGGTCTGTTGTAGTGATTCTCAAGCGTCTTTGCCCCAGGCGGAGTTGCACCGCCCTTACCCGGGGCCGCGCTGAGTAATCCGCTCCGGTTTGCTTTCGGGAGCCTTTGTTCCCTGAGCGCTTTCCATAGAGTTCCGGAGGACGGGAATGAAGATGGCGGCCTCCCGGTCTCCGGCCCGGAGGAGCCGAGAGCCCGGGGCCCCACTCCTCAGTGCGCCCTCAGAGAACAGCGCCCAATGACTCCCGTCACCCTTGCCTCCGGCCGCGCTCCGAGCTGACCGAGCCTGCGACCTGGTTCAAGGCAACCCCGAGCTGAGAGTCACTCCTCGGCTCTGTCTCTGTAGCCGGCTTCCCCGTTCTAATACCGGTAAGCTCTGCGACAGTCAGACACCCCCGATCCTTCTGCGACCTGCGGGACCTGAGGCCGCGCTGACCCCGCCTGGGCTTCACCCCGGTTAAGCCTCTGAAGCGATGTCCCTCAGCGGAACAGACTTTTAAAAGTCCTGATTTTGCTCCATTGCTCCGCCGCTCACCGGGAGCCGGCCCCTCCCCCCGCTGTCTATCTTCCCGTCGCTTTGGATTCACTTCTCCACCAGTCCTACCTTTCAGATAGTGGTTGATTTTCTGTTTCTAGAATTGCTGTTCTTCTTCTCTTCAATCTCCCGTTGGATTTGTAGGTGTTTGCAATGTTTAGATAAGCTATTTAGCTGATCTCCCGCTACCCGAAGTAGTCTCAGCTGCTGCTTCTCCGCCATCTTGACTCCTCCCTCAATATTTAATTTTAAATGTTTATTAAAATATAATTTTTATTAATAATAAGGATTTTCATTACAGTACTACGGTAAGACAAAATTGGAAACAGCCTATCCAACCATTGAGGATTTCTTAAATAATTTTGGTGCTTCATACAATTAAATATCAGGGGCGCCTGAGTGGCTCAGTTGGTTAAGTGTCTGACTTCAGCTCAGGTCATGATGTCAGGGTCCTGGGATGGACCCCGCAGTAGGCTCTGCACTCAGGAGGGAATCTGCTTGTCCCTCTCCCTCTGTTCTGCCCTCTGCTCTCTCTCTTTAAAAAAAAAAAAAAAAATCAGACAGTCATTTAGATGATATTTTAAAATTAAATTTGTTTGCATATAAAGATGTTGACAATATACTTAGTGAAAAACAACTTCCAACCCAAAATATTATTTTATAAGGTATGTATGTAAAGAGAATTAATTCACAGAATATGCACCAAAATAGCAAGAATTGTTATCTCTAAGTTAATGAAATTAGAGAGGATTTAAAACATATATATGTATATATGTTTTAAAACATATAAAACATATGTATGTATGTAATTGTGTATATGTGTTTTCTGATTTTCCTTATATTGGTTTTCTAATAAGAATTTTTAAAGTTTTTTTTTGTTGTTTGTTTTTTATTTTTTGCAAAAGTGGATCAGATGAGTCAGAGTGCCCTGACATGGGGTGACAGCGATGAGTGTGTTCTCACCACAGACTTGGAAACAAGGGACTCCGCTTGCCTCCCTGAGAAATTACACTCAGGAATCAACATTGAAAGTGTTAGTGTTGAGTGGGTGAAATCTCTTTAAAGTATCAGAATGATTCACAGGCAAGAATTAGTCCCAGCTACAACCAAACTTGACATTAAGAAGTACAGTTGAGAAGTGCATCTGTCACAAAGGATTTGGCTGAGATTGGCTGTGTCTGGAGGAAAGTCACGGAGGTAGCCAGTGCCCATCAAAACAGGCCCAGGAACGATGTGCCCCATCAGACTGGCCTCCGTTTTCTTTCTCTCTCATAGGTTCACCCCATGGTGAACTGAAAGCATCATCATGTTATCCTGGACCAGTAGCATTAAGCATTTAGATCACCCCGTTAATTCCCTCACTCCTGTAAGGATTAGACCCTTGAAGGAGCCTGCCAGTCACCTGGCTGTCCTCAGCTGGTCAGGCTGACATAAGCATCCATCCACTTAACAATGAGCTTCCTCGTGAATTAGCAGATTTGGCAGCTAATTTGATGAATGTGTCTGTGAGCACTGTTAGCATGAGTCAGTGCTCTGGGTCCAGTCAAATCTGTGGCTTTGACAGTAGGAATTTATGAGCCCAAGAAGGGAGGGGCTAGACCATGACCCTGTGAGTTGACCAAGATAACGGTCCTCTTGGGGCCTTGTCAGGCTTCCTCTCAGCCTCTTCTCCATGCTATGAGTCACCTTTCTCCTGGCATGTGGCAGCTCACTTATTTCTTTTTCAGAGACCTGCCCATCTACCTGGGATTGAGAAAACCAGTCCCATACCCTTGGGTAGGACAGCAGAGCCCAGTGAGATGAGTGCTGTTGTAACGTGGCCAGAGAACTCTGAGAGACATGGGAACCTGACAAATTTGCAGTGTGTTGAGTAGTTCCAGGTATCAACCCTAGCTTGCTCGAGATTACTCATGTCACTGTACTATGGCCCTGCTGTGCTGAGAAAAGCATGAAACGTGGTGTCAGCAGGTTTTGGTTCTGTGGTTTTTGTCCTAATTATCTGGGTGACCTTGCACAAGCACTTTTTGGGTCTTTGATCATAAAATTAAGGATGATGGTCCATATGACATAGCATTGTTTTAAGTTTAGTTGTCATGATGGATGGGAAAGTATACTATAAACTAAAAAGAACTTTACAAAGTAATTATTTCTTTACCTAGGAACCGTATTAGAATTTGTGTGTCTGTGAGTGACTTTTGAAATGCAAACAAATTGAAATATTTTATGTTCTAGAAACTTAGTTTATCATGCAATGCATGGAAACCCATCAATTATAGAAGAGACATAATTAAGTATTTAACTCCTATTAAGCAAAACCAATAACTAGGTTTTGTTTTAAATGATTGCTTTGCATCTAAATTAGATTTCTGTTTATTATTATTATTATTTTTTTAAAGATTTTATTTATTTATTTGTCAGAGAGAGAGAGGGAGAGAGAGCAAGCACAGGCAGACAGAATGGCAGGCAGAGGCAGAGGGAGAAGCAGGCTCCCCGATGAGCAAGGAGCCCGATGCGGGACTCGATCCCAGGACGCCGGGATCATGACCTGAGCCGAAGGCAGCTGCTTAACCAACTGAGCCACCCAGGCATCCCAATTTCTATTTATTATTTTTAAGATAACAGTTTGATGAAGAATATTCTTTTTCTACCCGAATTCCAAAGCCGTGGTGGAACCTCTCCAAAGTAGAAGCCCCTAGAATTCTTAGGGATAATTTTCTGTGAACCTGTAGGCACACCATCTTGTCTGGCCTATGCCCGACTTCTTAGGTTAAGTTCACTTGTGACCTTTGCCTGGCTACACACAGTACAGCAGGAGAAAAAAAACCCTGAACAATTGTCACAAGACCTTCATGGTGTGGCTTCTGGTTATGTCAGTTTCCCTCTCTACGTCCATTAATAAGATCGAAAGAAGACTTCCCTTGTAGGGTATGGTTTCAATGGAACACTAAAGGTGGAACTGCTTTGTAAACTATTTCAAGTCCTATTATTGTTACTCCTTCTTATTTTGTTTGTTCAATAAAACAGTAATGCTGAACATTTTGAACTTATTTTTAAGATGGGGACATAGAGTAGGGCAGGCTGACCTCCTAACCCAGACCGCTTGATGCTTGGACACCATCCTGCTGGATCTTCAGGGCTTGGGCATGTCCATTGATAGAATACTCCCTCCTGGTTGAAGTTAACTACTCTTTTGGAAGAGTTCTACTTTGGAAATTCCTTCTATAAATAGAAGTCTGCCTATTTTCCATTGTCGTTAGTTCTTTCTGCTGCTGTGACAAGAGAATAAACCCTTATCTGCCATGACACAGATTTTGTGGGCAACTGCCATGTTCCTCTTTCTCTTTTCTACAACTCATACTTCTCTTTGCTATACCTCAATCCTCTCTGCTGTTTTTGCTTGAAGTATTTTCCAAACTCTTCAGCATCTTGGCTGAGTTTCTTCAGATACAGAGAACTGGTCACCCCAGTCTGTCACTTGAATTATAGATACAAACGGCTAACACTTATGGAGCACCTTTTCTGTGGTAGCACTGTTCTAAGAACTATATATAAATTAGCTCATAACAACCCTATGAAGAAGGTACTCTTATTCTCCCCCCTTTTAGAGAAAAGGAAACAGAGGCATAGATAGTAATTCACTCACCCAAGTAGTAGGTGGAGAATCTGGAATGTGAACACTGGCCTCCACTGTGCCATATGGCCCTCTATGAGAAAGAACATTTGTCCCTGTCTTTGGACTATGAGCACAGGAGAAAATTGAACATTATTCATTCATTAGTAGACCCAATGATAGGCACATTCTATGCTTTACTCTATTGCACAAGCCCAATGGCTTCTTTCTAGTTCTTGGTTTTCCCACATGTCATATGAAGGGGTTTCATGAGGTGGTTTCTGAGACCCCCCTGTAGCAGTAATATTAGATAATTTCATGGCCTAGCAGTTTACAGCAATGGCAACTTAAAATGTCTGGCCTGGTTTCTGGGCCACAATGTACTGATTTACTCATGGTGTAGGCTTACCTATGTTAGTTGAAAGCATTTCTCTTACTAAGAAAATCCTATTCTGATCTTGGTCATTGTTTCTATACAATGGGAATATTTTGAAGAAAATTGGTTCTGGTGAAAATGGGTCAGATGCATTTTACATCTGGTCTGCAGTTCTCCCTGTTCTCTAGCTCACAGGACACATACATATGAATTCCTCCTCTTAAACCCCAGATCTAATAGCTCAGGCCACTAACCCAACATTATGATTCCCCAGTGTTTGCCGAATAGGAGTTGAACTTGCTAGCATGCTATTCAAGACCCTCGACTCATGTTCCTGCCTTTATCTCCATGATGCATCTTTACCCATCATTGGCTTCTCATTTGACTCACACTTCTCCCTTCATTTGGAATCCTCTTGAATCCTTTGTCATGTTGTAATTCTACTTGTTTTTTAGGGTCAGCATCAATGACCCTTTTGGTTTGGAGCCAACCTTTTTTTTTTTTTTTTAGACCCATGATCTACCACCTCCAAACTCCTACAGCATTTAAACTGTGCTTCTCTCTCACTGCCCTTACTCCAATTTAATTGTCATAATAATTTTTTTGGTACAGGCAAAATGATTGTATTCATATAATAGAGTTTTCTTTTTGATAATTATGAAGGTGCATACAAGTTTGTATAGATATTTGCTCTGGTGATCCTCAATTTTTAAAATATTTTGTTTATTTATTTATCATACTCATGGGGAGGGCAGAGGCAGAGGCAGAGGGAGAGAGAAAGTCTTAAGCAGACTCCCCACTGAGCACAGAGCCCAATGTGGGGCTCCATCTCAGGACCCTGACTTCATGACCTGAGCCGAAATCAAGAGTTGGACACTTAATGGACTCAGCCACCTTGACCCCACCATCCTGTTTTATTTTTTAATGGGATGATCATAAGAAAATGGATAACTGAAGAGAAAGTCAGTTTGAAAGAGAGACTGAGTTGTTAAAACTATTTTAGCAATGATAACATAGGATCCGTCCTAGAAAGTCTGCCTCAAGAATCAAGTTTGAGGCCATTTTCTTTTTTCTAGGTTACTAGCTTCCTAGAACATGGACAGACAAAGCATAGGCCAAAGGTATAGCTTTGTTGTGCCATTTCTATACGTGGCAATAGGACACTGTGGAACTAAGATAGTTTTTGGAGCTTGGCTTAGGTGAGTTTTGGCTCCACCTCTTAAATTTCCACCCTTAAGTCTCTTATTTGTTAAGATGAATGGAAGGGAATTTGCCCCATTTGTGAGTGCTCAGCAACTTTGAATATTCTTTTTACGTTTGGGGAACAATTTACAGTAAAAATTCTGCTTCCTCGAGGTAGGAGCCAGAATTCTCAGGGCACAGGCGTGAGATCACAGGCTCCATCAGTCAGAACTATTGATATGAGACTTCATTCATTTCAGTTGGAGCCACCCGGGAACCAGTTGCCATGAAAACTCTCTTTTGGTGAGAGTGGTGGTGTAGCTCTTGTTTTGTGGGTCAGCCAAAGTTGACTCTGTGTCCAGGCCCCAGAGTTGCTGTTACAAGCCATCATGTATATGTGCAGGAGCAGGAACTGGGATATTTTTACTTAGGTGTTTGGGCAACCTGTCTAGGTTTTCATTATCTTTATGAAGCTCTATAGTAACTAAATTCCCTGTAGATATTATGTAGCTAGTTATTTGGAATGAATGGGATCCCAAGTCTTGCTATAAAAATTTTGCTAACTGAATGGGAGAAATAGTTGAATTACTCTCCCTTTTCCCCACTGTGATCCTCCTCCCCCCACCCACTCCCCCCCCCAACCCCCAACATGCATACAGTGACTTTAGAAATTCTGGATAAAATCAGGCAAATGTCTTTCTATGTTTGTCCTGAGTTCTTGACTCCCCTAACTCAGTGCTTGGCACATGGTGAATGCTACTTTCCTAGAAAACACTCACTGTGTTTGATATCAGTTTTTATATCAGTAGCTGACAGCATTTTAGCAGCCTAAAAGGATGATTAATGCTTGTGAGTATCTGGCGTCCAGTAATGTTATACCCCCTTTTCACTGAGGCTGGCAAGGAAGGAGATATTGCATTTGTCTTACAAATTTGCTGGGGCAGAGCCAGAGTAAACATTGACTGGAGGTTCCATTTAAGGCCAACTCATTAGAATTTTAAACACTTTGTAAGAATGATCTCAATTAGCACAGCTCATTAGACTAATTAGACTTTAAGCCTTTCTTTTAACCTGGTAGCCTTGGTGGGACTCCCGAAGATGTGTTGCCGGGGGTGGATGTCTACATGGTTGTGTACCTGTGGACGTGCCAAAGAGTTAATTTTCCCACAGCAGGGTGGGGTAATCCAAAGAAAACAGATGGAGAATTAGAGTGGCTTGACAAAAGCACTATATGATTGTAAAAGGAAACAGGACCCAGGCTTGGCAAAAGAGAGAGAGAGACAGAGAGAGAGAGAGAGAGAGAGAGACACTTCTGTTGCTTTCTCTCTTACCACAGCCAGAAGATGCTGCTGTTGCTATTCCATGCTCAAGGCTGGTCAATGAAAATGGTTTTAGAGAACAGCCACTGCTATCTGTTTCCAGGCCAGCCTTGGGTAACCTTAGGATGACTTACTTCATGTTAAGCCAAAAATCTGTGCTAGCCCTCGTCCCGACTAGTACCTGTCATGCGCCAGCAGCAGTGTCTTGGGTGACTCTTCCCTTGGGAAGGCATTTGTCAAGTGTCCAACCTGTGTTCTTCCAGTTAACTCTTTGTAGATGCCGGCACTCCCCCTCCCTCTTACCGTCCTTGAAGTTATGAAATCTTTGAAATATGTTGATTTTGGTTGTGAAATATATCACATCAAGACTCAAGACACCCACTGTCTTTTCATATGTTTGATTCCCAGAAGTTCTCGGGTTTGGAAGAGAACCCAGGGGTCCCACCCAGCAGAACTCCTAGTTTACAATAGCACGCACAGGTGCACATTGCACCCACTTCCAGTGACAGGAGCCTGTCCTGTCTTCCTGTCTTCCACCCACCCAAGTCTCTTGATATCTAGAGCCACGCTGAGTATGCTGAATCTAGCTCCCACATGACGGCCTTTCAAACATGTCCATGAATCCCTGACTCTGCCATTTAGGCAAAGAACTCCATCCTCCATCAACTGTTTCTCCAGGTGGTACCATTTTGAGATCTTTCTCCTTCCTGGCCTATAACCCTCCTCCACTTGTTCGCTTTCTCACTTGCAGTGAAGAGCTTAAAACAGAGAACATTTGTCTTGCTGTGTCTACCCTCAACAATGGCATAGAATGAATTTCACCCTCTTTGCCCATGCCTTTATACTTCTGTTGATATAGCCAGCACATGGTAGCTTTAGCTTTATTTGGAGATCTTATCAGACCTTTGGGTCATACCAAACATCGTGTCTACTGACCTCTCATATCCTGGCTTGTCCATGTGGTGGCTCAGTTGTGTCCGTCAGTACTATGACCATGCCCCTCACCCCCCCAACAACAAGGGTTGTAATGACCCCATTTATCTTGTTGGATCTGCATGGTCTTTCTGTGTAACTCACTCAAGAACCAAGACGTATGGATTGTCCTAAGCTGTTTCTTGAGGTCAGGGACAGTTCCTCTTGCCCACCTACTACAGTTTATTGACTTTTACTCAGAAAACCCTACTTGTGATTTTTTTTTTTTAAGCCAAAAACTACTAACCCCCTGAATTCCATATCCTGAGCTGTTTTTTCTGCTCACACAGCAGTTTCTTGGAAGTGAAGAGCATGCTGGAGAGGGTTAGAAACAGAGGAGATGGTCTTCAACTCCTATTCTTTCTTGGCTTTCTTTCTAGGGGTTGAATAGTTTCTTCTTAAGAATCTCATCATAGTCTTTCAAACCCAAAATGTCATTTATTTTTCTATCACTTACTACCTAATGGAGGCTGGGAATGGGAAGAGGAACAAGGGGAAGTCAGTGCGTTGTAAAGGGCATTGGATCTGGAGCTAGGCTGGCTTCATAGGCGTCCGACCTATGCAGGTACACTAGACCCTGCATCTGGATTAATGCTCCATTGCTGCCGTCTTGAAATTCCTAAGTTTTGAACAAGAGGCCTCATGTTTCTGTGTTGTACTGGGCCCAGCCAATTATGGAGCTGATGCATCCTGACTAGAAGTATCTTTCTTCCCCCTTCTCCTCCATCTCGGCATATTGTTCCACCTCATATCTGCTGTAGGTAAGACGAAGGGGTTTTGCTCTCTGGCAGTCTAAGAATCTAAAACAGAAAAAGGTAGAAAAGGGACCAATGAACTCTGTCAAGAATTGTGGATGGAACCGAGGCTTCACATGAGGTCTTTATAACTTACCTGGTCCAGGTCTCTCATTTTATATTAGAGGAAACTCAGTTCTTTTTTCTTTTTTTTTAAGATTTTATTTATTTATTTGACAGACAGAGATCACAAGTAGGCAGAGAGGCAGGCAGAGAGAGAGAGCTGGAAGCACACTCCCTGCTGAGCAGAACACCTGATGTGGGGCTCGACCCCAGGACCCTGAGATCATGACTTGAGCCGAAGGCAGAGGCTTAACCTACTGAGCCACCCAGGTGCCCCAGGAAACTCAGTTCTTAAAAAGAAAATGTCCTCCTCAAGTCCCATAACACATTGGAATAGAGTTGTCTGTGGGGGAATCTTCCCCAGAGGAGCCCACTGGGAAGGTGATGGCTATAGGTAAGGAGTGGCCAATGATGGGACAGGGAGAATATCAGACAATTACCTCCTGACTCTAGTCCTTGCCTTCTTCTGCTCCCTGAAACACACTCACATATTTGGTATAGATTAAGAGCTTTGGTGCCAAGTTCCAACGATAAATACAAGCCATCCAGAGTCCTAGGTAGAAAATTGACAATAATGTTGTAGAGGAGCGTGGAGACCCTGCCCAGGCCTCGCATCCTTTGGGAACTTCTAGGACTGGCCTACCCAATGAGTGTCATGTGGTCATTCTCTCCTCGTAATGACATTCTGTCTTCCTTCTTCTGGTAGTCCTCTGACTTTCACATTTTTCTCACATTTTTCTCTCTCCTTCTTTTCTCAGCTCTTTCTTTGGAAATTTGAAGCCCCTACTCCTTTTTGGTGTCATGTAAATATTCATGGCTCATGGCATGTGCTCTGAATGTAAGTTTCTCTGTGACCAACCTTCTCTGCTGCTGCGGTAACATGTTGGGGCTAGGGTCAAAGGGAAGAAGGATATGAGGCTATGAAGAAGGGGCCCCTCCACAGTTTACTTTTTCCTTTAGCTATCTTTTGAGGGATTTTTTAAAAATTAAGTTCCATGTGCTACCTGGAGCTTGAACTCACAACCTTGAGTCAAAGAGTTGCATGCTTTATTGACTGAGACAGGTGGCCCTCCTCAAGCTAGCTAAAAAATACAATTTCACATAGCAAAGGTTTGTTTCTTGCTTGAAATCCTCTTTGGATCCCTGTACCAGTTTCACATTCCTCCCGCTAGAGTGATTTTGACTATGTAATTCTAAAGAGCCCTCTGCTTTCCCCAGACCCTCCATTCCAGTCATCCTCCTCCATTCCATTGCTGGACCCTCATTAAGGCAAATGAGCTGACCTCTTCACTTGGCCCATACTCCTCAACTCCTAGGGGAGGTGTTCCAGCTTCACTGCTCCTAGAATGTGCTCTGTATTCTTCACCACAGGGCTTACTTATGCCTTGAACAACTCCCACCTCATGTTTTCCCCAATACAGCTCCTCAGAGAGGAATTCTTTGACCATTAGACTAGTTTAAGTATCCCTGATGTTCATTCTCACTGTCATACCACTTATGGCTCATTTCTAATCCTGCTTGTTTCCAGTGTAATTGTGACTGTTTTGTCTGTTGTTTGTGTCCCTCACTAAATTAAAACACAAAGGGCTAAAATGTGCTGAGAGTTTACTCTCTCCCACAGGCTTTGCATGTGTTATTTAATGTTTAAAATAACTCTCAAGGGGTAGATAATGTTATTATCGTTCCCATTTACAGATGAGGAAACTGAGGCATAGAGATTAATTCATTTATTCAAAGTGACATGACTCCTAGGTGTCAGAGTTGGTAATCAGATCAGACAGGTGGTCTGGCTCCAGAGCTCATGCTCCTCACCACTTGGCTATCTGCCATGTCAGTAGGGGCTGTGGCTATGTTTGTTTACCATGGTACCCTTCATGCCTAGCTCCTGGCATGCAGCAGGTCCTCAGTAAATACATGTTGACTTAGGGAAGTTTGCAGTTAATGTTTCTTAATTGTAGGGTTTCTCAGCTCCTTGTTTTAGGGAGAAAGGAGGGGATGGGTATACATACACAATCATGCCAGTGGTCAAAACTCTACCTTCATAGCTTCTGGTGACTTTATAGGCAGGCCACAGGAACACTGGGGGAATAGATCTGACAATAGGACTATGAATTCAGACCTGGTGCTGTGGCCTCAGTGTTTGCCTTTTGTTACTATGGCCTGTCCTGTTTGTGCTCCACCTCTGTGTCAATGGAAAACAGCTCCACAATACTTCCAGTGAAACCCGGCCCAAAAATCATGGAAAGGGATGGTGGGTGGAGAGCCCAGTGGACAATCTTCATTTCACATGTGGTTAGGGGCAGAGTTCCTTCTTAGTGTGTCTTAAGCTTTGGCCCAATGGTGACTAAGGAGGATGATTCATCAGTCATCTTCCAATTTCACTATTAAAATAATTCTAAACCAAACCAGTTTCCATTTTCATGGAAGACAAACCTCAACCCTGTTGAGTCTGTTAATATTTAAATCAGAGGTTGGAAGGGGTCAGAACATAAAGGCAGTCCCTCAATGAACACACAGCCTGATTTATGTTCCACTGCAGAAGTTAGGACAAGGGGTTCTGATAATACCCTCTTTTATTTCATTCAACTATATAAAAAGTATCCCAGGCCAGGCTCTGTGGTAGTTTCTGTGGATACAAAGAAGAATAAGACAAAGTTCCTTCCCTGTGTTGTATGGGGGGGGCATATATTTGTACCCACTATAATACCTGGTTGATGGTGCTGGGTTAATCCAGTTATGGGTGTTAAAATCCAGGGAGATCCTTAAAAGAAATGCCATCTGGGCTTTGCTTAAAAGCATCCAGAAGACTGACAAGAAGAGATGCTGGAAGTATATTCCACATAAGTAGAGTAGAGTCAACAGGGGTCTGAAAGGTGAAATTATTTTTGAGGCATGGGAAGCCATTAGTCTGCAATGGATGACCTATTGGGTATTGAAGGAAGGACTGGTACTAGGCAAGAGATGGAGAAAGCACACTGTGGAGGGACTGTACGCTTGAGCCAATGGCACGGAAGTGGTGGCAGTGGGACAGGGGAAAGGTCTTCTATCTCTCTTCTCTCCCATCTCTAATAATCCACAGTGATAATTGAGCTTTCAATAATATTCAATTATTAGATAAGAAGACTGAAGGCAGATAATATGAGAACTATAGTCCCTATGGCTCCTCCTTTAAAAGGCCTGACCACATTTCCTTCCCCAGGACTTAATCCGCAAATGCTTATTTCACATCATCCTTTCAACACCATTCTACCTGTCCATCAATCAGTCTATATATTGATATAAAATTAAATCATGACTGAATACCTGCCATTTCAAGGCACTCTGTTAGATATTTAGAAGAGATATCAAACAGAATAAGGCAAGCAGCTTTTGTGTGCCGAGTTTCTACTATATGTTGATGTTAATTCTATGAGCTTCATATAGATGATAAACTGAGGCTTTAAAAGGTGAAGTAGCGGGCGCCTGGGTGGCTCAGTGGGTTAAGCCGCTGCCTTCGGCTCAGGTCATGATCTCGGAGTCCTGGGATCGAGTCCCGCATCGGGCTCCCAGCTCCATGGGGAGTCTGCTTCTCTCTCTGACCTTCTCCTCGCTCATGCTCTCTCTCACTGTCTCTCTCTCAAATAAATAAAATAAAAAATCTTTAAAAAAAGTTATTAAAAAAAAAAAAAAAAAAGAAGCCAGAGGGAAACCCAGGAGAGGTATGCTGCCAGCCCAAATTTTTCAGTTTAAACAAACCCGCTGCATAGAAGCCCATACTTACACAAAGATAAATCTGAAAGCAGTGACTCCCTTCATGAGGGACTTGGAAAGAGTACATGAAATCTGTCTGAAAGTAGTTTGGAAAGGCTTGAATGTAAAATAAAGAATATTTCATATTAGGACCTTGGGTGATGATTTAGTTTTATTTTTTACCTTATCATGTTGTTTTCTAGGAAAAGATACAAAAAAATTAAGTTACAAAAATGGAGAAGAGATGAACTATTTTTAAATTGGTCTTTTATCCCAGCTTTCTAGGAGCACATAATTTTTTATGTGCAATATGCATATAGTCCATTTCTCTTAATGTTTTTTTCTGTCCATTTTTAATGTCCATCATTGTATTTTCATCTCAACTCCATTATTCCTTACTCTCTTTCTCTCTTTTCTTTTTGTATTTTTAGGTTATGTCTTTTGAAGGCAAAACAGCTGGTTCATCTGGTCAGTTAGTCAAATAATTGTTAATACAATTATAGGGAAAAATTTCAAAACCACAAAACAAAACCTAAACAAACAAACAAAAAACCCAGCCCATTACCACCACTAACCACAACCTTCAAACTTAACATCCAGACTTTGTCTTAGGCACCGAGCAGGTAACTTCAAAGAGCAAACGGTGTCATTTAGTTTTTGTTGGTAGTGGTGGTGAAGCCACTCTCCTTTTGCTTATAGAGTCAGCTAAATCAGTTCCTCACTTGTGTATTCTCCTCTAGTGCTTGGAAAAAGTTGGGTATTTTCCCATGGTGTTCTTTATTCCTAAACTGGTTGTCTCCTTCAATCAGTGAAGAATTGATTTTTAATCCTAACCTCATCATTTGGATCTAGTGAGTGGCAGTCTATGATTCTGTTTTCTTATCTGTAAAATGGGGAACTACCATGAAGGCCAAATCAGAAAAGAGATATGTGAGCCTTTTTAAGGACAATAAGATATACACATGCAGGGCTTTATTATCCCTTGTTGAAATCCTCCCACAAAATTCTTTTTTCCCAAAGAAGTGGAAAGTTCCCTTTAATAGCCCATGTAATTGTTTGAGACTGGAGATATAAATACCAACTTCTATTTATTTAAAGCTATTCTAATTCTTTCTTGAATGGTAAATTATATCTGAAAGCCATTTAAAAAATTCTCACTTAACTGCATTTAAAAGCATAGATTCTATAGATTTCCTAAAAATTCTTGGCCTCCAAAATTCTTATTGTTTAAACAATTTGGAGCCACTTTCTCTGTTCTTACAGGTTACAAATTTGATTACCCAGAATTTAAAGACTTGGAACATCCGAGTACCATATCTATTGTTTTTACGAATCTGTGTGAAAGAGTATCAGTCCAATGTCATTTAACCACCCCAATTCAATAAACACTGGTAGCCTTCCACTAGACACTGGGAAGAGACTGGAGAAGAAAAAGTGGAGCATGGGTTGTAGAAGATAGTGTATGACTATATAAGTTAGCTTGCTTGAAATGTTTTTCTACTAACATCATGAGAAAAGATAATTCAACATTTGTGTTAGAAGACTTCATGGCTTATAAAGTGTCTTCCTTAGCTCTTCTTTTATCTTAATAATAATCATATGTTTCTCTACTATAGGTGAGAACCCTGAGATTTAGCATGGTCACATGTACTTAAGTGTGACTCCCCCAACTAATTTTTGGCAAAGCCAAGATTCATACACAAAAGCCAGCATCTAAATTTTGTTTTCTTTCCTTCTTGCACCATACTGCGTCCATCCTATGACAGATAATACATTCACCAAAAAAATTATGGTCTCATTTTTGTGTTTTAATTTGGCCCAAATTACACCTGTTTCTTCTTGCCAAGTTTACTACTACTCATCTGTCTGTTCTTATGACATACTAGAGCTTTGAACTTCTTGGAAGAAAGGGACTGTCTAAATTCAAGGTATTATTATTGCTCTTACTATTAGCCAAGACAAATGAAAAGCGAATAGAGCATCTCTTGTCTTACTAGAACCCTTTAATTAAGGAAATTGGTTATTTTCATTCCCTGTAGCTATGTAATGATTAATGCAACATGGCACAATACATTCAGAATGTAAGACATATCTCACTGAGACCAATCAACAAGTGTACTTCTCTAAAGAGAAAAGAATGGAGGCCAGATTGGACCCAATGCTGACATCTGATTTCTACAGTGAAACATCGTGCTAGAGTTTGCAAATTCTAGAGAGTTATTTATGTTCAGTCTAGGGACCATGAAATTATCTACTGAAACTAATTTTGGATATATATATATATATATATATATATATATATATATATATATTTTTTTTTTTTTTTTTTTTTTTTTTTTTACTGGTAGAAGTAAAAATGTGAAAAAAAAGAGACAATCATTTTAGACTCCTAGAGCAGTGAGAAGATATTGTAAGGCAGATAAGTAGCTAATTAATGCTTTACCATACAATATTTCTTGTAGCTACACAAAAAAGACAATGCACAGTTTTCAGTATAATGCAAACAAAGTAGAATTACAATAGAAGCAGTTAAATAACTTGCTTTATCTTAGTCACCAACCTTATAGCAGCTGGTGGGAGCTGCAGGTGTGTCTATTCAGTTCACTGCCTTCATGCCTCGGAGAGACTAGGCTGCCCCTTGATTGCTGTGTGATCTTGGACAATTTCCCTAGACTCTCAGAGGCTCTGTCTCTTCAACTGTAAAGTGGAGGAAATAATACCCATCTCATAGGTTTCTGTGTATGAAGCGTGTGCTTGAATACAGGGCCCAACCTGAGTAAGTGAATATGAATTTTAGTAAAGACACTGATGCTGACAGAGGTCCTTTGGCTCCAAGCTTTCACCACCTTTCTGAATAGGCCAAGAAAGCGTTTCTCAACCAGTGGCCTTTGGCTTCCCCTGGCAGGGGTTGGGTCTCAACCACACCTCTGGCTCACTTCTTTAGAATTTGGCTGTGGCCCATGGTCCCACATCCAGTCCTTTCCTTCTGTCCCAAGTCTTCAGCATGCCCCATGCTGGGCAAGAAGCAACGAGGGTCCTCAAAGAAGGTGTCCCATGGCTTTGTGTCCTTTGGGTATTTGAATGCCAATCATCTCATCCTTGTGCTCACAGTATCCCAGGCTTCTTGTTCTCCTGGGATCCTGATGGAGTATCTGTGAAGCTGCCACCAGCTGTGAGACCACAGCTGGCAGGATGAGAATCAGGGTCTTGATTAAACTTGCTTCTGTGCTGCTGACTTCTGACCCTTCTTAACCCTGGGGTTAGGACTTCTCCTGAGCTTTAGACAACATTGTGGGAAAAATCACTGATGACCGTGGGTCCCTACAGAGCATAGCACTCTTGCATCAAAGTTAATGAGACTTCACTGTCTCCCCACTATCTTGAGAGACCAAGATCTCTCAAGGCAATAGGTGCTTCTCCCTCTTTCCTTTGTTCTAATGTCTGACCTGTTGCCCATTGTGTTGTAGCTTCTCAGGGAATTTTTGGTGAATTGGACTTTCTGACTTTGGTCTTCAGCACTGTACTCTAATACTAATGGTGCTGAAGATGAAGATGATAATGACAATGATAGTGATGGCAGAATTAGAAGGGGACAAAAGTAGTCAACAACTATAGGATACAGTCTACAATTCGGCTGTTGGATGTTCAGAAGAGGCATAGGATGTTATACTCACTATCAACTAGAGAATATGGCTGCACATTCCCTAGTGAGACGAGAATCAGAAGAAGAGTTTACTTCCGTGATCCACACAATAGCATAAAATTCATAGTGACCAACATTTGTGGAATACTTACAGTGTTCTTGTCAAATTACAAAGAAGTGCTGCTATTATTATTATTATTATTATCATTATCATCATCTCCAATTTCTGGATGAGAAAACAAAGCATAGCAATGTCAAGTGATTTTCTCAAGATCACACAGCTTGTAACTGGCAGAGCCAGGAGCTGAATCTAGGCAATGGGACTCTAATGCTGTTCTCTTAACTACTACTATTTCTGTTGGGACAGAAAGCAGTAAAGTTACAGGGTCCTAGCTGCAAAGTGAGGTGTAATAACCTTGGAAAACTGGATGTTACAAACTTGACTGTGATTGTTTTCTTTATTCTTTCACTGACCAATTAAGATAAATTAAAAAATTAATATTAACCTAAAGCCATAAATCAGCAGATCAAAAAATCCAGAGGGGAAATGTAGAATAAGATCATGGTTAAACCAGACTGATAGATGCACAAAGTTCAGATGTTTACTACATGCAAGGATCCAGATATAGACACAACATCATCTTGGAGCACAACTGTGGACCCTCACCAAAAAGAAAAAAAAAAAAAAAAATATATATATATATATATATATATATATATATATATATATATATTTTAATTTCTTCTTATTATTATTATTTTTAGCACAGAGCCTTTACAGATGGACAAACTTTCGTGGTAGTATGATACCCTCCCAGAGCAAAACTCTGAGGTGTTAATGTCCTCACCTCTAGGAGCTCACAGAGGATGACAAAGATACTGAAATAGACAGAAACTCCAGCATGCCACAACCTATTGAAATACTATAGTAACATTAGAACTCTGGGAATTTAAATACTTTCCTAGTAGGCAACATGACCTATTGGACAATTTTTTTTAAAGTAGGCTCCAAGCCAGTGTGGAGTCTAAGGTGGGGCTTGAACTCACCACCCAGAGATTGAGACCTGAGCTGAGATCAAGAGTTACATGCCTAACCGCTTAACTCACTGAGCCACCCAGGCACCACCTATTAGAAAATTCTTGAACAAGGAATGGGGAGATACTGATTTGAGTCCAAGTACTGTCACCTACCCACTACTATGTGATCTTTGGCAAGTCATGTGTCTCTCTGAGTTTCAGTATTTTCATTCATAACACAAGGGAGTTGGACTAATTCAATGATTTGAAACTTTTTTTTGAACACTTATAGATCTCTTTCTTTCTTTTTTTTTTATTAAACATTTTATTTATTTATTTGACAAAGAGAGATCACAAGTAGGCAGAGAGGCAGGAGAGAGAGAGGAGGAAGCAGGCTCTCCACGGAGCAGAGAGCCCGATGCGGGGCTCGATCCCAGGACCCTGGGATCATGACCTGAGCCGAAGGCAGAGGTTTTAACCCACTGAGCCACCCAGGCGCCCCTAGATCTCTTTCTTTAAAGATTTTATTTATTTATTTGACAGAGAGAGATCACAAGTAGGCAGAGAGGCAGGCAGTGAGAGAGGAGGAAGCAGGCTCCCTGCTGAGCAGAGAGCCCGATGTGGGGCTCGATCCCAGGATCCTGGGATCATGACCTGAGCCGAAGGCAGAGGCTTTAACCCACTGAGCCACCCAGGCGCCCCAGATCTCTTTATTTAAATACGTGTTCTTGGGATCAAAAGTTAGATATTGAAGTTCTGGTGTTCAAGGTCTTGCCTATGTACACCATCTTCCTGGATCCCATGGTGATTCTCAGGGTCCTGTGGTAAACTGTTCTAACACCACTGTAGTAGATTATATCAAATTATAGATTATATTTTCCAGCTCTAAAATTCTGTATGGCAACCTCAAGTGAAGACAATAGCTTAGCAAAGTCAGCACTTGTACAAAATCCATCTTAAGCTTTTTTTTTTTTTAATGGTTCCTTGGAAAAATGAGAACAAAAGCTAATCATTCCTTAATATGTTTAAGCCCAAAATAGGGTTATTCTTCAGGTACAGGTTAACAACTTGCAGTATTGTTAGAGACAGTAGCCTTCAAAGGAAGTCAGGAGTTGAGTTTGGGAACAGAAACTATATTTCATTCCTATTTACCATACCTCTTGTTAAGCATAGATGCTTGTAAATCAGTCCATAGAATACCAGTAGATTTGCGGTTCTGAAAAGCAGTTACACCAGATGTGTATTTCACAGTACAGTGTTTCCATATAGTTCTATTTCCCTCAGCGTATTTGTATCAGACCCCCAAGTGCTTCGGTGTATTGGATACTGCATACATGGTAGGTAGCCTTGAAAGGTTTTGGGTCACTCTGCCAGAACTGTGAGTGGCTCTGGTTTGCCATCTGTTTGGTTAGTTGATATTCTGCAGTACCTGATTCACAGCTGGCCCTCAGAAATACCTGTTGAGTGAATGGATGAATTCAGTAAGATGAGTCCGGTCACTTAAGGGTCCTGGTGGCTACTCAAGCCAAGGGTTAATGAGAAATAGCCTAACAGTTGACACAGACGTTTAAATACCTGGCCAATTATTGTTCTTACATACATGTGACTGTGGGAACTTGAGCCTATAGAAATGTTTTATGGGCTTAGATCATAACTCCACAAAATGAAAGGGGAGGACTCGGGGCCTTTGTTTGACATCCACAAGAGCAAATAATGGCTGAAAATCAAGCGCTCAAAGATGGTTTTTAAAATAAGTTGATAATCTGATCCATTTAATAAGTAGAAATGTATGTTTATAAGATGTTATGTTGCCCAGGCCTCTTTGCTGGGATCAGGGACTTATTAGTTTAGAATTGACTACTCCACTGTCCTCCACCTTAAATCAGAAATTTGGATTAATAAAGGCAAAGGCAGAAAAGAATATCCCATGGACAGAATCTTAGTTTTGTTTTGTTGTTGTTGTTGTTGTTTTCTCTCTAGAATGTATTTTATGCTTGCTGGGTTGAACCAATTCCTCATCTTGTTTTGTGATTTCAAACTATGGAATATGTTTGTCATCTGAATCCAGTTTTAGATTTAGGGATGTTTGCTAAATTCTTATACTGTGGTGGCGTAAAGTTCATAGAGCACCAGGATAGCATTTCTCTTGTATGTTCAAAGGTTTGACTTCTGAGATACTCCCTGATGAAAGGGTTTTGAGGTCAAATAGATTTTATTGAAATGATGCAACCAAATCAGTATTAGGTTAAAAACTGTTTTTAACTATTCATAAATGAGTATGACACATATCCAAGAGTTTGCATTAAAAATCTTATTCCAGTTGAATGTAATCTTTAAATATTGCTGATGAATATGGAAAGAAGTTACTTCTCTGACCAATAAGAAATGAGCTTCTTAAAAAAGCTGTACAAAAAAGTTTACATTTAAGGTGAAAAATAACTTTGATGTAATCGTTTGATGGTAAATGATTTCCATGCTTTCTGAAGGGGAATATGGTAAAACACAGTAGTTTTCCCCTCGTGCCTCCAGGCTATCACCATGAATATAGTACAGTATTGCAGAACAATGAGGCCTTCGCAGCTATATGTGTGGACCCCTTCGTTCCCAAGCCTTTTAATTCTTTGAGTTCTTTTGCATGCTATTTATTAACAGGCTTCCTCATCCCCTGCTCTGAAATTCTCACCTGTCACTTCTTACTTCTCTCTGCACTCTGATCTGATCACATTCTTTTCTGATGTGATAATGAAGCTAGTGTGGTTTTTAGAACTATGTGCAAAATAAAATACATTCCAAGAGATATAACTTTAGCAAAGTGTATGAGTATTACTTTGGATTAATGATTTTAGGGAATATTTATTCTCACTGGTCTTTCATTTCTGCTTATTCCTGGATGTAATAGCTATTTTGAATGGACCATATTCCTACTTCTTCAGATATATAATGAATGGATGAAACCATCCCTTTATTTTAAAAAATTCATATATTTCGCTGTAAAAGACCATTGATTGCATTCTCAATTAGCCATCTGTAGAGAGCCTGAGAGTTCCAACTAGACTGTCACTAAGGTACGTGCATTCACCCAGTAGCTGTGTATCCTAACTACAAACAAATTGAATAGGAATGGAAGGCTCACTAAGTTCTGTGATTACAGACATGAATTTTCTAAAAGGAAATGAATGCCATAACACACAGGCATCTCAGTCACACCAAATGGGAGATTTCCAAAAAACTCTAAAAGGACAAAATAAGACACCTATCACTTTCACAGAAAGCCCTGGTTCAGTGGTGGTTCTACTATTGATAAAACTGAGCTGCCTGGTCACGTTGTACCAGACTTCTGCATTTGTTCACATCTCTACAGAGAGAAGTCATGTACAAATTTTTGAGATTGCATTTTGCATGGAAATCAACTTCCTTTCAGATGTTCCCATGGTGTTCATAAGTACTATAGGGAATAAAGTAAGTCTCTTTATAGCTAAGGCTCTATCTATTGAAATATATCAGAAATAATCTGGTCTACTAGGCTGAATACTACTAGGCCAGGAAAAAAAAAATTCCACAAAACTCAGATCTAAATCCCCAAAGCATCATGATACAGAGAACAGAACTCTGGACTTGATGTCTGAGGCCTACACGAGTCTAGATCCAGAAAGCCCGAGTCTACCGCAAACTAACTTTGTGACCACAGACAAGTCCCTTGTTCTTTCTGAACTTCATTTCCCACCAAAAACTGAGGAGTCTGAATGACATGCTCTAAAGTCTTTTCCAGCTCTAAAGCTGGTTGTGTCACCTCAACACAGTGGGCGATAATGGAGTCCTGCTTTGCGAAGGGACTGGAGAGAGGGCCCACCATGGCTACGAATCCATGAGGCATTGGAAGGAGGGTCAGGGCTGTTTTCCCTTTTCTCTTTCCTAGGCTCAAGGCTACTTCTGCCTTTTCTTTTTTTTCTTTTAACATTTATTATTTATTGATTTATTTGACAGAGATCACAAGTAGGCAGAGAGGCAGGCAGAGAGAGAGGGGGAAGAAGGCTTCCTGCTAGGCAAGATAGCCTGATGCGGAGCTTGATCCCAGGACCCTGGGATCACGACCAGAGCCAAAAGCAGAGGCTTTAACCCACTGAGCCACCCAGGCGCCCCCTACTTCTGCCTTTTCATAGCTTCCCTCAGCAGTGGGTATTTTTTTCAAGCAAGAAGTTAGCCATGAGAAGCTTTTTGAGTTCTCCTCTTTTTTCCTCATAATGTGTTGTTTTATGCATACCTTGACCTAGTATTGTCTGGCTCTCTGCCCTTGGGGTGCCAGAGTTGACTCTTCCGACTGGTGTTCTGTGTCCAGAAAGTTAGAACTGGCGATGCCCCTCCCTGGTCCATCTGTCATGTGCTCTCTTGGCACTGCTCTGAACCCTGGTCTCTTTCTCGTTTATAATACTGTCAGGACAAGAACACCACAGTCAGAAAGAGATGAAAAATTATAATAGTTTTAGTTGGCACAGTGATTAACTACAAAAAATATATATATTCTATATAACATGGTGACATTTTATGTAAATAGTGTGGTTATGTTATTATATTATAAACTAATATATGTTATGTGCAGTATATTATATATTATTTATAAATATAAATGATATATATGTATTATATATTGTATTATATAACCATAATAAAGAAATATATAATTATATAGTAAACTTATATACTACAAAAATTGTATATACATGTGCATATATGTTTGTATATATAACTGATCTCTTCTTTATATATAAAGAATAATCAATTAGAAAATATTCTAAAAAGATACAGTTGATTCTTAATATCAGGAAAAAAGCATAAACTAGCTAACTTGTAAAGAAAACTATAAGATCTATATGAAGAACCTGGAGAACAAAATGGGTTAGGAAAATTCAACTTTAGAAAATATAGATTCTCTCTAAATTAATGTGTAATACCAATGAATTACCTATTAAAATGACAACCAGATTTTGGAAAATGAACAAAATTATCTAAAATATTAATCTGGGGCTGCCTGGCTGGCTCAGTCAGTTCAGCGTTCTGACTCTCGGTTTTAGCTTAGGTCATGATCTCGGGGTCCTGGGATTGGGTTCCACATCAGGCTCCCTACTCAGTGGGGAGTCTATTTGTCTCTCTCTGTCTCTGTCCCACCCCTGCTGCTTGACGCTCTCTCTCAAATAAATAAATCTTAAAAAAAATTAATCTGGATGAATAAAGATCTAATAGCTAGATAATTAGGGAAAAAAGGTGTAAGGGAAGACTTCCATACTGAAGTATTTGTAGGTGAAATAATAGGATATCTCGGATTTGCTACAAATAATACAGGGTTGGAGGAAGGAGGGTTTAAAATGGAAACAAGGTTGTCTGTGAATTGATTATTGAAGCTGGGTGACAGACACACAGGGTTCATTTACACTTTTCTCTTTTTTCCCCATCACTCTTTCTTTGTGGAGTTTGTAATTTTTAATCATTAAAGTATTTTATTTGGTTAAAAACAATCATAAAAGGTTGAAACTCCATACTGGAAAAATATTTGGTACACCTATAATATAACACAAGAGGTAATATTCCTCATAGATAAAGAACTATTAACCAGCGTGTGAAAAAGCGTTTATAGAAATGAAAAAGAAATGTCTAAGGACATGAATAGACAATTTGCAAATGGAGAAATACTAATAGCCAATAAATATGTATGAAAAATTTCAACCTCACTGATGTTCAAAGAAAAGTTAATGAAAGCATAACTCACTTATCAGGTTGGCAAAGATTAAAAAGGTTCAGGAAAAAAGAAATGGATGTAAATTCCTACACAGTCACTGGAATGGTGAATTGGCACAGACCTTTTAGAGTGTAGGTTGGCAATCTACTTCAAAATATAAAATGCAAATATACATTGACATCTATATTCCACTTATAGAAATTTATTTGGAGGAGATATTGGCACAAATAAAAAAAAAAGTGAGGGGCACTTGCGTGGCTCAGTGAGTTAAAGCCTTTGCCTTTGGCTCAGGTCATGATTTCAGGGTCTTGGGATCGAGGCCCACATTGGGCTCTCTGCTCAGCAGGAAGCCTGCTTCCTCCTCTCTCTCTGCTTGCCTCTCTGCCTACACTGTCTCTGTCAAATAAATAAAATCTTTAAAAAAAAAGTGAACATTAGGATAGTTTTGTTAATATAGAAAAATAGAATACAATGCCTATCAACAAGAAGCTGGTTAAGTATATTATAATACAGACAAATAATAGAATGTTTCATAACAATTATAATGATGACATAAATTCATATTTGTGGCCAAAGAGAGAGATCCCTGACATTCTTTTGAGGGAAAAAGTAGCACCTACATATCTATATTTTTCCTATTTACAGAAAATACATGGAATTTATGTACATGCTTAGAGGAATGTTTGGAAAAAGATTCACCAACTTGTTAAGTGTGATAGTCTCTGGCCGCTTGGATTTCTGGTGATTTTATATTCTTCTTTGTATTTTTGTGTGTTGTATAAATTGGTAATAATTAAGAAGTACATTTATCAAGAACCAACTTGTTAAAAAAATTCATTTCATATGCTTGCCACTAGGTATTGAGATGTTAAGGGGTTATGGGAATGTACTTCATTCAGTTTTGTATTTCTGACTCCTATTCGTGCCTAGGGGGTGCTCAGTGAATATTATTGGGATTAAATTGAATTTTATCTACCATCTTTCCTTGACATCCATTCAGGTAGATATTTTTATGTTGGTATGTTATATGGTCTGCCTATATTGCTTAGCATTTTTAGAGAAGCACAGAGTGTTAGAATAGAATAGAATTTCTCTTTATACCGAAATTCTTACTTTGTAGATGAGGAAAATGTCACTCACAGAGGTAAAATGACTTGTTCAGGATCATACAGCTAGTGGTTTTCAGAATGCAGGCTCCATGAAAGCAAGTGTTTTAATCTGTTTTATTTATTTCTATGTCCCCAGCACTAAGGATCTGGCACATAGTGGGGACCAAATAAATATTTATTGAATGGATAAATAAATACACTTTCTCACCACTCTGGGTCAGGGAGTTTGTCCATTTTTTCCCTATATAGTGCTTTTTTTGTTTGAGCTAGGTTCTCAAGATTGGTGGTTGTCTAAAATTCCTTCCCTTCCTCATTGAAAGTTAAGATTTCCTTTTTAGGGGTTAATGATTGATTGAAATGCTGAATATATTGTTACTGGCAATGAAATGAGGGCAATGAACACAATTATAAAGAAGCCTTGTTTCTTTCATCATTGATAATCTACCATTGTAGCTCAAGAGGATGGCTCAGACCTGATGCATTATGGGTCAGGCTTGGCGACACCAAGCAATGGAGAGGGGAAAGAGCCAGAGGTGGGCAAAGACATAGTCTCTAGGGCTGAAGGTAGATTGAGGTGCGTGACTGGATTTAGAGAGGCCAGTGACCAGTCCTGGAAGAATACCTCCAGGGTCCAATATCCCAGGGATATTTCTGGAAGCAGTTGATACTGGAGCTTCTCATCTAGGTCATCCAGGGGCTGGAAATGCAGGAAATGACCACCACTTAACGGTAAGACTGGAGAGAGCAAAATAGCAGCTTAACATTTAGGGGACCTGGACTGGGGTACAGTCCTGCGAAAATGACCCAAGCAGAATCACGTAGCTTCCTCGTGTCTCACTAGATGGAATGAGGCCTCGCGTTGGGCAACTCTGACTCCACCAGGTCAAACCATAATGATCACAGATGGATGACAGGAAATGGAAGCACAGTCCTCAGGATGGGGCTGATCTAGATTGAGGGGTACTGAGAGTGAGAAGATAGAGCTACACAGACGTTCAGGAATGAGGGAATTGGAATTTAGTGATAATTTCATTAGGAACCCACCTGTATTAACTCAAGTTGGAAGCACGGCCTCATTCCCAGTCCCCCGAGACTGTGATAAAGCGGGAGACGGGATAGGGAGGGTTAGCTGACGTGCTGACTCCTTTGCTACTGCCAGCTTCGACGGTGGGGTAGGGATAACTGTTCAGGAAGAGAACACTTTGAAGAAGTACTAGGGCAATCCATGGCAGAGGCTGAGATCATCTATTTTCCATCCTGTATAATGAGGTTGGTTCATGCTGCACATTCGTTGCTTTGTTTAGTTTCAGTATATCTAGTTCTTGTTTACTTCCAATCAACTAACCCTCGCATAATACTTTGGATAAGAACAATATGTACTGGCAGACAGTCAAAGGCAAATATTGTGACACCGCGTTAAATCTATAGGACAGACGATTTTCATGCAGTCTAAACATAGCCTGAAAGTCTTGTCCCTTCATCTCGGGGTTTTGCGTCTCTCCAAAGTAGCTAACTTGTCTGTGTAAGTTAATGTTCCCGAGCAATATTATGATCTGTTTATCATGGACAGTGAGATAAAGGCACTGCAAGGTGTGTATGTGGGAGGAGACGGGAAATATTGCTTCATTTCATGACATTCTTAAAAGCAAGTTTTGATCCTGTTTTGTTTTGAGGACTCCTGCTTTCCCCATTGTGGGATCCCCCCGGGGGACTTGTTCACGTTTTCCCCCGGCTGTGGAGTCAGCTGGTGCCCGCACAGAGACCCTGAAATGCGGTGCAGTCTGATTTCACAGAACTCTGGGCGATGACTGTAAATGAATACTATCCACGCTGTGGGCACTGGAATTGGGGACTGTCAGAGAAGCAGATAAGCCAATTTTAAGGATTCTCTAGGGGAGCCACAGAGAGTTCCTCTCACTGTTGATGGCATATCCTGTTCACAGCTTCAACCTCTAGAAATGCTTTGATTCAGCAGCGACTTGGGGTTTTTAAACACTCCAATGGGCCTTTGTTGGCAACGGCCCTGCCTGAGTGCACAGAGGGCTCATTCTTCCACGAAGGGCCAGCCGGCCTGCTGATGGGCCAAGGCAGTTTACACTGATGTTGCTCGTGGGAGGGAGAAGAAAGCAAGTAGGCCAGGATCAGCGTGGCCTATAAAGGCACCATTGATTCCTTTCCAGCTCAGTATTCTCTTCCCCAAGTGCATGCCACCTTCAGTATGCCTCTTGTTTTATAGTCTTTGAGATGCAATTCCTTCAGACTGAAATACCTCTGACACTCCTCTAGAAGAAATTCCTGAATATACAACAGAGGCTGTTACAAGGTGCCGTCCCCAGTGTCCCTTGGGGGGAATGCTTTGTGGAGAAAGTAATGTCATCACATGCCCCTACACACGCCCACCTTTCTCTTTGATCTTAGTGTTTACCTGTGGCTTACTGGTATCAAGGCAAACTGGGTATGGAGCTTTTGACTTTGAAATAGGTCTGGTGCTCCAATAGGCGTTCTTTGAAGTCAGATCCATTATGCATTGTTTATTGCTCTTTCAAACATACCCACATGTATTTCTAAGACCAAGACTCTTCTTTACTCATTCAAAAGGAGCGCTGGAGTTTGTTGCCATTTTGGCTATCCTTTGATATTTTTAAAATGAGAGAAATAATATCTCTGGAGTCCATTTTGTCCACTTACAAATTATTTTAACGATATATGTTAAGGGCAATTTTACATTCCCTCTATCCCATTACTATCTTCCAAAACACAATTATATATCAATTGAATGACTCAGAACTTCTTCTGCCCAAGTAATAAATCATAAGTGTAATGGGTAAAAAGAATTTGTCATTGTTCAGTGTGTATACAGAGTTATGTGGCATATAACCTCAAATTTCCTTCAGATCATATATAAATACATAATAAAATAATAATACTCATTAGTCAACACCAAGTATAAGTTCCAGATGTCTGAACATCAAAGTATTTATAGGCCTATAGGAACCGCCTTGAGACAGGAACAGTTCTTCAGAAATGGTATTGCAAGAAAGCAGGCTACAGAAACCTCCCAAATTCTCTGAAACAAAAGCTATTCTTGTTTATACATAAATTATGAATGACTTTTTAAGGGCTGACTCACTGGCCTGTGCATGTGCCTACAAGTCCGGTTTCATAAGAGAATGGGAGCTGACTGGACTAACAGGAATTCTATAACAAATCGTTTTTCCCAGCTTCCCTCTGAAGCGAGTCACACTGCCGGTGTTTCAGCTACGGCTCTTGTCAAGGCACAGTGGGGCATGTTGCTCCTCCTGGGAGCTCTGGCTCGGCGCCAGGGCCACTCCCGTCACCTAGCAGAAGCTGCCTGCTCCAAGCAATGGCTGGCTGGTACCTCAGTAAAGGAGCTTTTGGAGCCCTGCTGCTCTCAAGCTATTCCTTGCAAGAAAGGACTTTGACAGCCCCCTCAGATGGTGGGATTGATGTGGCAGCGTGAGGACCCCCTGCCCAAAGCCACCACTCACAATGGCCACTCACTCACAATGACGCCACGTCTTTTCTCTGGATGTTGGCCTCGTGTCCAGAGATGCTGCCCTGCTGGACAAGAGTGTCAGTTTCTATTCCCCACTGTGCCATTTATTCACTGCTTGACCTTGGACAAGTGAGTTGACTTTCCTCAGTTTCCCTTGTCCATCAAATGAGATATCATTCCGAATAAACTTTCAGGTCCTGCACGGCTTTGGTGGGCTATGGTTTGGTTCTCCTCTGCACACAACAAAATAAATGAATATATTACTTAGTTCCTCAATGTGCTGTGTTAGATCCAGACGTCCAGGATGGCTAATGAGCGGCTTAATTAATTGTGACTCAATATAAGATTTCACCGCTAACACAGACCTTCCGAGACCTGAAACATTTCTCCTCTTGCAAGGAGGAAAGGGAGCAGGTTGTGTTCATTTCTTGAGAGTTTAGGTATGAAAAGGTAAAGTCCAGACAACTTGTTGGCAACACGAAAAAAAAGTCCTCTTATCCTTTGCTTCTTCAGATCTTCCTCTTACAGGAACTTATGGGAAGAAGGGAAAAAAGGAATACGCTTTTGAATGCAGTGATTCAAACACTCCAATGACTGATAGTGTATGAATGTCGAGAATTTTGAACATGAGTTATCCATCCTAATTCTCCCGCCCCAAATGCTTTTGGTTGATTTCTCTAACCACGGAAAAATGTCCATAAGAAAGAGCTATTTGATTGTCGGGGTACTGAGTAGGGAGACAAGTGTTTGGATCTGAGCTTCACCGGACCTCTTTGGGAAGCTGTACTAAGGGGAGACAACCAACCCCATTTCCTTTCCTCCTTTTCTCAGAAGGAATTTGTTTTCATGGGCACACTTGTCCATATAAAGAATCCTGAATTTCTTCTGATGACAAAATTTGATCACTACAAGGTGGTGATGGTGTCTACTTACCAGTTTTCATTAATAAATAAATGACTGCACACTCTATAGTCACCATGGAAGAAAAGTCAACATGGAAGAGAGATTACTTAGCGCTTGAAGCTTCAATGTTGCCCAATTAACAACAAATCCATTATTACTTGATGTATTTTCTCAAACAAAAAACACATGTAACTGGGAATTTAAAAACTGAACAGACATTGGCAAATGTTTTCCAAATATAATACACCATCCTGACAGCTAATGCATCAGCAATGTTTACTTCAGCAAATGTTTCCAATTTGGAGGGAGGGAAAAAAAATGAGTGTCTAATAATAATCTTTTACATTCGAACATGTGTATGGTACTTTACAGTTTACAAAGCACTTTCAGTGTATACATCCTCTCAACCAATCCTTGAAACCACCATGGGAGGCAGACAGGACACATGCTATATTATCTTCCAACAATTTGTACTTGCCCACTTTTGTCATGCTGTTTCATGTCTTTGTGACTCACATGTGCTCTTCCTGAGTCCTGGAACAGCCTCCTTCCCCTCCTCTGCCTGAGTTTTCATCTAGCTAATTCTCAACCAACTTTAAAAATGGACACAATCGCCGCGTTCTTCAAATCCTCTGAAATCCTGCATTCTGATTGAATGTCTCCCTTCTGTACTTCTTCTGTGCCATGTGTAGTGTAGCAATGATCACACTTGACTGAAATCATCTGCTTGTTTTTCTGCCTCTCTCACTAGGCTGTGCACTTACTTGACTGCATGGGTCTCATCTTATTGCCTTGACACCGTCTCTGTCATGTAATAAGGACTCAGTAACTATGTCCATTGAAAGAATGGATGCTTAGGAATTTAAGTGTCTTGTTTAAGGTCACACAGCTAGTGAGGGGCAGAGGATAAACTTTAACCTGAGATGCTGGTCTCCCAGTCCAGTAGTCTTTCGTCAATGTCATGCAGCTCATTGCTGTTGGAACACATTAAACGACCATAGACATAGCCCAACATTATTTTGAGAGTTACTTTTGCATGCATGTAAGAAACCATTGGGAAGAAATATGCTAACTTCCTTTCTTAGTTCTGTATTCGTTTAAATTATTTTTCAATTCTCTGTTTGCTTCCTATTTTCTTCCAATGGGAATTTGAGGCAGCCTAAAGTAAAGTTTATGTAAAATAAGGATAAAAGACAAGGGTTCAGGTAAAAGAGAAAGCAAGGAGGCAAAATGTTTTATCAGAAAGATTAGGTTAAGGAAAATGTGCTTAAAACTTGTTTTGAGTTTTCTAGAATTCAGGTAAACAAAGGAAACAATGTGTTGAGTTGCTGTTATGATTGTGTGAAGAGAGAGAGAACATTGTGGGAATTCATTTTTTTTTCCTGAGCATTAAACTCTAAGAGGAATTGATTGCATAGATGTTTATAGAAGCATGAAAAACTTAACAGAAAATGCCTCATATGCAGCTCACAAAAGAAGAATTTCTTCGTCAAACATTTATTGAACATCTCCTATATGTTAGATACTATATTGGGACAAAGATTTGAAGATGAGTAAGATATGACCTTGTCTTCAAAAGATTTTAGGGTCAGCTAGCAGACAAAAGTGATAAGCAAATAACTAGACATAAAGGTCAAAAACCTTTGACAAGAATACAAATATTTAGGCCCTATTATCAATGTTTGATGAGTGGAAGGATGAATGCCTTATTTGCTTCTCTCTGCATTTTTCTTCTACGATTGCTGTTCAATATACAAATGTATAGCTTTAAAAGCTTAACAAACTGAATCTATACATGGAGGCATCTTTTTGAACTCTAGCCCACTGGGAACCAAACCTAATAATAAATTGTCTGGACTCTGAAAACATGGTTAGAGTGAAAAGTCCACGTTTTGTTCCTGTAATTTGTAACGCACTCTGAAAATCCCGAAGCTGGCTCAGAACCAGCTGATGACCCCTCCAGCTCCGGGCTCATAATGGGGAGCCTATTTTCCTTTTATTACTGGTAACTGGAAAAGCCTAGCAACTATTTTCCATTGACATTCCCTCCAGGATGGAGAGCTTGTTTTTCCTAGATTTTCGTATATTTTTAGGCAGTCATCTTGGGCAGTCTGGCTTTGTATCAAAAGTGTTTTTAATTGAAGAGGTTCTCCCTTGGGCTATCGGGTAGAAAAAGACATTCTCTGTATCTCCGTGTCTATTTTGGGGGTCACGGCTGGATTCCAGTTCCCCATCTTTTTGCAGAGTGCCTGCTCTTTCATCTTATCAGTGCGCCTGGAAAAAGGAAAAGGGAAGGAAGGGAGGAACAGAATCTGTGATCAGTTTTCTAAACGGCTGGCTTAGAAGTGGCGAGGGTGACTTTGGGCCACCTACTCCATTTTCTCGAATTTATGGCTAATGTAAAAAATGATGGAGAAGCGGGAGTGTAGATGACGAGGTGATAGGACGATGGTCTCCACCTTCAGAATCTCCCATCCAGAATTGGAGAGGGCTTACGGGAGTTTCTACTTACACTCAACTCTGCTTCCATCTCGAATTTTCCATTTGCATAGTTTTCATTTTCTTAGAGACAGAACATGCCTGTGCTTAACTTTGGGCTCACAGAAACTTTTCTTCTTCTTCTTCTTCTTCTTTTTTTTTTTTTTGAGTCCTACGGCACGTGCATGTCTCTTGCTTCTTTTGCTTCCTGTTTGGTATGTTGAAGCCAAGCGCACTAAGTTATCAAGAAGTGTCATGCTTGGTATTTTATCATTTTGGAACATTGTTTAGCAATCTGCAAGGTACCAGGCAAGAAATCTGGCCTCTCACTTGTGTCTCGTACAGGGAAGACGGGAAGCAAAATAACAGGGCTCTGTTGGCTATAGGTCACTGGTTTTATGGTTGGCTTCTTAGTGCATTATCTCATGTAGTTCTCATAAGCAGGGTGTAAGGAAGGAATGCTGATCCCATTTTCTAAATTACAGAATTACAGATTTCAGAAGCTGGCTTGCATGTGAAGGTCACACAGTTGGTAGTGGTGGAACAGGGATGGCTTGACGTTGATAATGACTCCAGAATCTGGTGTTTCTTTCCATTGACCAGGCTGTTCCCCATGGATGCCCTGTGTACCCAGCACACCATGGACAGATCTTTAGGAGACTAAGGGATATTGACATATTCCCTTAATGGTTTTCCTTGAAGGATTCTTTCCACAGGGTAGGATTATCAGTAGAGCAGTTTTAGACTATAACGCCACGGACATCTTCTGAGGAAAACACGGATTCACCCAGTTATATCATTCAGAGGAGACTAAGAATGTGAGGCATCAACAGATAGTCAAATTCCTTATCGGTGAAGCCAGAGATGTCAGAGAAAAAGCAATTCATGACATTTCATAATACACAGTGTGCTTATCTGATTCTCAGGTTCCCTTGTCCTGGTTTAAGAGGACAGGAGAAACGGTGTAACACCCACACAGTTTCACTTGACAGAGGGACATATGATAACATCAAACCTTTGAAGTATTTATTCGCTGATACAGTTTGTTCGGCATTATTTTTCCTTTTCCTTAGAGGCCACTGTGGTCCAAGTGTGAAGTCTAGAGGCCTACACTGGGCTTCTGAGAGTTTCATAGAAAGTCCTTTTACTAAAAGGTATTCTACTAGATGCTGTTTTTGTTTGTTCACTTGTTTTGTTCTGTGATATTTTGCTTTCATTGATAAAAAAAAAAAAATTCCTGAAACGCTAATCATAATGTACAACTTGTTTCTAGTTAAGCTTCTAGGGTATCCTGAATTATTAAATCAGCATGTTACATTCTGGGGTTTTGTTCAAAATATGAAACATCTGCTTTGGCCACTTGTGGCCACTGACCAGTAGAATGGACTCAGGCTCAGAGCTGGGGCTAGGTCAGGGAGGAGCCTTCCTTGTCAGGCTATAACCTTTCAAAGGCTGGATTATGGGCAGGTTTATAGCAGGGAGGATCTTGGGGCTACTTACCAACTGATAGAAAATGTTTAACATTTTAATAAAGGTTACTGCCATACCACTGTGTTTGAGCTATCAGGTCTGTGTGCATTGCAATCAATCTAAAATAGTAATTAAAGCTTTACATAAACCAAGAGCTATATGGCTAACTAAGGGAAACCCTAAAGCCAGTGTGAAACTCCCTTTACAATCTTCCTGGATGTAATAGTTTCCTGTTGCTGCTGTAACAAGTTATCACAAACTTCGTGGCTTAAAACAATGAATTTTTTTTTTTTTTTTTTGGTCTCTTACAGTTCTGGAGGTGAGAAGTCTAAAAATCCAGGTGTTCATAGGGCTACATTCTTTGACTTCTAGAGGCCACCTGCATTCCTTGGCAGGAGCCTTTCATTATATTAATCCAACCCCTTGTTTCCAACATCATATCTCCTATTACTGACTCAGATCTTCTTGCTTCCCTGGGATAATCTTCCCATCTCAAGATCCTTAATCTAATCCCATTAGGAGGGTTCCTTTTGCCATGTAAGGTCATGTATTCAAAGGTTCTGGGGATTAGGCAGGGGCATCTTTGGGGGGATCATTCTGTCTATCACAGTAAATTCCCACAGTAGCTCTGCCACTTCCTAGTCTGTGACCCAGTGAGTAGCTATGGAGCCAGTTACTGTATCTCTGTGCCTTGGTTTCCTAGTCTGGAAAATGGGGATAATAGTAGTATGGTGTAAGATGAAGATGAAATGAGTTATTAGAGGTAAACAAAAGGGCTTGAGACCATTCCTAGCCCCTAACATGCGTGCTACCTATCGTGACCATAGATACCAGAGCTCTTCTGGTGAATCGGCTCCTTGATGGGTTGCAGAGCTGCTGTCCCAGGTAGGCCCACTTAAGGAGACGGTGCCTCTTGGTGCTTCTCGAATCTGAATCTGTCGGGAACAGCGACCCGTTCTAAGCCTGCAAACACTCCCTTGCTTCAGCCAGGGAGCTTCTTGAAGTCTTCCTGCACCATCAACCTGGCTACACCTCTGGGACGGGAGAAGAAGAAGGATAGATGAGCTTTAAGAAATTGTAGCTCAATATTTCAGAATTCACCATGATTCCGCGCCCCAAGTCCACCGATTCCTTGTTTCAGTGGCCATCTTTGTAAAACGAATTTTCCAAAATGGAGTTTCATCCTGCTGTCCTCCATCTCCCCAGCACAGGGTTGTTGCCTCCCATCCGACAGAACCCCCAGCATTGCCATCTTTCCCAATCTATTCGCTCGTCCTCCAAAGACTGTAGCCTCCTACCCCCAGGATGTGCTCCCCCGTGGAAGGGGTTTCAAAACCCTTCCTTCGTATCCAACAAGGGAATAAAAGTCTGTTCCTTTTATAGAATAAATTGGATTTGGACTTGCAGGCATCTGCTGTCTGGGGTTTGTCATGAAAGAAGAAGTATCAGAGGGTAGAACAGATGGCTCCTTCTAACTTAGGGGACCTATGAATTCAGGGGAATCACTGTAAGGAAAACCATAAGATTCTTTCCTGGCATAACCAAATCCAGGGAGACTGTGTTTCTCCAGAGTATTTTCACAATCTATTCTGCTTCTGGAGTGTTCAGGTTTGCCCTATTTTTTTTTTTTAACATCCCTATTTGTGGAAATTTCTCATCTGTAAAAACGTATGAAGATAAATAAAATACATTCTCTGATACTAAACATCTGTTTAAAGCACTGATTTCTTCCATGCCCTACCCCCCTGTCCCATTACCGCCATCTTTTTTTTTTTTTCTTTAAAGAATTTCAGTTTATGGCATCATTTTGGAACTTCTCTTGCTTCTAAACTAGTTTGTGCTATTTTGAAAAACAAAAAGTATTTTACCCAGACCTATTTTCTTTGTCAACTGCCTTTGCCACAAAGGACTAAATCTGTCCCTATTATAAATAGAGCTCAGTTGCAGAGAAGTTTTACTGGCTACCTTAAAAGAAGCATTTTTTTTAAGTGAGTAAAATAATCTTTTTTTAAAAAAGATTTTATTTATTTGACAGACAGAGATCACAAGCAGGCAGAGAGGCAGGCAGACAGAAAGGAAGGGAAGCAGTCTCTCTGCTGAGCAGAGGGCCCGATGTGGGGCTTGATCCCAGGACCCTGAGTTCATGACCTGAGCCAAAGGCAGAGGCTTAACCCACTGAGCCACCCAGGCACCAAATAATCTTTTTTAAAAATTACTTCTTTTTTTTTTTTTTTTAACTTAACATATAATGTATTTTTAGCCCCAGGGGTACAGGTCTGTGAATCATCAGGCTTACATACTTCACAGCACTCGCCATAGCACATACCCTCCCCAATGTCCATAGTGAGTAAAATAATCTTAATGTGGTGTTTTCTTCATTTTCTTCTCTTTTTAAGTTAAAAAAAAAAAAGACATTTCATCAAAAGAAATGCAAATCATTTCTATAATATAAAAACTTTGCAGCTCTTTGACGTGAAGCCTCTGAAGAGTCAGATACGGACCCTCACCCCAATCCAGCTTTTAGTCTGGGGAGGTGGAAAGGACACTAGCTTGGAAGGCAGAAAGCCTGGGTACTAGTTCTCCGTTATGAATTATTAAGTTAAAACTTATATTCTGTGTGCCTTAGCTCTTCATCTATAAAACGTGGATAATCATCCCTTCACCTCATGAACTTGTAACAGGGCTCAAGGGAGATAATCTTTAAGAAATGGCATTGGGTAGTGCAAAGAGCCATTTTGGGATCCAAAGTGCCGGCAGAGCACAGTAGAGAGAGTGCAGGTTTGCAGTCAGCCTGTGCCTTGACTGCTGGTTCTGTCACGTGACAAGCTATGTGACTTGCCCAAGTTAGCTAATCCCTCTGAGCTTGGAGTTTCTCATCTATAATCCAGAAACCCTTCTGAATGCTTGTGAGGATGGAAAAGGAGCACAAAACAAGTATCCAAGGGTGGTGGCTCTTGTTTTCTCCGTGGAGCAAGGCATGCCTGCATGTCCAACCAATAAATACACTTTAAGGTTTCCCTGGACCAGGTACTCTTGGAACATTGGACTCCATAGCTTTTCTCCCTTTTTTTCCTTTTTTTTTTTTTAGTGAAAAGTTGATGGTGTGGACTGACTTTTGGTTCTCCATGCCATTCAATTCAGAAATAAATGCGCTCAAACACAAACTCCCATCTTGTCTCCAAAGGCAGCTCAGGTTTTCAGTCTGCACATTGAGTGAAGTGTGTCCTTGCTTGTAAAGAACATCTCTGTTCCTTGGGACAGGGCTCAGCCCAGGGGGCTCAGGCCTGAGCAACTTTCAGCATATTGTATCTAAGAATTTTCCTCCCTTCCCTCAGAAAGTCCCAGTATCATTTGTGGCTCAGTGTGGCACAGCCTTACATCACAGGGTACAGACTGAACAAAGGGCAGGGAGGAAGCCAAGTGGGCATTGAGCAAGGGTGTTGGGCAGGGAGAACAGGGAATGGCAACTCTCATTCTAGCTGATGGTTACCGGGTAGCAATGGAAGCTGAGTTTTGCTATATCCTGTTTGTTTTCCCCCAAGAAAAGCCATAGATTGAATTTCCATATGATATTTTCTAACTTTTAAATGTTGGCAACTAATGCACATTATTACTCCGCAGATACTAGAGTTGGCCCACAGGCCCACCAGTGTGTATCCTCTGATATGCCCTGTCATCTGTGGTCCTCTAGTAATGCTGTGGGTCAAGGCCATATTACCTTTATCTGTACAACCTTGGGTCACTTAGAATCATATTCACCTTTAAAGGTTTTAGGTCTGAAATTATCCAACATCTTTTTTGGTTTTGACTATGAACAACTTAAAAAAAAAAAAAAAAACCTTACAAATATGTAGCCCTCTTTTACCATTATCTCTTGGTAAAAGTTAATAGCTTTCAGACCATGTTCAAATAAGACCAGAGGACTCCAGAATAGAATGGTTCACCCACCTATGCATCCAGACTCCCAGCACCAGTTAGTTTTCAGAATGGGACTGAAAGGTCTTGGCCCAGATATAATTTCCATCAGCATCCCGTTCTTCTGACATCAGGACCCATCTAGGATCAACTATTTGCACAATGGAGAGGGAGCCCTGGGGTGTCTATGGAGAGAAGCACCTTTCTGATTGTACTCCCTCCATCCCCTCCCCTTGGGCAAAAGGAGAGGAGACTCACTCCTCTAGGATATTGGGGATGGGGGCGGGGAATAGCACTGAGGATAGCCAGCTCCTTGTTTAGAATACCATTGCTGGAAGGAAAATTGGGCTCCTGGAAATAATCTAATTCAATGCCTTCTACACTGTGTAGTGAGGTCTTCCGAGGAGCTTGGGAATCTTCCAGAGGCCTTTTAAATGACACTATAAAGCTTACTGTAGAGTACTGGTATTGTATAAAGAGGTCATTTGAGAAAAGTGTTCTATTAATTAAAGGAAGAAAACCCTACTGGTCTCATTTTGACTTTTAGTTGAGGAACCAGCCTCGTGTCTGCATTGCCCAAGGCTATGTATGCCATTGATGAAAGTCAAGCCAGTGCAGACCCTCGCTCTGTGGTGTACCAACCCTTTCCTGCACTCAGTATACACGTTAGCAATCTTCTTCTTCTTCTTCCTTTTTTTTTTTTTTTTTATTTGACAGAGATCACAAGCAGGCAGAGAGGCAGGCAGAGAGAGAGAGAGAGGAGGAAACAGGCTCCCCACTGAGCAGAGAGCCCAACTCGGGACTTGATCCCAGGACCCTGAGATCATGACCTGAGCCGAAGGCAGAGGCTTAACCCACTGAGCCACCTAGGCACCCAGCAATCTTCTTTTAGCACCTGGTTTTTCTATTTCCCAAGGTCCTAGAGGCATTATCAATTGCTTGCTAAAAGCTAAAGTAGCTTGAACTGGTCTTTTTATAAGTGTGGACTTTATTGGACATTTTTGACAAAGGCTTGGGTGCCATTAGCTCATCAACCGGACACCATTTAGTCTCAGATTTCTTTGGCTAATAGCACCCTGGTCACGACCAGTCTTTCTTCCTGGCCTCCATCCCTAAGGACCGTGGTCAGCTGGGAGGATTCAAAGCGGGTATATTCCAGTAGCGTGCTGGTGAATGTCAAAGTGGTGTTTGTTTTGGGGATGGGTAGCCTTGATTTGTAGAATTTGCCAATTTCCATTGTGTAAATACTCCCACCACTTGGCCAACTCAAAGTTAAAAAATGAGACCTTGCTGAGCAAGGGGCTAGGGAGACATGCACACAATTGGCTGCCCAGTGACACTAGCTGGCTCCAGCTCCCCACTTACTCTTCTCAGTTGGGGATTCACCGGCCTCTCGCTTAGCCCCAGTTCCCACCTCCACACCCACTCAGTTCCACTCTTCCTTTACTTCAACACTTCTCTCCCTCTGATGTCAAATCAATGCTCTGGGATTGTCCCTGTATCAAATAACCGATTGAATGAAAAGCATTCTTAGGTTCTCCAGGAGTTTATAAATGTATGTCAGATAAGACTGTAGGCAATTTTTCTCCCTCATTCCACCCTTTAAAAAAATCCCCACATCTTTCACTGATTTATGTTTTTAACCATTTCTTATTTTTGGTTTTCAAAAACCCAAGTGTTCTAAGTTATTTCACTAGATGGTGCTGTGCATAGATCCAAGTCAGGACAAGTGTCAGCTCGAGAATCTGAGAGTCCTCTGAGGAAAGTATTTCTTTCCTGACCAGAAGTTGTCATCAAATTGAAATTGGGGTATTCTAACTGGCTTTATTCTTTTCTTTGCCTTTGTCTGTGGGAGTGCTGAAAGCTACTTACCAGGACAGATTGTCAATTGCCACTTATTTAAGCATTATTTTCCCCGGTGGTAGAAGGTTCTTTACATTTTCTCCAGTCCTAGAGATTTTGCAACATGTTTTGCACCTGTGAGCTCTGTGACAGGTCACACTTGATTTGGAAGGTGTCTGTCCTCTACCCTGTGACCGCTCCTTAATCTATATTCATAGGGTACCAGCATTCTTTGTCTCTGTAGCCTCCTGTCTGAGGGGCCGAATATGTTGCTGACTCATTGTCAAGATGGTTCATAGTGACTTGCATTCTACCGACCTCATTCAGTACTTCTAATTTGTTGGAAAATATGCAGAAGCCCTTCCACATACTTCATTTCATTTCATTCATTTAAGTATAGGAACTTCTTTTTTTGGCCCAGCTTTTACAGTGTATCTCTCCATTCTCCATTCCTAAGAGACACAGAAAGATAAAGAATTTCTCCCAAGAGAAGATACAAGCCTTAACTCATTGGCATTTTACCACCTGTAAAATAGTCATCATTTAACCATGATGCCAGATCAGTCATGTTATTAATTTTTACATTTTAAATTCCATCTTAAGATTAGGAATGACCGGGGCACCTGGGTGGCTCAGTGGGTTAAGCCTCTGCCTTCAGCTCAGGTCATGATCTCAGGGTCCTGGGATCAAGTCCCACATCGGGCTCTCTGCTCTGCAGGGAGCCTGCTTCCTCCTCTCTCTCTCTCTCTGCTTGCCTCTCTGCCCACTTGTGATCTCTCTCTGTCAAATAAATAAAATATTTAAAAAGAAAAAAAAGATTAGGAATGGCCAGCAGACTATGAGTCACTGTTGAAAGAATCTTTCCAACAACCCCATCAGCTCCACGAAGGAGGTGCATTTTGCTTACAATTGTGTCCCGAACAGAGTACTAGGTATACAGTACGTGATCAATGAATACCTACCACATTGATGGGTAGGCTAGACACTTCTGGATGCTACCCCAGTTATGACTTGCAGTACTAGAAGAAAGCAGTATTATTCCCATAGCATCCCACAGAATGAGAAACTGGATTCTCAGAGACTTGTCCAAGTTCCCACAGGTAATATAAACAAAAGAGCTGGAATTTTCTCCCAGGCCTGATTCCAAAAGCCACCATCTTATTGATTTTGTGAAGATTAAGCACTAGGTAGGCTGGAATTCTTTCAAGTCCCGAAACCTGGGAGAGAATTAGAAAATACTTACTGGTTTTTCTTGGGCGGCAGGAAACACAAAATGATCAAATGTTTTAGCAAATAGAAACAGCATAGAAATCAATTTTGATGACCACATCTTTGTGTTTGTCACGTATATGTTATTCTCCCTGCCTAGAAGGGCAAAGCGTTATACATCCTATCTTGGGAATCTTAACAACTGACCATGGAAGAATTCTTAAAAAGGGAAACATTAAGGAGTATTTGATTAATTAGATAAACTGATTTAATTAACAATTCAATATTTTTACATTCAGATAATCTTTTTTTTTTTTAAGATTTTATTTATTTTTTTTGACAAAGAGGGAGATAGCGAGAGAGGGAACACAAGCAGGGGGAGTGGGAGAGGGAGAAGCAGGCTTCTCTGCTGAGCAGGGAGCTCGATGCTGTGGGCCTTGTTGCGCTCATTGTGGGGCTCGATCCCAGGACCGCAGGATCATGACCTGAGCAGAAGGCAGATGCTTAATGACTGAACCACTCAGGTGCCCCCTAATCTATTTATTCTTGAGTCAGGTTTGATATTTGTGTTTTTCTAGGCATTTGACCATTTCATGTAGGCAGTCTCATTTGTTGGCCTATCATTATTTATTGTACTTCATTATCATCCTTTTATTTCTGTAAGTTCTGTAGTAAGCCCCGTTTCCTTCCTGATTTTAGTAATTTGAATCATCTTTTTTTCTTGGCCACTTTGGCTGAAGATTTGTTAGTTGTATTGATCTTTTCAAGGAACCAACCTTTGGTTCCATTACTTTTCTATATTTTACTTATCTTGGCTTTACTCTTAATTATTTTCTCTCTTCTGCTTGCTTCATGTTTAGTTTGCTTATCTTTTTTTGGTTTCCTAAGATGGGAAATGTGGTTCTCAACTTGGGAACTTTCTTCTTCCTCCTCTACCTCCTCCTGTTCTTCTTTTTCTTATTTAAGTATAAGTGATCCAATCAAAGCCTTCTCTCCACGCACAGGTTTCCCTGCATCACTGGTAGCTATGTTTCTGTATTCCTTCATCTCAGAGTATTTTCTGACTTATCTTTCAATTTCTTCTTCAACGTGCTGGTTAAAGGTAATATATGCATGGCAAGTAAGCATGTAAAGGAATGTTCAACATCACATGTCACTAGAAAATTACAAATTAAAACAATTAAATACTGCTATACACCTACTACAGTGGCTAAAATCCAAAACGCTGACAACACCAAAAGCTAGCGAGGATGTGGAACAACATGAACTCTCATTCATTGCTGATAGGGATGCAAATGGTGATGGCATTTTGGAAGAGACTTGAGCAGTTTCTTATATGTCCAAATATACTCTCACCATATAATTCACCAGTCACTCTCTTAGCTGTTTATCAAAATGAAATGAAAACTGAAGCCCACGCAAAAACCTGCACATAAATATTTATAGCAGCTTTTATTCATTATTTCCAGAAACTAGAAGCCATAAAAATGTCCTTCAAACAAACTTTAATTCATCCAGAAAATGGACAATTATTCAGCAATAAAAATAAGTGAGTTGGCAAGCCACCAAAAGACATGAACACCTTAAATACATGCCGCTACGTAAAAGACGTCAGTTGGAAAAGGCTGCGTACTATATGATTCTAACTATAGGATGTTCTAGAAAAGACCAAACTATGGAGACCGTAAAAAGATCTGTAATTTTGCAGGGTTTGGGAGGAAGACGGGAAGGACGAATAGATAGAGCACAGGAGACTTTTAGGGCAACCCGCCCTTCATGGATGATACTGTGCTGGTGATTCATGCCATGATGCCTTTGTCAGAACCCAGAACTTGACAACACACCCTAAAATGAATGGTGGAATGTTGTTAGTAATAATGTATCAATATTGGTTCATCAGTTGTAACAAATGCAAGATGAGAATAACAGGAGGGGCTTTGGAGAGAGGAGGGGGAACTCTGTACTCTCTGTTTAATTTTTCTGTGAACCTAATACTGTGCTAAAAAGTAAAGTGTATCAATTTTAATTAAAAAAAAAAAGAATGTAAGCTTGTGAGTCACATACATACACTAGCCATTGTTTGGATTTTCAGTGAAAAACGTTTTAGGTTAATTTTAGATACTGGAATGTTTTAGGAAGGAGAAAGAGGTTCAGATGAGACTATATTTCTTGAAGCAGAGGAAGAAACAAATGCATAAAATTGTTCTTTCTGTTATGATGTGGTCGGGGGAAAAAAAAAGGGCTAAACTTTGCCATTTTTATTTTTTATGAGTGGATGTGAATAACATGCTCCCAAAAGTCTATCTTAAAGTCGTAGCTGTACCCTTGTCTCTGAATGCAGTTCCCTAATCTCAACCGTTTTGAACAGCCCTCATGCCCCCCACTCTTTGCTGTCAGGGAGAGCAAAGGTTTAAAAACAACAACAACAACAACAACAACAAAGAAAAACTCTACTCACAATCATTTCGTATATTCCCTTTCTCCACAGGAGAAAATACAACATTAGTCTAGCATATAAAACTATGTATGAATCTGGTTCTTATCTACCACGTAGTCTCCTTTCTTGCTGCAGAAGGAATGGATCAATAATGAGCACCTGCTTAAAAAGATCTTTCTGCAGCGTATGAGAGCCCAACATCAGGAACACAGATGTGTTTTCTACTGCCATTTTTTTTTTTTTTTTTAATAGCTAAGTGTCTAGCACTTTGTATCCTGCAACAGGATACATTTTAGGGTATCCAAATCTCACTTACTCTTTTTCTGCTTCCACGCCTCTGGGACCACTAGTTCCAGAGGGTCAGAGAGCCCTCACCAAATCCTCCATCTACTGTCATCCTTCTGAAGAATATCTGCTCACCCCCACCTCTGCCCACATGCAGCTCCCTTGAGCTCCTTTGTGCCACTTCTTACCATTGCAAAATGTACCTGCCTCTTGTAGCAATTTTCTGGTTGTATTAGAACCATTTTTTTTTTTTTAACCTGTATCCCTGTTGGACTGTGAGCCTTTTGACGGCTGCGTTACTCACCTCGAAATCCCCAGCACCTGCAACATGGCCTTGCAAGAAATCTTGGGTGAATGAGTGGATTTCTTCATTTATTCAGCAAATGTTTACTGATTGCTTTCCCTAAGGCAGGCTGGGGGTTGGGTACTGAGGGCTCCCATTCCAGCAAGGGGAGAGAGAAATAACAAAACAACTTGAAAAGGTCAGAAGTGCTATGAGGAACACAAGCCAGGAGAGGTGAGAAGAATGAATGAATGGGTGAAGGGGGCAGGGTTCCCCTTAGGCAGGGTGTTTGTGGAAGATGATATTTAAGTTGATCCAGGTAGAAACTGGGAGGGAGTTGAGAAAGACATTAACATGGGAAAGGTTTGCCATATTCAAGGAGGGGAAAAGTGGGGGACAGTGCTGGAAGGGGGCAGTACAGATGAGGTTGGAGAGCTAGCAGGGCCAGTTAGGTAAAGCTTCAGTGTCACGATGAGGATCCTGGGTTTTATTGTCAGTGCAAAGTTTAGAGCGCGTGGAACATGTGAGTAACGTGATCTGATACATTTCCCAAATGTCCCTCTGAGTACTAGGAGAGAATGCATTTATTTATTTATTTATTTATTTTTAAAGATTTATTTACTTATTTATCTGACAGAGTTCACAAGTAGGCAGGCAGAGAGAGAGAGAGAGAGGAGGAAGCAGGCTCCCCGCTGAGCAGAGAACCCGACTCGGGGCTTGATCCCAGGATCCTGGGATCATGACCTGAGCTGAAGCCAGAGGCTTTAACCCACTGAGCCACCCAGGCACCCTGGGAGAATGCATTTAAAGGGCAAGAGGAGTCTAGTTGGAAGGCTCCTGCCATTGTTCAGCTGAGGGCTGTCCGTGGCTTGGCCCGGGAAGAGGTTGTGGTGGAAACAGGAATTGCCCACAGCAGCTGGCTTCCAATGAGCACTCTGTCCTATTACTGAAAGCCTACTTGATTCAGATCATGAGGACAGAGGCCAGGTTGGCTTTCGGCGAAGATGGCATGGGGAGGGATGGATGGATGAGTAGATAGGTGGAGGAAAGGAAGCAATGTAGGAAGAAGGTAGATTGGTAGGCAGGTACACTCCGTGCCTTTAACTTTTATATTATTGTTATATTTTTTGTCAGGTGGGATTTTAAAATGGCATGGTGAAATGCCCAAATTTGTGTTTTTCTGAACTTAAGTCCTCTCGGGGCTTATATACCACCATATTGTATACAAGTAGTATGAGAATTTATGTCCATGCATTTGTATGGCTTGTTTTAGGCTTTGTTTATAACTGAATCTTATTTTAAAATGGTTTGAGGACATTATCATTTCATCAGGATGCCTTGCTTATAGTATGTATTTGATTAATATTCATTGAATTTAAAGAAATTGAATCCAGTAGAAAACTAGCCTCAATGGGTATGCTTTCTATTATATATATATAATATATATATACACACACACACATATATATGTATATGTGTGTGCATATACATATGCACACATGTGTGTATGTGTGTGTGTGTGTGTGTATGGCAAAGTTGCACAGGAGTGAGAGGGAGAGAGAGTCCCAAGCAGGCTCCATGCCCAGCACAGAGCTGGATGCTGGGCTCGATATGGGGTTGAGGGGGGATGGCGCAGGGGTTTGATCTCAGGACCCTGAGATCATGACTTGAGCCATAATCAAGAGTCAGATGCTCAACTGACTGAGCCACCCAGGTGCCCCATCAAAAACTGGTGTGCTCTGAAACACATACTAATTAATGCCATTTGTTCTCACCTCTCCCTCCCTCCCACTCTCCCTCTTTTCTCCCTTCCCTCCCTCTCTCTCTCTTCCTTCCTTCCTTCCTTCCTCCTTTTCTTCCTTCCTTACTTGCTTGCTTTCTTCTTCCCTCCCTTCCTCTTTTTCATATTTCTTTTTTCTTTCTTTGACTCATTCCTTCTGTCTTTCTTCCTGGGATTGGCAGTCTGACATCTAACTGATATCCCAGTGTTTTGTTAGCTGTCAGTGAGTCAGTAGACCTTTAAGTTTTGGACAAGGAATATTTTTACAAGAACCTATAAATATGTAAAAATCCTCGGAGTTACACACTCAGCTCTTCTCTGCTGTGCTGAGATGTTGTCCTGAAGGGTATTCTAGGGTTGAAGAGATCCACAAATGAATTAGACTTTTTTCTTTTCAATGCTCTTGGAACAGAAAAAAAGCGTCAGCCCAGCTGCCCGTGGTGAAGATACCACTTGTGTCTCCTAGCTATTAAATCAGTATTTTTATTTTTATTTTATTTTTAAAGATTTTATTTATTTATTTGACAGACAGAAATCACAAGTAGGCAGAGGCAGGCAGAGAGAGAGGGGGAAGCAGCCTCCCTGCTGAGCAGAGAGCCCGATGTGGGGCTCAATCCCAGGACCTTAGGATCATGACCTGAGCCAAAGGCAGAGGCTTTAACCCACTGAGCCACCCAGGCACCCCCTAAATCAGTATTTCTAAAAACCCACATTGTTTCTAATTTGAAATGGAACTCTGTCAGTTAGACGGTCAGTCTGATCCTGAAGATGTTTCTGAGCGTTGGCTTATAAATTTTCAAGTTTAGGCTTCAAGTCCAGCTCAGGGACGAGACCGTTGGCTATGACCATCACCGCACACAGAAGGCTCTCCAACTGACAGGCTCCAGAGATATTGTTTCCACTTTGAACGTGCCCTGTACCCCCGACCCCGTAGACATACCTGTCCTGATCTTTCCTAAAACTCTGAAATGTGAAGAATTTGACAGAAAATCCAGTGTCACTTTTCATTTATGTTTTCTGTTGAAATCATCGCGCTGCTGAGCGTGGGAGACTGGGACTGGGACAGATGTCAGATTGGGCCTGCCCAGTGCCAGGCCTGGATACCTTGCCCAGGTCTGAGTGGGCAGCGTGTGTCTCTGAATGGGGACAAGGGAATGTGAGCTCAGTGAGCAAAGGTAATTTGGGCCCCCTTCCTATTCTTACCTGGCAAGCTGCTTACACAGGAAGGCAAAAAACACTCTTTTTTTGAAATGAGGAATTTTTAGAGTATCCTAAATGGGTTATATTAAGCCTATTTAAGATACTAAAGGAAGATGGTGGAAATGAGATAAGATTTACCTAAATATAGGAAAACAGTCATTGTCCCCTCATTGATTTTGGCAACGCCGCTTTACGATTGTCCGTCTCTCCATAACGAAAACCTTTCAGGGCTCACCAATGCTGCCTGGAAAATGCCTTACAAGATAACCAGGCAAAAGTAAAACACACAAGAGTTTAGAAAGGTGTTCAAGATTGTGTTTCCCTCCCGAGATTTGAAGAAAGAAGATGATGGTAATTAAGAATATGTTTAAAGCCAAAACAGCACTGATATTACCCAGCGGCTTCATCCCAAAGGATCTGGGCCGCGCCTTGCGTTCCCCCAAGGTGTATGGCACAGGACGTGCATCGAAACTCGGTGGGATCCTGCCGGCCGGTTCTCCGAAGCTGGCCTCTTGTTTTAGGCCAGCAGCAGGTTAGAGGATGCCTTGACCCTCCCCCCCACGTTTGTGTCTCCGCAGCTGTGCCGGGTCCCCCCAACGAGAGCATTTGGCAGCACAGCAGAGGGAGGCGTGCCAACAAAGCTCTCGCGGTGTTTACGGTGCCAGCTGCTTCCCTGGCGCCCAGCAGAGTTTCATCAGCTTTTGTTTGGGATTTTCTTGGAGCTCATGCTAATTTCTTTAAGATCGTAAAAGGATGAGGTATTTCCACATCTGCAACCACCACCACTGCTTGCTCAGTGGAAACTGATGAGAAATTGTTAGGTTGCCTCTGTAGGAAGCCAAAGGCATGGGTCTCCCGCACTTTACAATGTGTTCTCACACCCAGTGTCTCACTGCTGTCTCTTGGCAAGCCTGACAAGTAAATATCACCTGTACCAGCAGTTTATAAGGCCGAATAGCTTGACAGGCCCAGGACACCTTAACTACTAAGTAGCAGAGTCAGAACTAAAAACCAGGACTGGTTTTTCTTTTTTCTTTTCCTTTTTTCTTTTCTTTTCTTCTTTCTTTTCTTCTTTCTTTCTTTTTTTTTCTTTTTTGATTAGTAAACTTTATTTCTTAGAGCAATTTTAGGTTCATAGCAAAATTGGGCAGAAAATACATTTCCCATAGGTACGCCCTGTCTCCACATAGGCACAGTCTCCCCCACTGTCGACATCCTTTGTTGTGCCAGACTGGTACTTTTGTTAAACTTGATGACCCCCCTTGAATGCCTCATTATCACCCAGAGTCCATAGTTTACAATAGGGTTCACTCTTGTACTTTCTTTGGTTTGGACAAGCGTGTGATATGTAGCCACCATTATAATACCATACAGAAGAGTTTTGCTACTTCAAAAAAAACAAAAAACAAAAAAACAAAAACCAAAAAACCCTCCGTGCTGCACCTATTCACTCTTCCCTTTCCCCTGGCCCCTGGAAACCACTAATATTTTTGCTCTTTCCATACTTTTCCCTTTCCTAGAATGTCATAACTTGTGACCATATGGTATGTAGCCTTTTCAGAGTTTCCTATGTGTCTTTTAAAGAGTTGGATAGCTTATTTATTTTTAGTGCTGAATAATATCCGACGGTCAGGAGGGACCACGGTTTATTTATCCGCTGAAGAATGTCTTGGTTGCTTCTAAGTTTCGGCGATTATGAAGCTAGCTACAATAAGCATTCTTGGGCAGGTTTTTGTGTGGACATGAATTTCAGCTTTGGGGCACCTGGGTAGCTCAGTGGGTTAAAGCCTCTGCCTTCGGCTCAGGTCATGATCCCAGGGTCCTGAGACTGAGCCCCACATCTGGCAATCAGCTCAGCGGGGAGCCTGCTCCCCCCCGCCCCCAATCTGCCTCTCTGCCTATTTGTGATCTCTGTCAAATAAATAAATAAAATCTTTAAAAAAAAATAAAAGTTTTCAGCTTCTTTGGGTAAATACTGAAGAGAATGATTGTGGGGTCATCTAGTGGAAGGATGTTGAGTTTTTTAAGAAGCCACCAAACTGCCCTTCAGAGGGGCTCTATCATTTTGCATCACCCATGGCAATGAATGAGATGTCCTGTTGCTTCCTAGTCTTAGCAGCCTTTGACGATAACCAGTGTTCCTGATTTTGGCCATTCTCATAGGTTTGTAATGGTATCTCACTGTTGTTTTAATTTGCTATTTCCTAATAACGCATGGTTTGTACATCTTTTTATATACTTGCTTGCCATCTGTCTATCTTCTTTGTTGAGGCGTCCAGATCTTTTGCCCAATTTTTCATCAGGCTGTTCATCTTCTCATTGTTAAGTTTTTTTTTTTTTTAAAGATTTTTTATTTATTTATTTGACAGAGAGAGAGAGCACAAGCAGGCAGAGAGGCAGGCAGAGAGAGAGGAGGAAGCAGGCTCCCCGCCGAGCAGAGAGCCCGATGCGGGGCTCGATCCCAGGACCCTGAGATCATGACCTGAGCTGAAGGCAGCGGCTTAACCCACTGAGCCACCCAGGCGCCCCTCATTGTTAAGTTTTGATAGTTCTTTATATATTTTGGATAATACTCCTTGATCAGATGTGTCTTTTGTAACTATTTTTTCCCCAGTCTCTGGTTTTCTGTTCATTCACTTGACATTGTCTTTCATGGGGCAGAAGTTCTTCATTTTAAAGAGGTCTCCATTGTCAGTTCTTTCTTTCATGGATGGGCCTTTGGTGGTGTATCTAAACAGTCATCAGCATCCCCACGGTCATCCAGGTTTTCTTCTTTGTTAACGTCTAGGAATTTAGAGTTTTGCATTTTATATTTTGGCCTCTACTCCATTCTGAGTTTATTATTGTGAAAAAATATAAGGTCTGTATTTACAGTCAGGGTTTTTTTGCATGCTCATATCTACTGGTCCAGCACACATTTGTTGAAAGGATTATTTTTGCTCCATTGTATATTGTCTTTACTCCTTTCTCAAAGATAATTTGACTGTATTTATGAAGGTCTGTTTCTGGGTCCTCCAATCTTTTGCATTGATCTATTGATATAGTCCTCCACCAATACCACAATGTCTGGATTACTGTAACTTTATAGTAAGTGTTAAAATGAGAATAATGTCAGTCTTCCAACTGTTCTTCGATATCGAGTTGAATATTCAGGGTTTTTTCCTTCTCTGTACAAACTTTAGAATTATTTTGTTGACATCCACAAAATAATTTGCTAGGATTTTGATTGGGACTGTACTGAATACATAGATCATGTTGGGAAGGCCTAGCATCTTGACAGCATTGAATCTTCCTATCCACAAATATGAAATATCCCTCTATTTAGTTCTTCTTTGATACCTATCATTAGAGTTTTATAGTTTTCCTCATATAGATTTTGTACATATTTTATTACCAAAGTATATCATTGTTGGTACTATAAATGTTAATTTGTTTTTAATTTCAAATCCACTTGCTCATTGTTGTTATGTAGGAAAGTGACTGACTTTTATATGTTAATCTTGTATTCTGCAACCTTGTTATAATTGCTTATTATTTCCAAGAGATTTGTTTTAGTCAGTTCTTTTGGATTTTTTAAATAGTTGATCCCATTGTCTGTGAACAAAGATTATATTTTCCTTCTCACTCTGTATACCTTTTATTTCCCTTTCTTGTCTCATTGCATTGGCTGGAACTTCTAGTATGATGTTGAAAAGAGATATCCTTGCCTTATTCCTGATATTAGCAGGAAAGCTCACCATTAGTTGTTATTAGATGTTAGTTGTAGATTTTTGTAGATGTTCTTTAACAAGTTGAAGAAGTTCCCTTCTATCCTTAGTTGGCTGAGGTTTTTTTTTTTTTTTTCAGTTATGAGTGGGTGTTGGATTTTTTCAAATGCTTTGCCTGTATCTATTGATGTGATCATGTGACTTTTCTTAGCGTGTTGATGTGATGGATTATTTTTTTTTTTTGATGTGATGGATTATAATTGACTTTCAAATGTTGGACTAGCCTTGCATATATAGGTTAAATACCACTTGGTCATGGTGTGTAGGTCTTTTTATACATTGTTGGATTTGAATTGCTAATATTTCTTTAAGGATTTTAGCATTAATGTTTGTGAGAATTATTGGTCTATCATTTTCTTTTCTTGTCATGTCTTTGTCTGATTTTGGTATTAGAATAGTGCTGTTCTTATAGAATGAGTTAGAAAGTATTTCCTCTACTTCTATTTTCTGGGAGAGATTGTAGAGAACTTTTGTATCCTCCTTAAATGTTTGGTAGAATTCACCAGTATACATGTATGGGCCTAGAGAAGTCATTTGGGGGAGATAACTAATTATTGATTCAGTTTTTTAAATAAATATAAGATAATTCAGATTTTCTGTTTTTTTTTCTCTTCTGTGAGTTTTAGCTGTTTGGGTCTTTAAACACACTGGTCCATTTCCCCTCTCATGAGTGGATTTTTCTCTAATACTCACTGTGGAAACCTGGTAGAACGCCAGGAGGTAAAAGTCACCAAAGTGTGGAGGCCCCTGTGACTCTATCTTCCCGGTGTTGTAACTCTCGCTCTTGTCCTCACTGAGTGTCCACCTGCTCGTCAGTTACAGCTCAGACTTTCCTGTGGCCCAGGTTTCTGAGCAGTTTTCTGCTCATAAGATTCTTTTCTGGTAAGTTGTAGCGCTCTGTATCCATCTATCTGTCTCTAATTTGGAGGGCAAAAGTTTGCCCTCCGACCTCTCATTTCTGATTGATCTCAGAAAAGTCGCTCATTTTCCAGTTTTTCAGCTTTTTGCTTGTTGTTAGGATGGAGTGGCAGTTTTCAAGCTCCTTGTATGTTGGCCTGCAAACCGGAAGGAACCTAGGACTTCCGATCTGAAGTTGGCACTCTTTCCTTCACACGGCAATGTCTCAGATGAGCTGAATTTCATAGAGAGAAGGACTCTTGACAGCCACATTTTTATATTATCATTCACCTCCTGTGGGCCACTAGCCTTACTTTGTACTTTGGGATTAGTACTCATCCACAGTCTTGCCATTTGTCCTCTCATAGTTTCTTGCCTCGTTTAAATAACACTTGGGGCTTTACTAATTTCTTTCAACTCATAATAGGATGATATGGATGCAATTTTAAGAAAAAGCTTTAGTGTTAAGCCAAAAAGAACATACATGTCGTCTGCTTAAGATGGCAAAGGGACTATGGATTATTCTCTACTGGGTGAGTTATTTACCTTTCACATCTTGGTAAATAGTACAAACTTTGAACGGTTTTTAAGGGCATGACCATCTTCCTGACTTCCTGACGCTTCAGTTTGCTCAGTACATTTGTTTATAAAATGCTATGTACCTGATATTATTATACAAACATATATTGGGTGAAAAGCATATCATTTTTTGGGAAGCCCAAGGAGGACAGTAATTTAAAATGTGGGCAATATGGGAATTTTTTGTTAGGAGCGAGATTCCAGATTGATGACTAAATGCTAGAATCCGCAATGGGAAGGAAGTAGGATAATGTCAACAATAGGTATTTATTTTCAAAGTCTTGATGTGTCTTGGAAAAGGTCATGGTGGTGGGTCTTCCAAATAGTATTTATTTGTGGTCAAACAGGCTGGTATCTGGCAAAATAATGGATTATAAAATAAAGACTGTCGGAGGCCCAGGAGACATAATTCCATTGGCCCCCTCCCAAATCTGTTCTTAGTAATTTAGGAATGAAATGATAATGTGGGCCCTTCTTCTCAAATATTTCCTGAGTGCGGATTGGGTGTGTGACATCATGAGGAGGCACTGGGGAGGAGTGCCCATGGGTTAAACAAGGAGACAAACTCTCAGCCTCCTGGAAGTTTAATCTGAGAGAAGGCCCTGAAACAGGTATGCAAGGTAGGGAGAACAAGAATGGAGTCAGTCAACAAAGATCCAGACCGAAAATGTCAATACCTTCTGTAGGGAGACGCCTCCCTGAAGGCCTGGATAAGAGGGGCTTAGGTCCCTAGTTGGGTTTAAAGACCTCTCCGTGGATTCAGTTCACCCTGCAAATAACATAACCACTAGCGAATGCCACCAGCCCCCCTGACATGTGGGCGTTGTTAGCAAGTCATTCTCAGCATGGGCACCATTCTCAGCCCTCTCCCAACTCTCTGTTTATTTAAAGTTCAAGCTTATTTATTTTTCCACTTGGGCTTTCAGGTCTCTGGAGGCAGGTAGAGTCCCCTAATCTTGCTCAACTCCACCCCAACCCCCTTTTCTGAGCGCGCTTAGAAACGTGTTTCAACGCACATAGTTTAGCAGACTATTTTCTTTAGGAAAAAATTTTTTTTTGTGTTTAAGCATTTCAAGTTGTAGCCTGTCATATTTATCTGTGAGACAATGCTTGATACAATTAACAGTTTTAAACTCCCATTTTAAAATAAGTTTCATTTCAAGTGCTCCCTCTCCCCGCCCCCCCCCCCCCCCTTTTAAGCGTAAGAGCATTTCTGAAGAAAGCAACATGCATATTAACTTTACAACATCTGGGCTAATTCAATATTCTCAATTTGCCTTTTAAATTTTAATTCAGATGCACATGAACCAAAAATGTTTTCCAGCCATGCCTTCAAGTAGCCGCTTCAGTATACGTTGTCACAGGCTGCGCGTCCATAAAGCGAGAGAGGGTTAGGTGCAGAGCATATTCATTCTATACGTAGATCGCCCCACACCAGAAACCCAGACCTGCATCCCAGAATGCACTTGGATACACAGAAGCTTCAAAGGAAAATCTTTCCCTGGGGGGAATTGGTAAAATTGGAGTTGGGTGAACCTCAAAGGAGTCTCGATTCGCAAACATTGCTTATGTTTGGATTCGGAATTGAATTTGGCTCCAGCGGTTGGCATCTCTACACTGTGCTGTGAACTACCCCAGCCACAGAGAAGGGGGAGGAAGAGGAGGAGAGGAAGACTGGAATTGCGGAGTAGAATTTCCAAAAACACACAATAGTGCAATGTTGATGCAATTAAGAAAATTAGAAAATGCAGTTTAAATGGAAAAAGTCCGTCTTTATCTTTTGCTTCCTTTGTGATATCCTTTCAGCCCCATATCCTCTGTCTTCTTTGATCTCATTGGCCTTCCACTTTTCCTTCCCTTTCTTTTTCTTATAAGATTGCTATTCAAGCCTGGTCCTCCCTTTCTTCCAGTTTGCCTCAAGGGCCTAAGTTATGAATTTCAGAGCTTAAAAAGGTCTGGCAGGTTACACAACAGTATGTTCAGTGTGAGTTAACTTTTGAAAAGGGGAACTGCATTCATTTATGTGCATGTATATGTGTGTGCCCAGGCAAGAGACAGAAGAGTACTTCTAAAATTTCAGCAGTGTTTTTTTCCCTCCACTCTGGGAGGTTTTCACATTCTTCTCCCCCCACCCTTTTTTTTTTTTTTTCCTTTTTGGTTTACATATTCCTTGTAATATAATAGATTTTCTCATTTTTCTGCAAAGAACACATACTTTAGTGAGTGCAATACATGGTCTGATTACCAATTTTTAGAAACCTATGTTCTTTCCCATGTCCTTTTTTTTTTTCTTGTGATCATGATTTAGTTTTAAGAAAATTCTCATCTTCTGCCTATTGCATTTCATTGAGAAGAGGATGTTTCGCTTGTTTGAAGGTATGTTCATGAAGTAGGTACAGCTTCAATTGAGACTGAAGAGGGTTTCTGATATGGTAAATGTAAATAAAGATTTAATAAGTAAATTGTATTTAGAAGGCTTTAGAGATAGATGCTCTTCTTGTAAAAAACAAAAACAATTCCTTTGGAAAAGGAAATAACATCACAGAATTTTCCTTCTTGAAGGTTTCATAGACTAGTGTTTCATTAGCAATGAAATATGGCTCAAGTAAATAAGGAATAATCAGAAAGAAGGATATGAAAATCACATATAATTTAGTTAAAGAAATTATTTAGCTATCTGTGCACATACAGTATGTATCCATACATACATTTGAATAGAAAGGGATGTAAAAAGTAGGCCAAAAATACTTCAGAAGAGACTCACAGAAGTCCATATTAAAAACACTGTTTCTGCCTGCTTCTCTGCCTATTTGTGATCTCTCTTCGTCACATAAATAAATAAATAAATCTTTAAAAAAATATTGTTAAGTAGGAATTACTGAGAGGAACAGGCATTCTCACAAACTAAATGTGCAAACTGGTGACGATCTCGACTGTCTGTAGCTGTGTTCTCTACTAAAAATAGAGTGAATCATCATCAAAGAGGAGGCAAAACATAGCTCTCCTCTGAATTATGGTAATACCTGCCTTTTAGATCTTCAGTAAATCACTGTCCTTGGGTCTTAACTGGGAGATTTCTTTAAAGCAGAAAACACTCTTTTATCTGGAAATAGTTTTGTATTTTAGTCTCTTTGTTGGAGTCTAGGACAGATAGTATTTCACCTAATTATTATGATATATGTGTATCTTGATAGGTTCTGGGAAGATCACTTATTAATTAATTGTCCTGCTTATCTAAGAAACACTCATTAAACTCCTTCTGCTGGCCAGGCGTTGTGCTAGAGGCCAGGAATGAGAGCTGCTAAGCCTTCTCTTGAGATAGATGCGAGTCTGTAGACTGGGAAGTATTTTGGCCATTTCACTTAATTTTCAGAGGAGGGATCCCCTGAAGAATGTCTGTGAGGGCTGCTCCCTTCAGGATGGGCTCAGTGGCACAGGAGAACTGAATATCTGGCCACCTGAACTGGTGTCTGGGTTCTCCACAAAGAGTTCAGATCTAGAGAGGAGCTACCGGGAGCCATTGCTGCTCCAATCTGATTTTGTGGCGCTGGGAGGGAGGGCCTTTATCAGGGCGACCCGGGGCATCAGGAAACACTGACTCAGACCTTCTCAGCTTTCTTAAACGCATAAGCTTCTGTGAAACTCCCTTTTTCACAGGCCATGACATAAAGCAAAACTTCTCTTAGATGTAATGGAGAATCTGAAAGGAAGAGCAGTCCTGATTGATAGAAGTCTGCATTACAGGAGCGCCTGGGTGGCTCAGTGGGTTAAAGCCTCTGCCTTCGGCTCAGGTCATGATCTCAGGGTCCTGGGATGGAGCCCCGAATTGGGCTCTCCGCTCAGCAGGGAGCCTGCTTCCCGTCCTCTCTCTCTGCCTGCCTCTCTGCCTACTTGTGATTTCTGTCAAGTAAATAAATAAAATCTTAAAAAAAAAAAAGTCTGAGTTACAGAATATTTAGTTACAGCCTAAAAAAGATGGGAGCTTGAGTATCTAAAAAGATGGGAGTACATGGCCCATTTACTGTAACTATCCAACGGGTTTCCAAGGAGAAAGGCTGTAAATTCCACATCCTGGAAGCTTAATTTGTCTGGCAGTCACCTGGGGTGGGCGAGAGCCTGAGCTCTTTCCTGGACCAGTCTGGATTCAGTCACAGCTCAGCCTCTCAGGAGGCCTGAGACTTTGGAATAATTACCTATCTTCCTTGGGCTTCAGTTTTCTCATTTGTAAGACAAAGAAAATAATAGTACTGACTTCACACAGTTGCTTTGAAAATTCGGTGAGTTCGTACCCGTACGGGCTTTTAGAACAGGGCCCAGCCGCCGTGGCTCATTAGCCAGAGCGGGATCAGCTGCTGCTGCTATCTCAGTGAGGCCACTTGATCCGCATAGATGCTTATTGGCACGGTGGCCTGGTGTGCTGGTTAGGACGGTGGGTCTTGGAGCCGGACCGCCTGCCCTTCAGTTTCCACTTCTGGCTCAGGGACTTTGGCCAAGTTAATTAACCATTCTGTGCCTCGGTTTCCTCGCACGTAGAAGTGTGCTAATTGTGGTACCCCCCCCACCCCCAGGGTTTTTCTGGAGACATAAAGCTTACTGTACAGAATTAACACATGCAGGCTGCTCAGAGCCCTCTATGGCACATGACATTTGATAAATACTGTGATTATTATTACTGGCTGTTCAACCCAGTTTCAGAACTCACTTCTTTGAGCCTGCTGTTTGATTTTGTTTGTTTGTTTGTTTTTTGTTTTTTTTTTTGGGTAAAATGACAATGAGAACTCTCAGGCAGCTCAGTCGTCCTCCTAAATCATTGGATATACCGGGCGACCATTCATTAAGTATTGTCTTTCATCTCCAAACCCATCCTTCTGTGCCCCACTTGGTGGAGCTGGGCAGGGGGTGGTCTGGGGGTGGGGCTGCAGACGCTGGTCCGCTTTGCCAGCTGGCTCCATGACAGACTCTGTCCACAGGGGGAGCTAGTGGGGGCGAACTCCTCCCCTACGGACCCCCTCCCCTCTGCCAGGGCTGTGTCTCACCCAGAGCTGCTCACAGGCCGCAACGCTGGGCTGAGGAACCTCTCCTCAGGAGCGCATCTCCCTGGGGCTTCTACATTTGATCTTCCCAACCCTTCCTTGGTTTCCTCAGCCTGGGGAGCTCTGGCTGCTTCCTGAGATTGCTACCTCCCTGACACCTTTGAGGCCTCTTTCTAACTCTTTCTGGTACCTGGTTAACAACTTTATGCCCATTTAACAGTCCTTTATGTGAAATTATCTCTATTCAAACCACTGGTATGGTTTCTGTCTTCTGAGTGGATTCTGACTGATAAATTAGGAAACCCCCACTCGTTCAGGAAACAGAGCACCTGGAGATTGTGGTATTTGAAGCAAAATCTTATGAAAGACTGACATATTCCATCTGTACTGAGGGAAGACATCATTTTTATTTCAGCAGCTGGTATCATCCTAGGCCAAAGATGTAATTTACATTCATGGGAGAAAAATGGAAAATCGAGAAACTTCCCTCCACCAATTTTTTCTCTTGAGGACGTAGTTGCTAGAATTTTATTTTGGCAGGGAATCACTTTGATTCAGCTCAGAGGAACTCAGTGTACTTTAGTAGCAAAGTTAAGATTCTTTACCTCCTCCTGTTTTTGTTTTTGTTTTTTTTTTAAAGATTTTATTTATTTATCTTAGAGATAGAGAGCATGCAAGCGGAGTAGAGGTGAGGAAGAGAAGGAGAGGGACAAGCAGACTCCGTCATGAGTGCGGAGCCCCACAAGGGACTCCATCCCATGACCCTGAGATCATGACCTGAGCCAAAATCAAGAGTCTGATGCTTAACCGGCTGAGCCACCCAGGTGCCCAGATTCTGTTTTAAGAGATTAATCTGTGGGTGCCTGGGTGGCTCAGTGGGTTAAGCCACTGCCTTCGGCTCAGGTCATGATCTCAGGGTCCTGGGATCGAGTCCCGCATCGGGCTCTTTGCTCGGCGGGGAGCCTGCTTCCCTCTCTCCCTCTCCGCCTGCCTCTTTGTCTACTTGTGATCTCTGTCTGTCAAATAAATAAATAAAATCTTAAAAAAAAGAGAGAGAGAGAGATTAATCCCCCAATCACCATGCTGCCACACACATAATGGGAAGGTAAACTGCAGCCCAGGCAGTTATTACAAGTTCTGCCTCCTATTCCTGAAGTTTAAATGTAAAAGAGTCTGCTGTGTTCTGAAACATCTTTGAAAAACAAGAAGGCTACTTGGAGAGAGGCAACAGTGTGTTCTGAGACCAATGTGGAACTGAATTCAAACCTTGTTTTCCGGCTCAGTCTTTTTAATTGTGGCAAATTGTGACTTCCTGTTTTTTTCCGGGGCAGGGACATGGCTAATGAAAAGGCCCCATAAGGATACTTGGACATCAAATGACTCTTACAAAAGAGCATTTTGATGATTTAAGTATAAATAAATTAGAAACATACTACAGTATTTGATGTCTTTTAAAGTCCCCAGGAGGTTAAAAATGGAGAGCCAGCAAAGAACTCAAGAAAATGAGAAACTTAGTGACATGAATTGTCTGACATGAATAATCTTAGATTATTTGATGGATCTCCAAATACAGGCAGATTTGGGTAGTCTTAATTGATAGTGAAATTGTCTCAGGTTAGTCCTGATCATCACATAAAGCAAGTAACCGTTATAGTTGGAATCTCTTTTATCAAACGAGAATGTAAGTCATTTTATAAGTAAGTCATCCTATGCTAATTAATAAATTTTAAGTTATATGTAATGTTTCCTACAATTCCTAAAGGAAGTATCTTGTGAGGAAAGTGAAAGCACTTTTCTGTAATATGGGGCTTAGACGGGAAGAAGAAGGGAAGAAAAAAGAAGTGATTCTATTTGTTGGTTCCCAAAAGTTCTTGGGTAGTGGAAGCATTTGTTTCAGTGGATCAATTTCTAAGTTAAAACAAAGTAGATTATGAAGACCATTCCCTGTTTCATTTGTTAGCTTTTACGTCAGTACTTCTCATTCTATTAACACTCCTTCCCTGATTTCACAGAGGTCAATAAAATCAAGTCTCTTATTCTTTTTCTTCTCTAGAAATCCTGTCAATAAAGACACTTGGCGCTAAATCGAAGGTGGAAAATGAAGGAAGCCGTGTATTTTCACAACACCTGGAGTAGGTTTATGACATTAACCGTGCCCTTTCCCTTTCTGGACCATTGTGTCCTGTTCTTTAAGATGGCAGCCTGGGATTCCCTGGACTTTGAGACTTCCAACCTCTGGCATCTTGAGAGTTAAACATTTTACACTTAGAATTTAACACCCTTTACTTTCTCCCTGATTTCCTTTCCTCCTCATACATGGACTTTATTAATAGAATCAGATTAAAGGTATTAATAGTTTGGCCTAGTATTTGTTATCTTTAAATAAATTTTTACAGTTGCTTTGTTTTATAGCCATATTTATAACCTTTTAACTGAGCTCTATGTTTGCTACATTTCAGGAGTTAGCACTGGTCCTTTTATATACCCTGATGTCTTTATTCTTGGGTTCTTAGTCTTCTGTTGATTGGTGTAGATCTTCAAAATATATTTTGTGAAAAGTACAGATTTTCTGAGAACATACAATGTATATCTTTCTCCTGTGTTCACAAATGAATGAAATTTTGACTTGGTGTAGAAACTCTTGGTCAAAATTTTTGGCCTCTCAGTATACTTGTAGCCATTGCTCTGTTGTTTCTGTAAGTTTAATGACATGTAGAAGTTTGATATTATCTTTTTATTAATCTAATTCTTTTTTACTGTTAACCTAGAATTCTACCTGAACATTTGATTGATTATTTTCTTTGTGGTCACAATTTTAAAATAGCGTCAGAGTGTGTCTAGAAACAATTACCTTAATTTTACTTTTGTCTAATATGAGGCAACTGGCTTGATTTCTACTGAGAATAATGTGTGTGTGTGTGTAAGAGAGAGAGAAAGACAGATACAGAGGCAGAAAGAGAGACAGAGAGAGAATGTGTTTTAAAATTTTCTCTAATTCTGGTGTCCTTTTGAGAAAACCTAAAATAACTTTTTGTAGATAGTATTTTTTCATATTTATTACCTAATATCTTACTATTCTTTTTTAATTCGTAGTTTTACTTTTCTAAAGTTTTTGTCCACAAGACAGATTCTGTATGCATACTGTACATACATGTACTCATGTATGAGTTATGACCCCTTTTTGCTTCTACTGTATTATAAAAAAAATTCTGTCTTATTTCTTTGGCTCACCCTATTCTTTTGTCTCATTCTTTTCTCTTTTCATCTCATCCTATTTTCTCCTTATAGGCTTCACCCTCCTGTTCCCCCAAGCCCTTTCGCCTTTTGTTTTTTAAAGACTTAGTTATTTACTTTAGAGAGAGTGGGAGAGAAAGAAGGGGGGAGGGGCCAAGGGAGAGAGAGAGTCCTCAAGCCGACTTCCTGCTGAGCCCAGAGCCGAGATGTGCAGTTGGATCCTAGGACCCTGAGATCATGGCTTGAGTCGAAACCAGGAGTCTGAAGCTCAGTGGACTATGCCACCCAGGTGTCCCACTTGCCCCAGTTTAAAACAATCTTTTTTTTTTAATCCTGCAAAAGAAACAAAATACCTTTTAAAATTTTTCTTTTTCCCATCATAAATCATTTTAAGGAAGTTATCTATTTTCTGAGGGACACAGTTAATATTCATTTTGAGCTCTTCTGTAAAATTTTTCAACAGGACTAAGTTGACTTTTTCTTTGAAGTCTCATAAGGAAAGTTCCACACAGATATAGCCTCTAATGAGAGCGATTCTGCCCCACTGGGGTATAATGCTATCCTCCCTCACCTCATGACCATTGGCCCTTGGAACTGATGGAAGACATGGCCTTCCAGAGCCCAGCATGCATTGCTATCTGGCTCCTCCCCTTCCCCCCCCCCCCCCCACAACACCCACTGTCTGAGAGAGTGTGCCTCCCTTCCCAGGTGCACCATGCCGCTAACAGACCCACTCCCATGTTCTGACATGTGATGGCTTAGATTTTTAGCCCTCAAATAGGTACAAACCAGCGTTCTGATTACTTCAAAAAGCAACACTCATGCTACAGAGTGGGGTTTCCAAGTTTTCTGGTTGTTCCTGTCAGGCTTAATTTTCAGTGTTGATGGAGGTTTTCCTCTTTTTCTCTGACTTCATGTGCATTTTAATGGCAGCAGCTCTGGCTGCGCCTGCTAGCCAGATGCCATTGCAAAGCAGAAATAAAATTATTGGGCCAAAGAGTCTGTGCACTTAAAACTCTCCACACATATTGCTGAAGAAACGTTGCACTGGTCGGCTCCTCTGTCAGCCAGAAATGGTTTTTCCCAGGATTGCTTCTGGATCTAAATTACCGATGTTTCACAGAAATCACTCTTTTGGGCAAATGTTTTTATTATCATCTGCCGCATGGTCAGTCATGCTTGGCATTTGTATCTTAAAGCATCTAACTGACAAACTAGTCTTTTTGTTTTGCCTTTCTTAAATAGAGCGCCAATGTGCTTTAATGTAGAAAAAGCCCAGAGTTTGTTATCACGAGTGTAAGCCTCAGTTTCCCCATTTACCTGCTGTGTGATCAGCACAAGTTGTTCAAGTTTTTTTCTGCACCTCGTCTACTGAGGGCTGATTGACATTCCTGCGTGCATAGTTGTGAGGGGCAAATGCCTAGAGAGGGCTGGGAAGGTGCATTGTACCTGTAAATTCTGTAGGAATGTTGGCAGAGCGGTTGAGTGAGCAGGTTCCCCAATCAGAAAGGTCTCCCCTCAACTCCATCTTTGCTTCAGGGCCCTGGGCCAGATTTCTAACCTCCCTGAGATATGGCCGCCTCCTCTGTCAAAATGGTGAATAAAACACGTACATGGTGATAAGAAAGCGATAAAATGGTTTTAAAAACATATGCATGCCCATAGAGTTGCTGTAAGAATTATTAAATTAATTAAACAAAAAGGCCATTAGAAGGATATAGCTCTATTTCTCTAATGCCTTGGTGGCCTATGTAAGCAAACCAAGATCTAAGCCCGTGAATGCTTCAAGGTTGCAAAATCAAAACACAAAGGACAACCACTCACAGACGGCCAACTGGGCTGTAAGCTACAGCCTCTCAAATTATTGCCTTTCTCTGGTTCCTGAACTTTACATATAAGCCTTTCCCCTGGCTTCTGCCGGAGGAGAGTTCCTAACTATTTCCAGCTTGGCTCTGGCCGATTCCAAAATTTTGCTCGAATAAACTCTTAAAATGTTTAATCCACCTCAGTTTATTTTTTAATAGGATTAAATGGGGGAAATGAACGTAAAGGTCTCCGCAGAGTAAATGGCACAAAATAAATGCTCAGTAATGTGAGTCATTGTAATGATCATTAAATTCTATGGCAAGACACGCTACACATCACCCACAGGCACATATCTACAGGGTCAGAAATCTCAGTAAGGTGATGTTCAGCAATTTTATTTACTTATTTCTTTTCTGTCTTAACTGTAGCTCCATAGCTATTCTGGAACATTGCTGTAGTTCGTTTTCTTCTTTCTTCCCAGTCTCCCCGCCACCCCCCACCCGCTTTTGTTCTATTTTGTTTCACAGAAAGCCATCTGATGGTTTGTAACAGTTTACTTGCAAAGGGATTTCCTTTGTTTTCTTCATCTCACTCTCACAAACAATAAAACCAAAAATTCCCAAAGAAAAAAATCCAAACTTCCCACCCCCTTTCTTCTACACAAGATTCCAAATAATTCTTTAAAAAAATGATCCCACCGAAATATTTCGTTGGGTTCTCCTTTTTTAATCCCTTTGTCACTTGGCGGCAGCGAGATCTTTTTTTTTTTTTTTTTTTTTGCGAAGTTCCTTCTCGAGTCCCATGCTAGGAAATGTGTCTTAGCAGAGTCCCTGCCCCGTGGAGGGGGCTCACCTAGGATGCTGCATTGTTCTGTTCCTGTCCCTGAGCGCAAGGGATATAGAGCTGTGGGCACCAAGGCATCAGCTGAGGCCTCTGTTGGTGATGTCACTGCAGCCCACGTTTCTCCACTGCTCCCTGCAACTTCCTTCAGTCCACCATGGGCACTGAGCCTTCTGGCACTCTCCGGTCATCTCCCTGCAGGCAAATCTCTGAAGCAAGCTCTGAGCTGGCTTCTCAGGGAACCCAACCAGCAATACAATGCTCTCCTCCATAAAAGCCTCCGTGGGCTTTCTGTTGACCCCAGTCCTGAAGTTCAAGTTCTTTACCAAGTCCTTCAAGGCCCTTCTCAGTCTAATTCCAAACTACTTCTCTCACATCCTCCCTGAGAATGTTTCACTTCTTTCCTTGAGCAGCAGGTCCCCTCTCCCCCTTCCCCAATTGAATACTCTTGTCCTCTTTGCCTTATTCCATACTTTTCTTCTGCTGCTGGCTTTTTAGCCTTTATCTACCTCATAAATGTATTTGAAATATCATTTTTGAACTTCGAGTTAAAAAAAATATTTATTTATTTTTAAATTTTTTATCAATTAATTATTATGTTCAGTTAGCCACTGTATTGTCCTTCATTAGTTTTTGATATAGTTTTTAGTGATTCATTAGTACCTACATCACCCAGTGCCCTCCTTAACACCCATCACCCTGTTACCCCTCCCCCCACCCTAAAACCCTTGGTTTGTTTCCTAGGGCCCATAGTCTCTCATGGTTCCTCTCCCTCACTGCCTTTTCCCCCTTTGGATTTCCCTCCCTTCCCCTGTGATCCTCTGTGCTACTGCTTATATTCTGCATATGTATGAAACCCTATGATAATCGTCTTTCCCTGCTTGACTTACTTCACTTGGCATGATCCCCTCCAGTTCCATCCCTGTTAGTGCAAATGGTGGGTATTCGTCCTTTCTGATGGCTCAGTAATAGGGTTAGGGTTAAGTTTTACGTTGTTCTGCTAGAGTATTTTATGCTTGCTTTGGCACCGCACTTCATGTTAGGGGATGAACTCAGGCGACCATGACCTTAATCTACCAGTGACCCGTCCACCCTGCTGTGCAAACCCACTAAATGCTGTCCGTGGAATTTAGTGTTTGCTTATCCATCCTCCTTCCCTTGCCCTCGTCCTAGCCAGTCCTCCCAGCCCCGGTCGTGAGATTGTCCAAAGCTTTTGGTTTCTCTTGTTCTCTGCCTTAGTGTTGAGGATTCCTTTATCTTAGATTTGGAAACCAACCTTCATTCATTCACAGCAACTGCTTGACTCAAGCAGTTTTTGGGTTTCTTTCTACCTCTTCAGTATCTATGTTTTTTTTTTCTTATTTTTGGCTTTCCCATTCTGTCTGTATTGACAATTAGAATAAATCCCGTTGCCATTCTGCATCTGTTATTGGGAATAGGGGCCGTTTATAGTGTCTTGACTTCCATGTGGCCGTGGACTCCCCGAGTGGAGGGACTCTGATGTTTGTATCTTTGACCATTTCCTAGCTCAGGGTCCCAACGACCAGGTACCAGCATAGCGTGTTTGTGGGTTAGAAGAGCATCAGGTTGTGGGTGCTCCTCATCAGCTGTGGTAAAGTGGGGACCTGAAACAAAGACATTTATGGTGCTCACTTAATTGAACTGCTTGGAATCCAATATTCTGTCTACGAGATGTGCTAGTGCCGCACAGCATCATTGTGATGCAAGGGATATTCGGGGCAATTGGCAGTAAATGGTTCCGCGAGAAGGGTGGCCCATATTTCAGACACTGGGCTGAGTGTGATGGTGATTTAAAAATAAGATCTACAGGGGTTTTATGCCCAGTATGCTATACAGTCTTATATATATAGCCTTTTGCGGCTGATAAGAACTCCATCAGAAACTGGTTAGAGAGCTGTTAAGTTTTGAGAGAAAGCTGCTGGTCATGTGACCTGGGAGCTGGGAGAAAGGAGAGAGGATGGGGATCCAGGAAGAAATGGAATTGGGACTGAATTTTAGTTCATCACCAGACTCACTGCTCTGTGCTTCCCCAAGGCAAAAAGCATGTCTTATATTTATATGGGCAGTGCCCCCTTGCACACCTCCAACTAATTCCCTAGTAGAGAGCCTGGCAGGTGGCCAGGTTATCAAAAATATATGGTGAAGGACCATTGAAAGGCTAGGACTCAAGCTCAGAGGATGGACAGGAGTCCCAGAGGACTAGCAATGGCCGGCAGCCATGGGAATAGTCTCCTTAGGCCTTCACTGCTGGTACCAGTGGCCCTGAAACTTCAGGTCTGTGCCTCTGGGTTATCAGTGCTCTTGCCTCCTTTGTCGATAATGTTCTAAGTGATGCTGCATCTTTACATCACACCCCTGAGATTCCGACTTCCAGAGACGCAAATTCCATCCTCTGATTGGTGAGGCCAAGCCTAGTTCACATGCTGATGTCCCAGCATATGGGGGTGGCCCGTAGGAAGAGATGTTGATTTCATGGTAGAAGCAAATTCCTGCCTCTCCTGGGGACTTATCCTGCCCTGATTCCCTCTCCTACAGCCATGCCCCCAGAGAGAAAGGGCATCTAGACGCTGCCTGGCCAAAGATGACAAGCATTCATCCAGGGATGACAAGTTATGAGCTTAGGCTTTTGGGCAACTTGTGTAAATTTTCTAATTCTGCCAGTCGACAACGGGCTACACCCACAGAAAAGGCTTAGAAGTGGATAATTAGTTTCTCACATCTTCACCAGGGCTCTGACAGTTGGCAATATTTAAGTACTTTTAAAAGAGTGATCCATGAAGTTTGTCTGGATCTTTTTCAGATATGAAAACTAAATCCAGCTTCTTCCTGTTTGCCCACACATCTGGGCTGTGCAGTGCACAACCACAGAGACACCTTTGTAGTGTGAAGAGGTTTCTCCAGGGAGAAACGCACACATGGGAAACAAGTGAAAGAGCCAACGCTCAGTGGGCAAGATGGTTGGAATTTGGCTTCACGACCACCCTACACCTTCTGAATCACTGGAAGAGTCAGCTTCTAGTGGTAACAGACATGGTCAGCTGGTTATATCCTCCATATAATGTACCTTTCGTATGGGATTAAACATTTCTTCATATTAAGAGTTTATGCCATGTTTTCTTTGGAGTTCACACTAAGCCTTGTGGATTTTTGTGTCTCCAGTGAAACAGAAACCATTTTCAAGGATCAAGAAGTGGGTTATTTCTCTGGGAACTGATCATTGTGTGCAAAGACTCATTAATGAGCAAAGACTCATTAGTGAGCATATCAGCAAGTTCAGATTTTGCTCATTATGTTATGAATCATCCTAAGCAAGGACTGTGTTTTTATTAACTTCTCATACTGGGTCACATTGTGACGTGGGCTTTTTTTGTGGTTGGCGTCTGTACAGAGCCCTGCTTTTCGCATCTAACACTCATCTGTTTGGTCCTGTGAGGCAGATGAAGTGCCATACTATTGGACAGGTGGAGGAAGGATGCCTCACAGCAGTTAAAGGATTCGTTAAGGTCACCTTATGGGTACGGGGCAGGTTTAAGTCTAAATCCTAGATTTCTTATCTTCCAAGTGGTAGCTTTGGTAACTAACATCATAACAAGCCAAATAAAGTGACTGGTCATAAAATGATGTTTGGGTTGACACCTCTCATTTTATATTTTTACAAGGACTTAATGATATCTTTTACCAAAAGATGTTTTTTGAGTGCTCTTGGTAGTGTTTTGATGAAACATTACCGGATAACTCCTCTTTCCCTTTCACAAGTAGTGGAATTGGTCAAGTCCAGGCATTTGCATACTCAGTCACTGGGATAGACCAAGAAAGAACCTAGTTTTACCTTGTTTTACTTTGGAAGAAGCAAAGGCATGTTGGTGATCCTAGAGCATCAAGGATGCAAAGCAAATTTAGGAGGTCCCTAAATCACAAGTTCTACCTGGTTGACTATTTATATAATTGCATACTTAATAATGGAATATTAAAGATGTCTTGTTCATGTAGTCACTTGAGATACAAAGAATAATTTCATTAAGCTATTCGGTTGCTTTTGAGAAAGTCACAAATATGATTCTATGGTTGATATCAGCTTAATTAGCCATGAGCAGATTCAGCCAAGTTGGTTCCTTTCACCAACTCAGAATTACCTAAAATTGTAATAAATATGTTTACATACTGAATTATGATCTAAATGGGTGATGTGTATCTGTTACCTGTTGTGGAAACATAAATTAGTTCTTAAAAATTAAGTTAATCTTCGGAAATTATACAATGCGTACGGTCGTCACAGCCTGCTGGTCACCTGTCATTGTAAGCATTTGTAAATTAGCTGGAATTTTTTTTTTTTTTTCCTGTGATCATTCGATGCTTGCATGTTCACTGACTCAGGTGATTCTGTAAAAGCTACACTCAGTTGAACCTTAGCCATGAACATGAAAACTATAAAACTGAACTTAAAAGAAGTCTTTCTCAAGCATTTTATATAGAGGCCCTACTTTAACTATGGCAACATTCAAACTGTTACAGAAATATGAATGTCTACTTCCTTTCTTTAAAACTTCATCATTTGTTTTCAATAGCCACTGAATAAAGAGGTTTTTGCAGATACATAGGTGGTATACTCATCCCAGTACCCTGCTGGTACACTAGGAGTGCTTTTGCTCTTGAGCTTTTCCTGGCTCTCCAGGACTATGACTTGTTTTGAAACTTCACATCTATCCTTCAAAGTGCAAGACAAAACAAGAATCCATGCATTAGTCGCTCTTGGGAATGGTTTGGGTTTCATTCCCTCCCCGGGCTCTCCTCGTGCAGGGCAACACTGATTCCAGATGGTCGCAATGTATGTTGCTCTCCAGTGGTCTCAGGTGATGTAGGTCATTCATTCATGAAAAAAAAAAAAGTAAGAAAAGAAAAAGTATTTGAGTACCTACTGTGTTCACTGTGTTTGAGGCACTGTGAACAAGACAAGGGCTCTATTAACAGTAGAGTATATCGTCCACTTAGTTGCAACAGACACAAAAATAAAGTTAATGTATCAGGGGGTGAAAATTCCGTGAAAGAAAGTAAATCAGTATAAGGGGATAAGGAATGCCAGAAGGAAGGTGAAGTGACCAGGGGTGACTGTGTTAGGAAGATGCTGTTTGATCATGGGCCTGAAGGGAATGAGAGAGTGAGCAAAAGTGAATATCTGGGGGAGGGGTGTTCCAGGCAGAGGGCAAAGATCTTTGACCTCACATTTTCCCTTGGTCATTCAAGGAACAGAGTGGCAATGCAGGTATGGTTATGCACACCAACAACATGGTTCAAATTTTAGTTACCAAGTTAGAGTAATTGTTGGTAATTGCATAAAGTACAGACTTTGCTCCTACTTCTTCATTCCACAAATCACTACATCAATAACAGATGCTTCTCATAATCAGCGACCCATCACATCACTTCTTTCAAAGGCTGTCCGCGGTTGGACGCCATGAATATGTGACTTAGTTTACGTCCAGACAACAAGGTGTGCGGTTGTGCTGTTGTGCTGTTGTCTTGTTCCCCGGTGGTAAAACCATGCACGTATTACCATAAAAACCTCATGAAATTACAGGAAGACACACAAATACTCAATAGCATTGGAAGTCAAGGGTATTAATCTTCAACATAGATGGGTGGCTTTGGGAAATGGTCGGGCTGGTTCATGTCTAGAAACAGAACAGCTCCACCAGCCAGAAAGGAATTAGAAATTTCTCCCCCACCTCAGTTATACACCTCAGACGTGGAGACAGTCTCAGACTGGAGGATCTCACAGTCATTCCCAGGTCTGGAGGGAGTGGCCTTTTGGCGCAGCTGCAATTACAGCCCATTACCTGCCCCGTTGACCCGTGAGGGAATTCTTGTATTTGGTCAACCCTCCTTAATCTAAGCTACAACCACAATCCTGAGATAAATGTTATTAGTCTTTTACATTTGAAGAGTTTAGGACCCAACATAGTAAGCAATGGTATACTTTTATCTTTTCATTTCTTTGTTCATTTTTAAGTCTTTAACCCCTTAAAAGAAAACTAATAGGAATATGTTAGGAAGGCAAAAGTGTTAGTGTATTATTTTTCCTCAATATTTTAATGAAAAGGGATGCCTGGGTGGCTCAGTTGGTTGGACGACTGCCTTCGGCTCAGGTCATGATCCTGGAATCCGGGGATCGAGTCCTGCATCAGGCTCTCAGCTCCATGGGGAGTCTGCTTCTCTCTCTGACCTTCTCCTCACTGATGCTCTCTCTCACTGTCTCTCTCAAATAAATAAATAAAATCTTTGAAAAAATATTTTAATGAAAAATGTTATATAAGAAGTTGAAACAAAAATATAATAAATGCCCATATATTCTTAGATTCACCAATTGCTAACATGCCATTCTGTTTATTCTCCTCCTCTCTTGCTCCATAAAATTTTCTGTACCATTTGAAAGTACATCATGACACTTTTAACCTCTAAATACTTGGAAACGGACATCTAAAGAGATGGATAGTTTCCTACATAATCATAATACTATTATGAGTCAAGAAAATTAGCAATAATTTCATAATATCATCTAATATCCAGTCCAGATTTAAATTTTCCCAATTGTATAAAAAACATTTTTTGGAACTTTTGAAACTTTTTGGAAACAGAAACCAATCTAGGGTCCCACATTGCTTTCGGTTGTTATTTCTCTTAGACCCTTTTAAGATGGAATCACACTCCATACCCTACCTCCCATACTGTTTTTTGTTGTCGTTGTGGTTTGTTTCCCCGTGACGTTTTACATTATGGTGAGCCCAGGCTAGCTGTCTTACAGAATGTACTGCATTCTGAATTTCTCTGATTATTTTCACTTGGTGTCATTTAACTCATCTTTCTATCCCTTTTATTTCCTGTTAAATTGGAAATTATGTCTAGAGGCTTAATTAGATCCAGGGAAAACATTTTTGGCCAGAACACATCATAGGTAATATTGCATATTTCATATTGCATTACATCAGGGGGCACAAAATACCAGGTTGTCCCACTATGAGTGGTTAATCTTAATTAATTGAGTAGGTTGGTCACTGCCAGATCAGACCAACACTGAAGCTGAAAATATAGTACAAAGAACTCTTATGCCCTTCACTTGGATTCTCCAGATGTGGGTATTTTTAAATATTTGCTTTATCGTTTCATCTCTCTTTATATCTATCTATCTATCTATCTACCTTATGTAATATTTTTTTCCAAGCCATTTGAGATAAGTTACAGCAATGTTCAATTATTGCTGTATGTGCTATATGCTTCAATGGGCATTTTCTAAATTCAAGGGCATTCTTTTATATAACCACAGTATAATGGCCACAGTTAGAAAATTAACTGATACAGTATTATTATCTAGCCTACAAACCTTGTAATTTTACCAATTGTCCTACTAATATCCATTAAGAGCAAAAGCATGTATTTTTCTGGTCTAGGATCCAATCTTGAATCATACACTAAACTTGATTGTCATGCCTCTTTAGTCTCCTTTAATCGGAAACAGTTCTACAGTATTTCTTTGTAAGCATGGCCTTCACGTTTTTGAAGCGTACTAGTCAGTTGTTTTGTACAATGTCCCTCAATTTGGGTTTCCCTAATATTTTTCATTATGAGATTTGGGTTATGCATTTTTGGTAGCAATACCACCGAAGATATTTTTGTGCCCTTCTCAAGAAGTGCATCATATCAGGAGGCGTATAATATCTACTTTTCCAATTACCAGAAATGTTGTCCTTGATCCCTTCATTAATGAAAGTGGGTTTTGTGAGCCTTCTTCAAGAAAACCCTGTGGCCAGACTATTGGAATGCACTGATTGGCTAAGGCCTAGGATACATTCTCTTTCCCAAAAGTGGGTGTTAATTCAACTCTTTCCAATTCATTATTTTAGATTAATATGTATATTTTGGGAAAGTACTTGAGAGCACTGTATAAATATCCCATTTTTCTTCAAACTCTCACCTACTAGTATTAGCATATTTCAGTGATTTTTGTATGAACCGTTATTACTTTGGTGGTCGTGCAGTACTGATTTTCTAATTAGCTTTTTCCTTTTCAAGTTTTATTTCATCATGCACTTTATGTAAAAAAAACTTTTTTGCTATTACTGTAGTGTGACAAATGCCTGAAATGTTATTTTTATAAGAGGTAAACCACTAGAGTGATGTCAAATGTGCTTTACTAACTTATTTTAATATAGTCTCCCTATACTGTGAGCTCAGTGAGGGTCAAGATTTTTGTCTTATTTACTGATGGATTCTCAGGGAGCCAAACAAGCAGTAGGTGCTCAATAAATATTTTTAAAGTGTATTCTGTAGTTAAGGAAATGGAGACTTAAGGGGATAAAGTAACTGTAAAAAATGTCAGAACCAGGATTCCAGCCAAGCTGGCAACCTGTCATTGACCTCATTACTACAATAAGTGGGTGATGTTTATTTTGCACACGTTTCCTGAGTTTTAAGAGGCCACTACATTGTGTTTTGTTTTGTTTATTTATTTATTTATTTATTTATATTTATTTTTATTTGAGAGAGAGAAAGAGTGAGAAAGTGGGGAGAGGGGTAGAGAAAGAGAAACTCAAGCAGACTTCCCACTGAGCAGGGAGCCTGTCGCAAGGCTCCATCTCATGACCCTGAGATCATGACCTGAACTGAAATAAAAAAATCAGACACTTAACCCACTGAGCCATCCAGGTGGCCCCATTATGTTTCGTTTTAAATGACATTCTTTTTTTTTTTTTTTTAAAGATTTTATTTATTTATTTGACAGAGAGAGATCACAAGTAGACGGAGAGGCAGGCAGAGAGAGAGAGAGAGAGGGAAGCAGGCTTCTTGCTGAGCAGAGAGCCCGATGTGGGACTCGATCCCAGGACCCTGAGATCATGACCTGAGCCGAAGGCAGTGGCTTAACCCACTAAGCCACCCAGGCGCCCCTTAAATGACATTCTGATGCTTACGGACTACACCAGGAATAAAAATTAATGAGACAGAATCAATCATGTCGATTAAAAAAAAAGCAAGACTGGGACGCCTGGGTGGCTCAGTTGGTTAAGCAGCTGCCTTCGGCTCAGGTCATGATCCCAGCGTCCTGGGATCGAGTCCCACATCGGGCTCCTTGCTTGGCGGGGAGCCTGCTTCTCCCTCTGCCTCTGCCTGCCATTCTGTCTGCCTGTGCTCGCTCACTCTCCTCTCTCTCTGACAAATAAATAAAATCTTAAAAAAAAAAATAGTCAAAATCTGTTAGTCCTTCCCTTTATTAAAAATAAATAAATAAATAAAAAAATAAAAAAAAAGCAAGACTGTCTTACATAAGCCACTGGTGGATTATCCCCATTGTATTTCATGATGCCCGTAAAAGCAGCTGAGACAGGAGGCTTCTCCATCATGGGAAGCTTTTGTGCCTAATAGTGAGATTTCAGAGCTGGGTGTGCTTTCTGAGCACTAGATGTGGCTTAATGTAGAACAAACTCATGAGTGCAACACATTCCTGATTTCTTTCTCAGCAGAGTTGATGCATTGCTTGTGAAGTAAGGCAAAAGAGACAAGATCTAAAGAAACCGGGGGGAGCCGTAGGGCATATCCGTTGTAGTTACCGGTGGTGTACATGGAGTTGAAATGGTTTCAGCTTAGATAATGTAACCTCAGAGGAAAGTCCTTGCTTATATTTGCTTAAATTTATGTAGAGAAGGGTACAGGACTCCAGTCTGTCTTCTCCATGTGACCAAGTTCTGCGGCAAGACACAGTAGCTGGCTGGAGAATGGATCTCAGGTGGCTGTGACAGTCTGTCCGTTCTCTTGGACGTCTTGGTTCTTTACCTCCCATTGGTCTTGACAAAAGTGAAAATTAAGTTTGGGACAGAAGAGGAGTCTTTAAATTCAGAATCTTTAGGCCATGATAAAATACTCTGGGAATGGTAGTGTTCAGAAGCTGGTTAAATTTACACATTTTTATGCTTCCTGCCATGGAGCAATGGTTTGCTAGATTATAACCTATTTTTACTGCTTCCAAAAGAGTGAAAAAAAATCATCATAGAAGAATTTTTTTTTGTGCATCAGTTGATTTTTCAGATCACTCTTGCTATAAATGATAAAACATTTCTGATTTTAATATTCTTGATGGAAATTTTTTTCTAAAATTTGTTATATTAAATCATTCAGGGGATATACAGAATTATTTTGGCCAGTAAAATGAGGATAAACATAATTTATCGTCTTTTTTTTTTTTTTTAAACACAACCAACTTTTGCTCTTTCAAACCTTGTTAATTAAGATAGATACTCTGGAAATACATGGGCTTCAAGTCAAACTTGTGGTTAGCCTCCTTACTAGGTATTTGCTTGCTCTGCAAGGCATTTGAGATAGATTTTGAATCTGTGTGGGACACATCAAGCAAAGGATTTATATCAGTTAGGACCTCTTAGTTGCGAATGATAGAAAAATTTCATTAAACTGGCCAAAGCAAAAACGATTTATTTACTTACACAATGGAGAAGACAAAGGGTAAATGTGGTCTTAGGACTGGATATAGGGACTTAAGGGTATTAAAAATCAGTCTCTCCCCCATTTCTTCTCTCTACTTCTCCTTTGTGTTGATTCCATTCCCAGTCTCTCCCTCATAGTGACAAAATGGCTAACAAGATCTCTCAGCTCCTATCTATAAACTTCTGAATCTTGAGAACCTATTCCACAAATAGTTAGAAGAAAAAGTTCTGGGGCCCATTTTTACTGGCTCGTATTTGGTAACTTTTTTATCCTTGAACCAGTTCCTGTGTCTGGAGTAATGTAACGCACTAATTGGCTAAGGCCTCTGATACTTTCCCTTTCCTGAAAATGGGTACTGATTCAGCTCTTTCCAAATCACAGAGTATAAGAATGGGAGAGGAGCCGATTCTCCCCCGTAAAACCAGGTCAACAAAAGAAAGAGGGATAGATGAGGGATGGCCAGTGAACATTAACCTTTTATATCAGGTTGAACCCAAATCATAACACAAGTAGTTCTACTTGGTGTAACATTTTACATGTTTTGGAAATATTTTTACAGATGTTATTTAACCTAACCTTCAGGACAATTTCATAAGGGAAATTGAAGGGATCGTTAGTCCCATTTTATAGGTAAGTGGTTCGTTTGGGAGACGCAAGTGTCCCTTCCTGTCTGTAGCAGCCATATTAAGATCTCCTCTGATCAAATCCTTCCCTGTCTGCCAAAAGACAGTGACTGCTGTTTAGAGCAAAGTTTCTGCTTTGGTTCTATTTTGGTAACAGGGCATTTGCAATCTTTGGCCTCCTCACTGAGCCTGAACTTCTGGTTTCAGTTTTTGTAACAACCACAATACCTCAAAGAGGAATTTTTACTGGAATACGGGAAAGGGAAGAAATCCTCATTTGTGTTGTTTTATTGTTCCTGCATGGATTAAGAGCAACAAAACTGTCTTTACTAAATTAAGTAAATATGATGAATGCCATAGAGCCATTGAAGTCTGCAGCAGAAGAAATTGTTAAAAATCATTTAGCCCTTACATTCCCGTTTTGCAGAGGTGGAGACTGAGGACTTCAGGGAGGTCCTGGGGGCATCACTGGGGACAAAAGTGCCCTAATTCCACAGATGTCGTTAGAAGTAGAGCTGGGGAGGCACCTGGGTGGCTCAGTGGGTTAAGCCTCTGCCTTCGGTTCGGGTCATGATCTCAGGGTCCTGGGATCAATCCCTGCATCAGGCTCTCTGCTCAGCGGAGAGCCTGCTTCCCTCTCTCTCTGCCTACTTGTGACCTCTCTCTGTGTCAAATAAATAAATAAAATCTTAAAAAAAAAAAAAAAGAAGTAGAGCTGGGACTAAAGTCAGACTTTCTGGACTCCTAGCCATTGTTTCTCTCCTACTTGACACTGTTTATCTTTTTCTTTTTTAAAAATTAACATATAATGTATTATTTGCTTCAGGGGCATAGGTCTGCGAATCATCAGTCTTACACAATTCTCAGCACTCACCATAACACATACCCTCCCCAATGTCCCATCACCCAGCCACCCTATCCTTCCCTTCTACCCCCAAGCAACCCTCGGTTTGTTTCCCGAGATTAAGAATCTTTTATGGTTGGTCTCCCTCCCGATCCCGTCTTGTTTCATTTTTTTCCCTCCCTTGCCCCCATGAACCCCATCCTGCTTCTCAAATTCCTCATATCAGAAAGAGCAAATGATAATTGTCTTTCTCTTATTTGACCCTGTTTTTCTTACCAGGTGTATACCATGACGAAGAATTATAGTTCACTTATAGAACTAAACTGCTTTATTCCATTTACAATGGTATGCCCCCTAAAAAGAAAAACAAAACAAAAGAATGTGGAATGTTTTACCTCCTGAATTCTTCCCCATCCTGCTGTCCTCCAAAATGTGCCCCAGGAACACTCAAGAGACCAAGCTTTCCAGCCGTTGCTTTCTCACTTTAGGGTAGGATTATCAAATTAAGCAACTGAAAACATAGAGGGCCCAGTTCAATTTGAACTTCAGATAAACAGTGAATAATTTTTTGTATAAGTATGTTTCCTGCAATATTAGGACATGCCTAAGCTAAACAGTTATTTGTTGTTTACCTGAAACTCAAATTGAACTGAGCATCCTACCTTCTATCTGGTAAGATACTTTGGGGACTCACCAGATGAACTTGACTTTGTTGGGAGGGGAGAGGAGTTCATCAACGTTGACTGATGATAGTGTTCAGTCTCAAGGAAAGAGAAGATGGACTGGCTCAGAAAGACTTGCCTCTGGTCTCAAGCTTAAAGCCTTGAGGAAGAAGAGTTCAGACTGCTAGAGGAACGGAAGTGGGGTTAAGGCAGGATCTCCTAAAAAGAAGTGGAAATTACAACCTGTGTCAAGATGAACTGACTTAGGCAGTGAGCAATCATGGTCACTCCCATGTTTGGGAGAGGGAGGAAGGAGGCTGGCGGCTCTCCCCAGTGCAGCTGGGGTCTACGCAAGGTTGACCAGTACACCCAGCCTCTGCGCACCCACAAGCTCCCCTTGTCTTAAAATCAATGGTGCCACAGTTTATTAGTTTATTTCTTTAACACTTTTCTGATGAAGAAAACCCCTCAAAATTAGAGACTCAGTACAAAGAAGTAAGAGGGTAGGTCACGAATCTGCCATCTAAGGGATCCTGACTCTGTGCCAGATGGCCGTGCCAGCTGTGGGAATGTTAAACCTCTTCTTTCTTTCTTCCTTTTCTCCTTTAGCCTCTCACCTTTCTCTCCCTCTCTCACTTCTTTCCTTCCTTCCTCCACTCTCCTTTTCCTCCTCTCTTATAGGAATCCATCCAAATGTGCTTTCTCTGGATCCTTGCATTTGTCTGTGTTCCTGCAAAACAGCCATTGTATTTTTTTAAGGGGGGGGGAGGGAGGAAGGGCAGAGGGAGAGGGAAAGAGAGAATCTTTTTATTTTAAATATTTATTTATTTGAGAGAGAGAAGTTGGGGGGAGGGGCAAAGAAAGAGGGGGAGAGAAACTCAAGCAGACTCCACTCTGAGCTTGGAGCCCAACATCTGAAGCCCAAAGCGAGGTGATCTCATGATCCTGAGATCACAACCTGAGCCAAAACCAAGAGTTAGTTACTCAGCTGACTGAGCCACCCAGGCACCCCAAGACAGAGAATCTTAAGAAGGCTCCACACTCTGCATGGAGCCCAAGGCAGGGCTGGATCTCACAACCCTGAGATCTTGACCTGAGCTGAAACCAAGAGTCAGCTGCTTAACCAACTGAGACACTCAGGTGCCCCTTCATTGTATAGATGCTTTAAAAATTTGCATAAATATCATGATATTATACATCTCATTCTTTTTTAATTAGCTCCCTAACATCTATTTTAAGATCCATTTATATCGCTGTGCCTACATTGTTGAGGCAATTTGTAGGTTACTTTTAACTGTAACTTGTAGGTTACTTTTAACTGTAACTTTGTTGTGTGTGTGTGTGTATCCTTTATTTACAGTATGTACCTTGAAGGCCAAGGCTGTCTTATTAATATTAGAATCTCTAGGGCCAAGTTTAGAGGCTCGTACTTAAAAAGTGCTGAAGCAAATTTGAGTTGGGCTTAAAATAAGATATGAATGGTAGCGCTCAATTAAAATTTGCTGAATTGAGACGAATGAAAAGCTAATGAAGAAAGCAGCCACTTGTTACAGATATTAAGGATTCTCTTAGGAAGAATTTCCATGTTGTCAGAATCTTTGACGATCATTAGTTAGCATTTCTAACTTCAGCTTAATACCAATGAGCCGCAGTCATAAGTATGATTACCTTGGGACTTCTGAGTATAGTTGAGAAGGTTTTAACATAGTCTTATTTAAAGTACAGCTTTAAGGAAAACAAAGCATACACCCAGCATGTCAATTCCAACTTAACTCACAACTGGGGCAGGACTAGCCTTTAATGGAAATCAGTTAATAGCATTGCTCAAGTCCTATCAGTTGTCATGAAATGCAGATCCCTATTTTGAAGCAAATGAAATGTGGAAAATCCCACCTTCGTTTCCCTCAAGTAGGGTCCCTGAAGTAGGGTAACCTACCCTAACCTAACATTCAGGTGCCCTACTTGAGAGTAGGGTAGAGAAAAAGACAATGACCCTGGCAGTAACCACACAGCAATCATGGACCTAATTAAAGAAAAATAAATTAAAGTGAAAAATACCAACAATATTCGTGGATCTGTGTCTTGTTCCTTTGCAGTCAAATGCTGTTTGTTTAGTGAGGGAGCCCCAACATCCATTTGGCTGGGGAGCCTGTGGAGCTGTCAGCACAGTCATATGAGCTATGTATTGTGGAAGGAAAAACCAGGACATCACTGCATGGGGGCCAAGGGGCCTTTGGGAAGCAGGGTGCTTCCTGGTTGCTCTCCTGCTCTCCCCTGCTTGCACCTCAAGAAGAAAGGAAAGACTCAAAGGACACTTAGCTTGCACTCTGGGACTCAGGGACTGGCGGGGGGCTGTGGAGGGGGACACACAGCCCTCGGTATGAAGGGACACCAGGGCAAGTTCCTGCGCTTTCAGAAAGAAGCCATCTTCGAAGAAAAGGATTATTATATATTTCTTTTCAACATTACAGTAGAGTGCAGTCACTGAAGTCATGGCCTTTGGAGCCAGACCACCCTGGTTTTGCAGAGCTGGTCTGCCATGGAACAGCCAAAGGACCTTGGCCAAGTGGCAGAGCCTCTGTGAGCCTCTGTTTTGTCATCATTCAGTTATCCGAACCACAAGGCTAAACAGGTTTCCTTACAGCAGAACTTCTTAGGATCTTTACTGTGGTAATGCTCACTGTGAATCCCCCAGAGATTGTTAGAGTTGTGTAGGACTTCCAGAAGCATTCACCACAGAGTACTTTTTTCTCAGAACATCTCAGAGGGCTAACTTTCTGAGCCACACATTTGGCAAATGCCACTATATGAGGATGTTCTGGATATTTCATTCATGACTAGACAATAATTATTGACTGAAAGATTGTTTGAGTACTTACTACAGCTCAGGCACTGTTCTGAGCTCTTTGCACACAGTATATTTATTGGTATATATCACCTGTATAAGATAGGTACTATTATTATCCTCTTTTGCAAATGAGAACACGGAGGCACATGGAGGTAATTCACTAGCCTATGGTCACGTAACTCCCTTAGCTATCTAATTTGCTATTCAACCTAGATCTTGACTCTTCAGTTTCAATGGCCATATTTTTCATTTCTACAAGTTCTATTTGATTCCTTTGAAGATAACATCTGTTCTTCTTATCAGCATCCTGTATTTTCATTATAATGTCCATTCCTTCTTCTATCTCTTTAATCATTTATTTTTTAAAATAAATTTTAAAATAAATTATTTTTATTTATTGATTTTTTAAAAGGTTTATTTATTTGAGGCAGGGAAGGGGGGAGAATGTGAGGGGAGGAGACAAGGGAGAGAATCTCAAGTAGACTCCCCACTGAGCACAGAGCTCATGTTCATGAGAACATGACCTGAATTGAAACCAAGAGTCAGGAGCTTAGCCACTGAGCCATCCAGGCACCCCAATCTCTTTAATAATTTAAAGCATTTACTTTGTAGTGCCCAAGTTTGCTTTATAATTTCTGGTTCTTGGAGTGCAAATTATTCCATTTGCTTCATCTACTAAATATCGCAGGGGCTCATTCCCTTGTTCTAATTTACACATTTCTGCTAGTGAGTTCATCTCCAGGATACATGGTTGTTGCGCTAATTGCTGTTGTTTATCTCTGGGGCTTCAGGGTTGCTGAATTTAGCAAATAAAGATACAGAATGCCCAGTTAAATTTGAATTTCAGAAAAAATGACAACTATATTTTTAGTGTACCCCCACCTTACCCCTTAAAATAGTTTTGACCTGATTTCAACTTTAACTGGATGAACTGCATTTTATCTGACAACTCTGTTTGGGGGATTCCTACGTACCGTGCTTTGTGAAGTCCGTGTTGCAGTGTGGTTGTTGAGTCCAGATGAATCCACAGGAATTCTCAAGAGTCAGATCAATTTTTGCACACTTTCGTGGCTTGAGATTCCCATAAAATGTAGGTTGTGTAAATCTGGTTGCCGGGTGGTCATACTTTTAGGTTGGCCTGGGACGGAGGGATTGTCTGAGACACAGGATGTTTGGTGCTAAAACCAAGAAAGGGGGCGCCTGGGTGGCTCAGTCGGTTGAGCAGCTGTCTTCGGCTCAGGTCATGATCCCAGCGTCCTGGGATCGAGTCCCACATCGGGCTCCTTGCTTGGCGGGGAACCTGCTTCTCCCTCTGCCTCTGCCTGCCATTCTGTCTGCCTGTGCTCACTCTCTCTCCCTCTCTCTCTCTGACAAATAAAATCTTAAAAAAAAAAAAAAAACCAAGAAAGTCTGGGGGCAAGTTGGTTATCCTAATACCCACCCATGTGAAACTACCCCTCCTCCCTTTTTTCCTTTTCTACTTTCTGGGCCAATAGTGAGTTCCTTGATCTGTCTAATCTCCATAATTTCTGAACTAGATGTTATTATCTCTATTTTCTAAACCGAGTCTCAGTTTTCCGAGAATCCCAGGCTTCCTGAATCCAAAGCTTATTCTCAGAACCACCAAACTAGGAACAATCATTTTAAATTTTGGAGTAAAAGTCAGAAGTAAGTTAAGTAAAATATTAATGGTGATTGCCTTCAGAGGGTGAAATTGTAGAAGTTCTGCTTTCTTCTTTCATTTACCACAGTTTCAACATTTTCTTCATTAGCATGTTCTTAGTATCAGAAAATAAGTTCTAAATTTAATAAAAATTTATTTTAATTCCGTTCTTTTTCTTTTTTAGAGAAGTTCCAACTAATGGCATTGGTTTTCCTCTTATATTTGTTTGGCTTGAATTTTAAAAAATATAAACAATATTTTAAAAGATAACCCGTACACAAAAAAATCTTCATAACTTGAAACCTTGAAACCTTTTTAAAGGTAAGATTCATCTTTTTTTTTTTTAGTGTACAGTTCTACTAGGGCATATAGTATATAATCAAAATATGGTAAGGTTTGGGGCACCTGGGTGGCTTAGTTGGTTAAGCATCTGACTCTTGGTTTTGGCTCAGGTCATGATATCAGGGTTCTGGGATCGAGCCCTGTGTTGGGCTGCCTGCTCAGTGGGGAGTCTTCTTGAGATTCTCTCTCCCTCTGCCCCTCTCCTGCCTGTGGGCATGCTCTCTCTCTCTCTCTCAAAATAAGTGAATAAATCTTTTTTAAAAAGTGTGGTAAGGCTCCATCACTGTGCCTAAATTCCCTCATGTCCTTTTGTGGTCAGCTCCTCCTCTGACCTCCAGCCTCTGGTTACCACTGATCTGTTTTGTGTCCCTATAAGTTTTCTCTTGTCCTGAGTGTCACATCAATGGAGTCATAGATAATTCATTGCTTCCCCCCCCCCCAATATTGCCTTTTGAGTCTGGTTTCTTTCACTTAGAATAATGCATTTGTGATTCATCCATATTGTTGCATGTATCAGTAACCTTTTTTCTGAGAAATATTCCATTTATGGATGTGCCACAGTTCATTTATCTAGTCATTGGTTTAAGGACTTTAAGGTTGTTTACAGGTTTTGAATGATTATAAATAAGTCGACCATAAACAATCAGGCTCAGGTTTTTGTGTGAACATAGTTTTCATTAGTCTTGGATAAATACCAAGGAGTGGGATTACTGAATTATACAACAATTATGTATTTAACTTTGTAAGGAATTGCCAAATTGTTTTTCAAAGTAACTGTTAAAAATTTGCATTCCCACCAACAATGTATGAGGATTCCAACTGTTTGCATTTGTACCAGCACTTCTAGCAGTTGGTATTGTCAGGGTGGGATTTTTCTTTCTTTCCTTCCTTCCTTCCTTCCTCCCTCCTTCCCTCCCTCCCTCCCTCCCTCCTTCTCTTCACCCCCCCTTCTTCATTCAAATAGCTGTATAATGGTTATCTCACTATGATTTTAACTTTAATTTTCTTTCTTTCTTTTTTTTTTTTTTAGATTTATTTATTTGACAGAGAGAGAGAGATCACAAGTAGGTAGAGAGGCAGGCAGAAAGAGGGGGAAGCAGGCTCCCCACTGAGCAAAAAGCCCCATGTGGGCCTCAATCCCAGGACCCTGAGAACATGACCTTGAGCCGAAGGCAGAGGCTTAACCCACTGAGCCACCCAGGCTCAGTGACAGTGTCTTACTGACATTTAGTGTCTTCATATTTTTGCCATTTGTACTTCTTGTTTGACAAAGTATCTTCACATTTTTGCTTATTTTTTAAAAATTGGATTGCCGGGGCGCCTGGGTGGCTCAGTGTGTTAAGCCTCTGCCTTCGGCTCAGGTCATGATCTCAGGGTCCTGGGATCGAGCCCTGCATTGGGCTCTCTGCTCAGCGGGAAGCCTGCTTCCTCCTCTCTCTCTACCTGCCTCTCTATCTACTTGTGATCTCTCTATATATATCAAATAAATAAAATCTTTAAAAAAATTGGATTGCCTATTTGTTATTGTTAAAGTTTGAAATTTCTTTATATATTCTGGAAATAAGCCCTTTATCAGCTGTGTGTTTCACAACTATTCTATCTCAGTGTGTGGTTTGTCATTTCATTTTCCTTAATGATATCTTTTGAAGAACAGAAATTTTAAATTTCATGGGATTCAATTTATTGATCTTTTCTTTTGTGGATTATGTTTTGTTAATGTATGTAAGATATCTTTGCCTAACAAGGAGTCACAAAGATTTTGTCCTATGTTTCTTTCAGGACTTTTAGTTTAGGCTTTACTTTTAGTTCTATGATTCATTTTGAGTTAACTTTTGTGTGTTATGGATGGTATGTGTTCTGGTTTTCTTTTTGCATATGAATGTCCAATTTTTTTCTTTTTCTTTATTTCCTCTTCTTCTTCTTCTTCTTCTTCTTCTTCTTCTTCTTCTTCTTCTTCTTCTTCTTCTTCTTCTTCTTCTTCTTCTTCTTTTGAGTGAGAGAGAGAGAAAGAGCAAGCTAGCAGGGGGAGAGGAAGAGGGAGAGAGAGAATCCCAAGCAGGATCCATATTCAGTGCAGAGCCAGACATGGGGCTCCATCTCACCACCCTGAGATCATGATCTGAGCCAAAATCAAGTGTCAGATGCTTAACCTACTAAACCACCCAGGAGCCTCTGAGTGTCCATTTTTTTTTCTATATTATTTGTTGAAAAGGTACTTTCATGTTTGCTAAAAATCGAATGTATGAGTCTACTTTTGAACTCTATTTTATTCCACTGATCTGTGTGTCTGTTCTTTTGCTATTGCTACACTGTCATCGTTGCTACAACTTTATATCTTTTAAGTCTACAAATCCGATAATGTACGACCTCCAACATTGTTCTTTTCCAAGTGGTTTTGGTTATTCTTGTTCCTTTGCTTTCTACTGCATTAAATCTATAGATCAATTTGAGTGGACTTATCATCCTAACTATATAGAGTTTTCTAACACATGAGCATAGTATTTCCATTTACTTAGTCTTCTTTGATTTTTTTTTGTCTGCATTTTGTTTTAATATGTAGATCTTACACATATTTTATTAGATTTATTTCTAATACTTTATTTTTCTGGTGCTACTTTAAATGATTTTTTTCCAGTTTCAATTTGTAGTTTTCCATTGTTAGTGTATAAAAACACAACTGATTTTCATGATATTAACCTTGTATTCTATAATCTTACTAAACTCACTTATTCTAGTAATTTCTCAAAAGTTTCTTTGGGAGTTTTTATATAGACAGTCATGTCATCTATGATGAGAGACAGTTTTATTTCTTTTTCTATAATCTGTATTCCTTTTATTTCTTTTTCTTTCTTTATTGCACTGGCTGGAACCTCCAGTACAACAGTGCATAGGAGTGGGGACAGTGAACTATAAGGTGAGTTTTACATAGTTATAACTATAGCAGTTTAAAGTAATTGAAATTAGAATAGAATTTGTGTGTGTGTTAGGGTGACTGATTTTTGGTTTTCTCAAGACATTTGTAGTTTTATTAGTGAAAGTCTTATGTCCTGAGAATCCTGTCTGCCCCAGGCAAGTGCTTAGTCACCCTAGTGGGTATGCTGTGTGTTTGTGCCACTGGACGTGTGTGGGAGCATGTGTGGGGTGCCCAGTGTGAAGGTGAAGAGTAGGGGATAAAATGACTAATTCTCTCTCTACACCTACCTTTAAATCACGTGGTCACCTGTATTAATTAATACTTTCTTTTATTTTATGAATATGTATATAAGAAGAGAAGGAAGCTGGGGACAAAAAGAAGAGAAGAATTTATTATTCAGTTTGGGCACTAGCAAGTAATTATAATTAAACAGTAATAAATATTATCTATGAGTTTGTGTTCTAAAATGGGCACTGCTTAATTGAGAGTCAGATTAGTACAGAAGATTTAGGAGGAAAAAATCCTCTCTGGCTGCACCTTATATTTCATAAATAAACAGTCTCTGCTTTTCCTATTTGGTTAAAATGTTTTTTTTTTATCTTTATGTTTTCTGAGCAAGTAGTCATAAGAGGAAAATTCATGTAGCCATGTATGGCTCATGCCAAAGAGAAAAAAACAACTAATCCTGTAAACTTTTCCAATTTAGAGTTTTGTACAAATCTGTCATATGTCCCAGTGAATAAAATTAATAATTATTCATCCTAATATATGTTTAGTACCAGTCACATGCAAAAAAAAAAGTAGTTTTGGCATAATCTTCCATAATAATCCTTGGGACACTCATGAAAAACATACTCAAAAGTATCGTCTGAGTCATTTAGGTTTTCAATATGATTTGTGGAGTGATGTTAAAATAAATCTGAAATGAAGAAGCCCTTGGTTTTATTGACTACAAATATTATCATAGTAACTCATCTTTGGGGGCTTTTTTTTTTTTTTTTTTTGCCTTTGCATGAATCATGGGCAGTCAAGGAGAGCAGACACAAATGCGACTGAGCAAGAGTACTTTAATCCACCCTGTTTTACTGAGTCTAAAAACCAGACTCACATCTATTTTCCAGCATCTGTAGCAGAGCCTCAGTCCTCTTGTCCACACCATTTGGCCGGTTATTTCCTGCCTCATCCTCCCGATGTCAGGGGCCCACGCTCCACCGTCAACTGTACCGTGTTCTTCCCACCCTCCTTTTAATGGTGTGTCCATGCTAGATATGGCAGTCAGGCTGTGATCATTGTCTTTTTAAGGACATACCTACATCGCACATGTAATCTATAATTATGATTGGTGGGAGAAATTAAATTGAGAGTTGTCCTCTTATGCCTGTTCTTCTGAAATATTCAACTTTACACTTTGGCTTCTAGACTATGATTCAGCAGTGCCTACTTTGAGCCAGACATTGTTTTTCAGACTACGCCACACTACCTCATAATTTGCAGGGATTTAAAGAACTTTCTTGCCTTCCTTTACATCCTTTCCTATCTCCTTCCCTTCCCTGCCCTTGCTTGCTCTGACTTTACCTGTCCCTCCTCCCTGCTCCCTCTCTCCCTCTCTTCTTCCTAGCCAGTCTCTTCCTTCTTTCCTTTCTTCCATTTAATCTAATGCACAACGAGAAAGCCTAATAGCCTATCTATCTGATTTTTAATGCAGAGTTTAAAGAACAATAAACTACACTAATTTCATTTTTAAAGTATGACTTCCTCCTTCCTCATCAGCTCTTCCTCGTATATTCTCAGTCTCAGTTAATGACCCAGATAGAAACCACAAAGCCGTCTTTAATGTTCTCATCTTATTTCCTCCTCAGTCAACCAGATTCCTGACCATTTGCAACTTCATTTCTTCAGTCTGTCCTCTCCTCTCTGTCCATGTACCTACACCCTAATTCAGAAGGTATTTTCTCTCCTAGACCAGAGTAGGAACCATTTGATGAATCTCCCTGCATGTTTCTTTGGGTCACCATAACAAAACCATGACGAACATGGTTGGCTTAAAACAACAGAATTTTTAATCTCACAGTTCAGGAGCCAGAAGTTTGAAATCAAGGTGTCATCAGGGTTGGTTCTTTCTGGAGGCTCTGAGGGAGAAACCATTCCATGCCTCTGTCCTAGCTTTTGGCGTTGCCAGCAATTATTGGCTTTACTTGTCTTATTGCTCCAATGTCTGCCTTCATCTCCATGTTACCTTGTTCTCTCTGTCCTTTTCTGTCTCGGATAGGAGTTTCTCATTAGCTTAAGAGACCTCCCTAATCCACTATGATCTCATCTCAGTCCTGACCTTAATCACGTCTGCCAAGACCTTATTTCCAAATAAGGTCCCATTCTAAGGTTGCAAGTGGATATTAATTTTTGGCAGATAATGTACAACCCATTTATACACCTTGATCTCATGTCTCTTCATACTTTTATAATTTTTTTTAAACACAGATTTTATCATACTGTAATCCCTGCTTGAAACTCTTCTCTAACTGCCTACCAGCCAAAGAGTAATCCTTTAACTTGGAAATCAAGGATCTTTATGATCCAGATACAAACTTCCTTTAAAGTTTTGTTACTTTCTACTCCCTTCCAACTTGAAGCATCAGAAACTTTTGTCCCATCGAGACACTTTCTTTATGTCCCTTGGCTCCTGGTAATCTGTCTGCTTGGCTCTCTCCAGAATTCCCCTTCATGCACAAAATAACCCCAGCCGTGTTCCAGGCATAGCTCAAATGCCACCTTATAGATGAAATCCTTCAAGCTTTCCTTTCTGTTCCACCTCCTTTCCCAGCATTTTGTGCATCTCCACTATCGTATGTGTCACACTAGACATTGTAAAGAGATTACTAGTTAATTATATGATGAGGTTTTAAAGGAGAAGGTTATGTCCTTATGCTTCTCTGCAGTTCCACAGAGGAAGATCACAGTTGACATGTAGGAGTTGCTCTACCATAGCCATTGATTGCTTGGGCTGGAGACAGGTCACCTGGGTCTGAGTTTCTGCCCCACAGCTAGCTATCTGACTTTGACAAGTTACTTCTTTAAGTTTCAGTTTTCTCATCTATAAAGTGGGTGAAATCATAGTGCACACCTAACTGGATTGTTATGAGGATTTAATGAGTTACTCCATCAAATATGTGTAGCGCCATCTTCTACATATAAATATTCAATAAATGCTATCTCGTTATACGAGTTGCTCAGTTTGTTTTCATTAAGGGAGGACAACGTGAGTGGAGGAATGGATTGGGAGGGCACTAAATAAATGCATATATACACACAGGTTGATTTCTCCTTTTCTGGCTATATTTCTGTTAGTAGTTAGTAGTTCTGTTAGCTTTCTCCATTTTTGCCAGGCTTCAAACCTCAGGCATCTCCTCCTTCCCTTCACACGCATATTCATCTATCTGTGCGCAAATGCATCCAAACATGTCTTCATCTATTCATTCCACAAGGATTAGTGACTGACTAAAAGTCCTTGGAAACATCTTCTCCCTCAGTTGGAAATTAAGGGGTCAATTCTTATCTCTCAGCTTTTTGGTCTCATAGAAGGGGTACGTTGATCAAAATAGAAGGTACACAAGTGAGATAAGTACAAATAAAATGTGATCATCATCTGGGGCAGAAGGTAGATGTAGAGTCTCTTCATATGGGAATATCTAGAAACGGGAGTAGAAAAAAGTGATCTCTGAGATTTATTTCTTCATCTCATAAAGTTTAAAACGGGTGTTCCTGGTCAGCAAATGGCTCTCTGATGGCAGAATGTCAGGGACTTAGTCCCTTCCATCTTGTGACTCTATCACCTTCATTGCATGACTCCCAAGGTCGCCATGCTTGTTTGCATCAAATGGGCAGAGGGGGAAGTGCATAGAAGATTGATTACATGTGAGAGATTTTGATGACTTATATTTGAAAATGGCATCCATCACTTCTACTTAAATTGCATTTTCTCAAACCCAGTCTCTCATCCAAGTCTAACTGCAAGGGAGGCTAGGAATGTTAATATCAACTGTGTGCCAGAACAAGGAGGAAATGGTATGGTGAATAGCTAGCCAGTCTCTGTCTCAATGCATGAAGAATACAGAATGGCTTGTGTGTCATTCATATTCTATGGGAGAGTATGTACGTAATAGTTAAAGTAGTCAGCCTCTTGCCAACCAGGAACTGTGCTCATCAGGAAAATGCTTCTATAGGAGCACCCATGAGGAGTAGAAAAAATGAGGTTTTCTCAGAGGCAAGCACCAATGTTAAAGGGATAATACATTTTGGGTGCTAGTTCTAGGCAAGTATATTTTCAGAAAGAGAGAGCAAGTTCCTTTTTTATTTTCATGAAGCTCTTGTACAAATCTTCTGAGAAACCAGTTCATTCAACTAATGCCTATTAGATACCATTACATTAGCATTTCAAAAACATCTCAAACTCATAGTATCAAAAATGGAACTCATTCTTCTTTCCTCTGTTTTTCCCCTGACATAAAATTCATTTCATTTTTCAAAATAAAGGTGGGAAAAATCCAGCTATAAAACCCAGCTATAGATTTTTTTTAAAAACTTTTTCTTGAATCTTAATATACACATGTTGTCAGCGCACAAAATAAACACACCCATGTAACCAGCACTCAGGTCAAAAAGGGGAACCTAAGAAGCATTCTGGAAGTTACCCCGGGTCTGACTTCCTATCTCTATTTATCAACTCCTCCCTAGTCTCCCAGTTATTATCCCTACTTTTTTTTTTTAATTTTTCAGAAAATAGAGCAGAAGTTAACATTTCTTAACTGCTGCTGTGATGTCATGAATCAAAGACAAAATGAGAAAAGTACAGACTAGTTTACCTTACAAATACCAAGGGAGAAAATCCTTAACAATATAGTATCAAGTCAAATCCAGAAATAATCATCAGATACTTTTAATATACAAGTTTGTTTTGACAATCAAAAAATAATCAGTGTAAATCACAGTCTTACCAGTAAAAAGGGGAAATATATGATTAACTCAATAGGTACAAAAAGATGATTTGACCATATTTGCTAAGCATAGATTATGAAAACTATCAAAACTCAGAATAGGAAGAAGCTTTCTCAAAATAATAGTAAACATCTATGAAAAACATTCAACTAATACCATTTTTAATAGTCAAAGACCTAAATGCTTTTCCTCTAAGGTCAGGAAAATGCAAAAATGACATTCTCACCATTTCTCTTCACTAGCCTGAGGTCCTAGCCAATGCAAAAAATTAAGAAAAAGAAATTAAAAGCATAAAGATGGGAGACAAAGAAATAAAACCATATTTATTTGCAGGTGATTATAATTATGGGCATAGGAAATCCTAAGGAATCTGCAAAAAAAATGCTACAAAGTAAATAATTTTGTGAGATTGTTTGACACAAGGTCAATATGCAGAAGTCTGTTGTTTTTCTGTGTACTAGCAAGAATGATTTGCAACATGAAACAGGAATAATTTAAAAGCAATACTGACTGAAAACTACAAAACACTTCTGAAAGAGACCTAAATATATAGAGAAATAAATGGAGAGATATAACATATGTATATTATATTAATATAATATACATATAAGTATATGGAGAATATATGGAGATATATATAACATATGACACATATAATATATAATAAATATATAAATATATTATTATCCCTACTTTTAACAGCTTACTTTTTTAACTTTTAAGATTAGATTGACTTGTTTTTATGCTTCATATAAATGGAATTGTGTAGGATGGACTCTTTTGTGTCGATTTCTTTTGTTTCACATTATGATTGTGAGACTTATCCATATTGCTTTGGGTTATTGCAGGTCATTAATTGATTTATCCATTATATTTCTGATGGATATTTGGGTAATTTCCTGCTTTAGCTTTACTAATAATACTGCTACGAACACTCTGATTCTCTCTAGTGCCTTCTGGTGACCACCTGTGTGCTTTTTCTTTTAGGGATCTACCTGAGAATAAAATTGCTGGTCGTAAAGTATTAGGCAACCTTTCTGATCTTCAGAACCAGCTTCAGATAATTTTATGTATCTGGTTTTGTTCTCTGCATCATCTGACCTCCCCAAATCTAATATTCCTGCTTGAAGCAAGGCTAAAGAGGATTTTCCCACCCACTGTCTTACATTCCTTCTATCCTTCTTACGGATGGGAGAAACTAGTTGTTTCTTAGCCTCCATGGCTTGGAGTGATAGCCTCTGATATCTCTGGATGTCTTCTCACTCAGTCAGGAACAAGAATTGGGAAGGAGAAGGTACTGACTAGCTGATGATAGTGAAATCCCAGTGAGGAATGGGGCCTAATAAACTCTTTTAAGGATGAACCCCTTTTCAAAAGTATCCATCAATTGGTTTCCCATTGTTGTATCATCTACAGAGGTAAAATCCATATGTCTTCCCCTCAAATGCCCTCAGAAGGCGTGACTATGTTGTGAAGTAGTCAAAGAGCAAAGCGGCAGGAACCACAGCAGGACACAGTGCCAGAAAGATTGAAGTGCTGCCCTCTATCCTCTCGCTGCTCTTCCAGGCATCTGGTCACCCGGGCCAGGGATCTGGGAGACAGTCTTCTCTTTGCTTTACTTTCACATCTTATCAGTCATTAAATTTCATCCATTCTGCCACTGTTGTCTCTCAGACCCGTTCTTTCTCATTCATCCTGCCACAGTTCAGTCCCACATCATCTTTCTCCTTATGTCATCATTGTCTTAACTGCCCTTCTTCCTCCATTCCTTGACTCCTCTCATACGCCTTTCCCCCATCCATCACTTCTCTTTATCTGCCAGGAAGGAATGATTCTATTTTTTTTTAAATTTTTTATTTATTTGACAGAGAGAGATCACAAGTAGACGGAGAGGCAGGCAGAGAGAGAGAGAGAGGGAAGCAGGCTCCCTGCTGAGCAGAGAGCCCGAGGCGGGACTCGATCCCAGGACCTTGAGATCATGACCCGAGCCGAAGGCAGTGGCTTAACCCACTGAGCCACCCAGGCGCCCCGGAAGGAATGATTCTAAAATAGAAATCTGATTGAGACATTAGTTTGCTCCCCAACAAAAACTCTTCATTGATCCCCATGGCCATAAGTATAAAGCACAAATTCCTTGTTTGGGTATATATGACAAGGTAAGGACAAAGGATGGATACAACTGGATTCCTATTTCTTCAGCCCCCTGTCTTGCCACTTATCTCTCTTCCATAGAACCCTTTGCTCCAGTTGTACTGAACATCTTATCATTCTGGGAAATACCATACTACCTTGCATTTTGCATACATCACTCCCTCAACCCTCCCTCTGTACACCCTGCTTTCCTATCTATCTCCTTTCTTCTTTAGGCAAAACTTACAATACCAAGTGACTTCCAGCCAATCTCTGACTCCCTCAAAGTCAGGGTGGAGTCTTCCTCTAGACTCTAATAGATTTTCTACTCTCCTCAGTAACAATACATGGCAGTCATCTTTCTACCCCTTTCCTAGTGGTTCTCAAGTTTGCTTCTACTTTAGACTTCACCCCTATGCTTATAATTTAAATAATTATCAATAGGGCCCATCAGTACTTTTTTTTTTTTAAAGCCCTAGATAGTCTCAATGTGCATTCAGGGTTGACAAACACTCTCATAAGACTGTAAGTTCCTCTCATCTTAGAATCCTTTTTAACTAACTCTGTCTTCTCAGGGCCTGCTTAGAGTGGGTTCTCTAGGTCCTCAGTCAATATTTGTTGAATAAATGAGTATAGATCACGAAAGAGGAAGTTGTTGGGGCATATTTAGAGGTTCAGGAAGGGGACAGGTTATTCCAGTCTCCGCTCAAGAGCAAGCATCTGTCCTTGAATACTCATCCCAGCAAAGCCTAGCCAAGCTAAAGATGCTGGAAAGGTGCCAATCCCTTACCAGGAAGATGTTTAATCCTAGGATGTTCCATCTCCATTTGCACCTTTCAACCTCACTGGTCCATCAATCACAAACTTTCTATGCATGAGTGAATCTGTGGAAAGAGTGGGAGTTTCCTAGCTCTGCAGCTTATGGTGTAATACAATAATTAATAGAATAAACAGAGTTTATTTAAGTGGGAAGGCAGGGGATCGTGGCTGTTAAAATTATTTTTTATGGCTCTCCTCTAATCTTTCAGAGTTGCATTTAATAGAAGACATTCCTGTTACTCAAAGAGAAGCTATTAAAGTGGCTTATATCCCCCACCTTATGTACACTACAAATAAGAGAAAAATTAAACTGGTCATCTTAGCTGTGCTCACATTGAAAGCTTGAGTTCTAAACTCGTATTTGTCTCCATTATGTCTTTAAGACACAGAGTCTAGCAGCTCATTTTTGGGACTTCGTACACAGCAAATACTTAAACTCTTTCTGAATTCAGGGAAGAAAGAAAAGAAGAGGCATACATTTTCAGTGGATGCCAGCCTGCAGTTTTTTATTTTCCCTTTCTCTCTCTCTCTCTCTCTCTGCCTGCATGATGAATGCATCCTATTTTGTAATTTAAAACTTTTATTTAATGTTTTCATGATGAGAGTAAAAGCCTTCACTAAGTCTGAAAATGAGCTTGAAGTGAAATGCAGACCATCCAATGAAGACAGCCTTGTTTACAGTTCCGGTCTCCCTCTTGGCCTGGTAGCCTTCTGCAGATCCTGAGTACTGAGGCAGATTAGTGGTACTGTATGAAACCAGGAACTTCAACAGGACACAGGTTGTCATTTCAGGAAAAAGTGGAAGGAGGATAGAGATTTACACTCTCTTTGACATGAAGTAGATATTTCCTGGTAAATACTGCACAAATAAAAATAGGGCAGTGATGTGATGGATGGGTTCCCAAGCCTTTCATGTTCTGTGCTTTCTTTTTTTTTTTTAAAGATTTTATTTATTTATTTGAGAGAAAGCATGAGAGGAAAGAGGTCAGTGGGAGAAGAAGACTCCCTGCAGAGCAGGGAGCCCAATGTGGGACTCAATCCCGGGACTCCAGGATCATGACCTGAGCCAAAGGCAGTCGCTTAACCAACTAAGCCACCCAGGCATCTGGCCCTAGGCTTTCATTCCTAACACAACTTGCTGAGAATGGGCTCCTGTGCCTGAATATCATGTGTGGTTGCCTCTTGTCTTGGGCCCTCTACTATATTCTCCACATCGCTTCCAGAGTATTCCACAGAATAGATGATTTTCCCATTTTCTTGCATTTAAATACCTCTGAGACTCACTGACCACCCACAGGATAGCTACTCAACCTTTTCCTCTGGCATTGAAGACCCCCAAATGTCAGGCCCCAGTAGTCCTCTCCTGGAAGTATAAACATGCTTACTTGATTTTGGAGTTGAGTTTGAGGCCTGAGAAGTGAGTGACTTCCTCAGGATCACAGAGATAGCAATAGAGTTGAGGTTGAGCTGTCTGACTCCTGACCAAGTTCTCTTTCCACCACATTGCGTTGTCTTCACATTTAGCTTCTGCTACCTCATCTGTAAAATGGAGTTAATGACACGTCCCCTGAAATGAGGGGGTATGCCGGTGAGCCTCCATAATGACCCACATTAGCTTCACCTCCTGGCTGTTGTGCTGTATGTAGTCTCTTCCTACACTGGGTAGGGCTGGCCTGGGTAAGCCAATAGAATACTGTGGAGATGATAGTATGTCACTTTCAAAGCTAGGAAAACTTGCTCTGAGGGAAGTCAGCTTCCCTGTGTTGCGACCACTCAAGGAGCCTCATGGAGAGGCCACATGGAACTGAGGCCTCCTTCCAATAGCCAGAAAGGAACTTAGACATGGAACTGATAGCCATGCTAGTGCACCATTTTGGATGGGGGTCCATCAGCTCCAGGCAAGCTTCAAATGGCTTTAACATGGATGACATCATGACTGCAACTTTCTAAGCTCAAACCACCCAGCTACGCCACTTCAAAGTACCCGACCCATAGCAACTGTGAGATAATAAATACTTGTTTTAAGCCAATATGTGTTAGGGTGATTGGTTATGCAGCAAAAGATAATTAATATAGAAGTTAGAAGAACAACCTCTTGAGATCCTTTTTAACCATTAGGTCTGTGATTTTAGGAGAAAATGATGATTTGCCCTTCTAACACAGATAGGAGTCTATCCTACAGCTAAATAAGAAGGCTGCTCAGTGGCTAATGATTGATTTTCAATTCCAGAGACTATAGTTAATTTATCAAATTATCCCCACTTGAATATAGAGGTACTCATAGGCAAAAAGAGTCTACCCAAATTCCTCCTTTCACTCGTGCTCCTCGCACTGGTATGGATACCAGTGGATTCTGTCCCCTAGAGTACTCTTCTCTGTTCCTTCCCTCCATCTCACAGCCACAGCCACAGTTGAGGCTCTTCTTGTGTCCTTACCTCCTGCCTGATCTATTCCAATGACTTTCAAAGTCGTTGCCACTCATTCATCTTGCATGCTGCTGCCATGGCATTCCCAAACCCGGATCTGGTGATTTAACTGCCCTGTTAGAGAAAACTCTCTATCATCCTTAGGCCCCTCAGCCAGTGGCATGGTGGCACAAAGTCCACCATGACCTAGCTCTTGATGGCTTCTCCTTTTTTCCTTCTCTGGCCCTAGGCTTTAGCTTCACTGTGTTATTACCTACATTACTTTAGTTCCATACACTTCTTCATCCTTGCTCATGCTGTTTCTTCTACATGGACTGTCCTTCTCTAATGCCTAAACGCTTTTCTCTCTTTCCTGCCTAATAGTAGGTATGTAGCCCCTTCTCATCTTTAAGGCTTAGATCCTAGGAAAATTTCCCTTGGTGAACCACCAGGTGGTTTACGTTCTCTCTTGGGCCTGTAGGTACCTTGTGTCCCCTTCTTTTGAAGCACTTAACACTAATACACTAGGTAGGAATGCTTTGTTCACAGATCCACCTCTCCACACCAGACTGGGAATTCCAAGGAGTAGTTACTATGTTTTATTATTCATTTCAGTGTCCCCATTTTGGGCCTGGTATGGGACAGATGCAAGGTAAGTTTCTTTTGAGTGGAAGGATGGATGGAAGAATTAAAAATAGTTTCCTCCAGGGATATATCATATCCTTAGTTGTTTAGAGTACATCTGGACTGTTGAATTGTTTTTAGAAGTTGGTCTGCCTCTTTTATTCCCTGAAGCCTTTTGGACACATTAAATTTAGCTTTACTCTGTGAAAGCTACAAAGACCCTAAGTCCTGAAGAATTATTCAGGACGAGACTGAACAGGTTTTACGTCTGGGTTGGGTTTGGCTCAGGGTCTGGTTTGATGAGGAATCTGGGATGTGCCCTAGATTGGCCAAGTGAGGTGAGGCAGGAGCTAGGGATGGTCCTCAGGGATGCCACAGTGGCCAGGAGAATGAGATATGGAAAGAAAAAGGCAAAAATGCAAAAAGAGCCCCAGAGCAGTTAAAGCCTAGAGATATGGAGGTCCAGATTAGTGCATGGTCAGAGTGATACAGGGTGAGAATCCGGGTCAAGTGATGTCTGGAAATACAGCTAGACAGGGAGATCTATTTGAAGGGAGCAAATGTGGCCAAATCATCTAACTTCTCCATACCTTGCTTTCTTTATCTATAAAAAAAATACTACCTACCATTAGGTAGTAGGATTGTTGTGAGAATTAAGTGCATAAATAGCTCTTAGAAGAAGGCCTGCTACAGAGTGAGCATTCACTATCTTCATGGTCACATTACTGTGTAGTAGTATTAATGCAAGGTCCTAAGGATGCCAGTTCCTGGGGGACAAGTCAAGAGATCTAACAGGTTAAAGTGAGATAGAAGCCTACCCCTCAGGACTCAGTTCAGGCACAGGAGAGAAGACAGAGGCCTGATACTAGACCTGAGGCACAAAGTTAAGATTGGGTCTGGGGAATATGGCGAAAGGGCTGTTCTATTGAAAAAAGCAAAGCAAAACAAAACAAAAGAAGAGAGCACAAGAGACCTTTTATTGAAGTCTGCTTCAATCTCCAAATCCCCTTAAATCTCCAAATCCCCTTAAAAAGGTATTGGTAAAAGCGTATAAAATTACCATTTGTGTGAATCAATGATGGTGAAATATTGCTGATTTCATATAGTTCAACCTCATACATCACATGGTATACCTGAATAGTTTGGAGTATGATTTCTAGAATCTCCTATTTCCTAGCTGTGTGACTTGAGGCGAGTTATTTACCCTTAATGCCTCAGTTTCCCCATTTGTAAAAATGAGGAAAATAATACATATTACGCCTTCATTGGGTTTTTGGAGAGGATTAAGGAGAGTCAGAGGAGTACTGTGAAGATTCAATCTGCTTAGAAATGTGAACTGTTGTAAAATAACTTGTTATACAACAGACACAAGGAAACTTTTGGAGTTTACCCCCTGGATTGTTGTAGTGATAATGTGAGTGTACACATATGTCCAAACTCACCAAATTGTAGGCATTAGTTAAGTGCAGTTTTTTGTGTGTTTGTATAGCAATTACAGCCTAACAAATCTGGAAAAAGCAAAAGAAATAACTTGTTTAGAAATGTGCATGGCACATAGTAAGTGTTCAATAATATTATTAGTTTAGATTCCAGAAAACATTGCCATGTATACGATAGACAGTCAATAAAAATGCATCAATGAGTGAATGAATAAATCCATGTAGGGAGCTGTGCAGAGAGCCTGGCTCACTTTACACCCTGTTAGCTACTGTAATTATGTTTTCCCATTAAATCTCACAATGGTTCTATGAGATAGCTATTGTTGTCTTCGTTTTACTAGGTGAGATAAACTAAGTTATAAAGAGGTGAGGTAACTTTTCACAGGACAATGTGGTAATAACAGGCAAAACCAGCACTAAAACCATGTTCGTCTGACTCTAACATCACAATGGGCTCAAAGTCAACGTTTGGAGAGGCCAGAGGGTATTTAATGTTTCCTATTTTTGGCCCTGATTCTGGGGGGCAGGGCCTGAGCCTGGGGATGGGGCTGCATGCCCAGTGGTACATACAGGAAGCCAGGCCAAAGCCTTAGACTGCAGTTGGAGTCATCATTTATTGTCTAAGTTTACCTCTGGAAAAGCATTTTCCTATGAAAATCATTGGAATGAAAATAAAGGGAGGTCATTATGAGACTGTTGCTTCTGGAAGTCCTGAACAGCAGCTGAGGAAGGTTGGAAGGTTCCAGAGTGTACCCTGCCACCAGCCAGCATCTTGGTGGAGGGCCTGGTGTTGGGGGGGATGCACATGAGGTCCAAGCCAGTCTCCGACCGGCTCTGACTCCTGGGGACTCAAGATATGAGCTGATGTCACCAGTGTTCAGGCACAAGGCTCATTTCACCTCCCAGGCTCCTGAGATTGCGCCTAAGGATATGCTTTGTGTTCTGCCTAGTAGCATCCCTTCTCCATCCGAGCCACACAGGTACCTCTACAGTGACCCTCTCTCCCCCTTTGCTGAAACTGCAGCGCCCATCCTCTGTACCTGTTTACAAGCCTGAGCCCACTGACAGCTGCTTGGTTCAGTTATAAGGAATGTTCTTTTTACTCTGAACTCTGAACCTGGAGCCGTGTCTGTAGCAGCTTCCACTCACTGAGTGTGTGCTGTATGCCAGGTACGGAGCATTTAGGAACAAGAGAACTGAAGCTCCGATCAGTTCTTCTCGAACTTTCTGGCGCATGTGACTTACCTCGGGATATTGTTAAAATGCAGATTCTGGTTAAGTGGGTCTGGGATAGAGTCTGGGATTCTGCATTTCTTACCAGCTCCTGAGGGAACCCGATGCTGCTCATGGACTACACTGTGAGCACTGAAAGCCTCGCTCCTCAGTCAGAGTTTTTGTGTTTTTGCAAGATCCCCAAATGAGTCACATTTAGAGGTTGTCTGCCTCCTGACGCCAAATATGGGGTGTCTTTTCCAGCACCAATTCTGCAATTCTACTGATACAATTGGTTGTTCAGGAGTTCAGTTCTGTTCAGACACTACGTACCTGGAGTTAGCATTGGATTCCACAGGTTAAAGTTCTTGGTCCCCCAAGAGTGTCCCTACTTCTGAAGCCACCTGTAAATGAGGTGGGTGCCTACCACCCTCCATCAGTTTCCGTGGTTTGCTGGAATGAGTCACAGAACCCCATGAAAGCATTTTACTTATTGTTACTGAATTAGTATAAAGGATACGACTCAGGCATAGTCAAATGGTAGAGATGTGCGGAGTAAGGTGTGTGGGAAGAGGTGCAGAGATTCCCTGCCATCCCCCCACTCCCTGCACCCCGATATGCTCCCTAACCCTCTCCCTGCACCCCGATGTGCTCCCCAACCCAAGTTCTCAACCTATATTTCAGGGGGTTTTATAGAAGCTTCATTATGTAGGCATGATTGATGCAGTCACTGGCCACTGGTGACTAAACTCAGTCTCCCATCCCCTCTACCCTCCTTGTAGGTGAGGTTGGGGCTGACAGTTCCAATCCGCTAATCATGGCTTAGTCTTTCCAGGGACCGTCCTCCATCCTGAAGATATCTGGGGGCCTCTAGAGAAACACCTCATTAGCATAACCTCAGGTTTCATCTAAAGTAGCTTGTTATAGGGGCACCTGGGTGACTCAGTGGCTTAAGCCTCCGACTTTTGATTTTGGCTCAAGTCATGACCTCAGAGTTGTGAGATTGAGCCCCACGGCAGGCTCCATGCAGGGCATGGAGCCTCCTTAAGATTTTCTCTCTCCCTCTCCCTCTGCCCCCCATCCCATGGCTCATGTGTACTTGCTCTCTCTCTTTAAAAAAAAAAAAAAAGGAGGGGCGCCTGGGTGGCTCAATGGGTTAAAGCCTCTGCCTTCGGCTCGGGTCATGATCTCAGGGTCCTGGGATCGAGCCCTGCATTGGGCTCTCTGCTCAGCGGGGAGCCTGATTCCTCCTCTCTCTCTGCCTGCTGCTCTGCCTACTTGTGATCTCTGTCTTCAAATAAATAAATAAAATCTTAAAAAATAAATAAATAAAAAAGAAAAATATAAAAAAAGAATAAATAAAAATAAGGTAGCTTGTTATAATAAGAAAAGATACTCCTATCAGTTTTATCCTCAAGAAATTCCTAGTGTTTTAGGGACTCTGTGTCGGGAAGCAGCAACCAAGATGAAATATATAAATTTTCTATTATCTATATATTTATATTTATATATAATTTCTATTTCTATTTTATGACACATGTAAAGATAAATTTAAGGGTGCTGCATACTAACTAAACTCTCTTCCTGTTTCTGTGCTCTCTAGAAAGTGCTTTCTCATATTTTATCTTCTTTGCTCCTCACCAAGCCCCACTGCGATGTGTGTGGGGTAACATTAGCCCCATGGGTGTGTCAGTCACATCCCTAGTGTTCAGATAACTTGCTAGGTTGCCATAGCTGTGGATTTTAAAAAGAGCACCCCAAACAACCCAGGCTCATACACACCCCATTCATTTTAAGGAATGGCATTTCTTTAGAAAGAAAGGAGAGTGGAGAGAAAGTAATGAAGTGTGAAGTTGACTGGGATTGGCTTAGTCAAATCTTATAATGCTGGTCAGCACCCTTCCCTTGCCTGCACTGGGGCTGGGAGTACAAGGCTGGAAACAGAGCCAAGAGGACCTCAGGAGCTCAGAGAAGTCATATCTTATACTGATGAGAGGAGAGCTGGCAAATCTTTTCACCAAGGACTTATCCAGAGCTGCTGATTGCTGGTTTCGGTCAAAAGCCAAAAAACCTTTGTCTCACAAATCTCAATTCTGGGTATTTATTTTAAGGAAAAACTATACTCACATGTTACTGCAGCCTTTTTTTTTTTTCAAATTTTTTTGAAATAACATAGAATCGGGAACAAATCAAATGTCCAAATTACTAGAGGACTGAGTAAGTTACAGTATTTCATGAACGCTGCAGCCAGAAAAATTGCAGATTTTGTACCAAAAAATGAAATAAAAACATAACAATTTTATATCAACATGGAAAATATTTGCAATTGAGGATGAAGCAGAACAGCAGATTATAAAAATTTATGTGTTCTGTGATTGCAATTATGTAAACTGAAGATAGGAATGGGGATATAGTAAAAATAAATTGTTTTTGATGAAGTGTTTGGATTAGGGATGATTTTTCTTCTTTAAAATGTCCTTTAGCATTGTCATTGCTTTTGCACAAAAAATATAAATAGTCCTGGGACTCCAAATTCCCTGTATCCCTGAGTACCATACTGTGTCCCCACAATTTACAGTGAGGGGGATGAAAGCTATAACTTTATTCACCTAATATCATCTGTGTGAACAAAATCAATTTTCTGGGTTCTTTTTTCCCCTCGATAGGGTCCTATGAAAATGACTGGATAAATAGTTATCAAATTCAAAACTCTATCCGCGTAGCTCTGACTCAAAATGTCGGCCATGTGGACTCCATGGCCTTCCCTTGGAGAAGTCCTTATGTGGCAGCTCAGAGAAGTAGGCAATTAGAGCCCAGGGGGGGCTAGGCTGGGGACAGAGAAGACAGATCATCTCAGTGAGCCCTGGTCAAGTCTCACTTGACAGATACTTCAGACTTCAGGCCTTGATTAAACTGGGACTTCGGGTGCAATTCTGTGTGTAAAACTGACAATAAATTTGAGCAAGTACTTAGGAATTTAATGACAGAAAAAGAGTGGTGCCAGCAACACCCGGGATGCTGGCTAGTTACCTAATAATCTAAAATATCTTACATACCAAAAAAATGTTTCAATATCACAATTGAAAATAAAAATCCAAAAAATGCTTCCATGCCCTAAAATAGGGGCAGTTAGGAAGAAATAAACTTTTTTGTGTTACTCGTTTTAAGTAATCATTAGTTAATAATCATTTACTGAGGCGATGCTGTTGGAAGGGGTGTCAGCCTCAGTATTTCTCTACTGCCACATCCTACCCACCCAGCCCAAGAGTATCAGCTGATATTTTTACTAAAGGTGCCAACACAGGCCCAGCAGAATATACCAGCTTTCTAGAGGCTCCCATCAAAAGCACGAGTCTGGCCAATGCCACTGCGATCAAGCAGAGACTTGAGGACTGGATCTTGCCTGTCAGGGGCCTCCCGGTAGATCTCAACGACCTTCTGCCCAATGTTACTTGTCCCTTGGCCCCAACCAACCATGTGACTCCATTCCCAAAGCTCTGCCTTTGATTCCTTCCCTCTGCAGCCTCTCTTATGACCATTACTAATTGTGGACCAGTCAGTTTGCTGAGCCTATAAGACCTACGAACCACCATTCAGAAAATGAGATGATGTGTCACACCAAGGAAGGCATTTACATTTCCTTTTCCTTCCTTTCTTCCAGTGGCGAGTGACAGTGATTCTCAAAGTATTGAAAAATGAATATGATTAAACTGTAGCTCTCTGCGGATACATTATTGGTGGAAGAAAGTCTCTGGAAAGGAGACCCTAGCGTTTAACTAGAGATGCCTATAACACTCAAAACTCCCTTTGAGTTGCTGCGCAAGTTGGGGTATCTGGACATGATTTTTAAAGGATCACTTAACCTCATGGTCAACATCTAGCCCTGGAAAACCTCTAAACAAACAGCTGAGATGAGGTCACAGCAACATGTCTACCAGCGAAGGAACTGGGTCAGCTGGAAATAGTGGTGGATGCGTCGTGACGAGCAGGAGTGGGGCTCTTCCCACACCACTTAGAGGTGTTCCCACAGGGGACAGGTGCACTGTCTTCACACACACTATCTCTTCATCTTAGTGGTCCTGTCTTTTGCCGGCTTTGATTATCTGGCTGACACACCCGTTTGACTTGAAACACGCTGCTCAACTCTGGTTGGAGAACACTCGGATTCCTGTTTTCTTTCCCAAGGTCACACAGCGAGGAAGCAGCTGGGTTCACTCTGATTCCAGAACCCGTGGTTTTAAGCTCTGTGCTTTACCACCTTTTCCTTCAGCTATAAATGCTGTGGATTTCTGTGGAACTCCTGTCGTTTCTGTTCTCCGGGAAATGGTGATCTAGCCCAGGCTCCTTGGGGGATCAGAGTTGTCTGTCGGGGTGATTCATCTCTCTCTCTCTCTGCTACTTCTAATGAAAATGAAAATACAAGTGGAAAAAATTGGACTGGGGGTCACTAAATGAGACATTAAAACCAACGGCTCTCAAACAGTTTCTTAGAATTCTCACTTGGAGTTTCCTTTCCTGGAAGACAATTCCAGGGGTGGAGTCTCAGTTTAAAATCTCTTGGGACTTCTGCCTGCTCCCAATTCATTCTATGCAGGTTCCTCCCAGACAGTAGCAGAACTTGATTGAGAAAGTTTGGGATGGTGCTTAATACTGTTGTCTTTAATATCCTCCAAGACTTGGCTTTGAATCCCTGCTTCCCAGGTGTGTTATATCGGGTGACCTTCATAACCTCTCTGAAACCTGGTTTCCTTGTCTGTAAAGTGAGGGCAACACCCTTCATAGGGAATTGAACTCCCATGAGATAATGCACCATAAGAGTTACAGAGTGCTTGTGCACTTGACTCACCTGATCTAGGCCTGAAAGCCTGTAAGCGATGGACCCAGCATCTGCACCCAAGCCGTCTGGCTCCAGAGGCTCCCTTACTTATAACCACCTTGCTACGCTATGTGATGAGGGATCTAATGGCTCAGTGTATGGTCCCGTGGAAGAACACGGGAAAGACCTTTAGCCCAGGTCAGGAGGAAAGGGTTCAGGGAAACTTTCCAAGGCTGATGATATCCAAGCCAGAGGTAGGAGTTAACCAAAGAAAGGGAGGTGGGCTGGTGGTGGGAAGGTGGGATGTTGGGCAGCGTGGATGGAGTGAAAGATAATGTTTATTTATTTTTTAAAAAGATTTTATTTATTTATTTGACAGACAAAGATCACAAGTAGGCAGAGAGGCAGGCAGAGAGAGAGGAGGAAGCAGGCTCCCTGCTGAGCAGAGAGCCAGATGCGGGTCTCGATCCCAGGACCCTGGGATCATGACCTGAGCCAAAGGCAGGGGCTTTAACCCACTGAGCCACCCAGTCGTCCCAAAAGATGATAATGTTTAAATAGAAGGAACAGTAGGTACAAAGGCCAGACGACAAGAGAGAAGACAGCACATTGGATTGCTAATCAGCGGTGGCCAATCTGCACCACAGAAACATTGTTAAGCAGGGGCCTTCTGTGCCAGCGTCACCGCATGGAACCATCCTTTCTTGTGCAAAGAGGATCCTGGGCTCTCTGGCGCTTGGCCTGGTGGCTGCCTGTGGTTGCCTTATGCTCTGTGATTTCAACGTGATTACAAGCTCCTCGAGGGCAGGACCCAGTTCCTTCTGTTAGTTCCCTCTGCAGAACAAAGCACCTGCCAGGATCTCCAAACATGCAGGGTGAGATCTGCTGCTACGAATTTATCTGTGAATGACTTAGTGAAGCTGCCCCGTTGTTAACAGAAAACATCAATTAGTAGGTTCTTCAAGGATCCAAGGATGTGGAGTGGTGGCCAGAATTTGCTTTTATCCTCAGGGCACTCCACAGTCACATAGTTTGTGTGGACAGACAGTCAGTATCGGCATGTACTCATGAGTCAGGCGATGAATAGGCACTGCCCAGAGTTGGATGGCAAACTCAGAGGAGAGGTCTTGCTTTGCAGAGGAATGGGCGGCCATTGCTATTCTGCCCAGGGTCAGTAAGGCCTCCATCAGTGTAGTTCTGTCATGAAGCCCATTGTTCAAGCCACCAGGGAAATGATTATTGTCTTTCTTCTTCAAGCCAGGACCCTTAACATGGCCTGATGGGACTGACCATGTTCATGTTCATATCCAGAAATGAAACCTTTTGCTCTTTTGCCTTTTTCAAGGAAAAATGTGTAAGTTAATGATTTTGCTGTGTTTGATAGGTATCGATTTTCTCATTGCAAATTTTAGGATAATAGGAAATTTCTTTTCATTACAAAAGATTACAGCAAAACCGGTCGATGGCAGCACTCCTAGAAGGGATAGTGCCAGCCCCACATCAAGACATAAACACCAAGCTGGGAGGACTTTTGAGGTGACCCCGCTCATTGCTTTCATTATTGGGATTTTGGTTTTGTAGTAAATATGTGTGAAGGATGTCATGACTGTATTTTTGTGGATGTTCTTAAAATGCCCTCTTTTGCTTTTGAATGGAGAGTGGCTGTAATTTTGTGGTGCTGGCGGTCATCATTTGCATAGCTTAATTTTTTTTTCTTTTTATTTGGAAGAATTTCCAACTTACCAAAATAGAGCAGAGAACACTCCTACAGCCTATATCCAGGTTCATCTATCACTCACATTTTGCCCTATTTGTTTTATCTGTCTATATAAACTCTAAATTTTTTTTTTTAAAGATTTTATTTATTTATTTGACAGAGAGATCACAAGCAGGCAGAGAGGCAGGCAGAGAGAGAGAGGAGGAGGAGGCTCCCTGCTGAGCAGAGAGCCCGATGCGGGGCTCGATCCCAGGACTCTGAGATCATGACCTGAGCCGAAGGCAGCGGCTTAACCCACTGAGCCACCCAGGCGCCCCTAAACTCTAAATTTTTTATGAACAAATTAAGAGTCAGGTTGCATGTCTTGTTCATTTATCCTTAAATACTTTGCTGTCCATTTCCTAGGAAGAAAGATATTCTCCTCTCTGAGCACAGTTCAGTTATCAACCTCAATAAGTTGAATAGTGACACAGTACGTTTGTCTAGTGTATGGTCTATATTTGGATTATCAGTCGACACCAGAATGTTCCTTCCAGCATCGTCTCCTTTAGTACAGGTGTATCGGGTAATACATTTCACTGTCACATCTCTAGTTTCCTCTCATCAGAAACAGTTCCTCAACCTTTGTCTTTTACCACCCTAATATTTTTGGAGAATTCGATGTATTGGTTCATTTTAAATAAATAATTTTCTCACCTGGGATACATTTCCTATTTCCTCCCTGTTAGATTCCTGTGATTCATCTTCCTCTGGCTACACGACTTTTAAAAGAGACTCTGTCACATACAGAGTAATCTAATGGGTCATCTGGTCTCTAACTGGAAGTCTTTGTGAACTGTGTGTCTCCAATCTGGAGCCTGAGCTCTGCCATTGATTCGTTGTGCCATCCTGGGCTCATTACCCTTCTGGGCCTTAGTTTCCTCATTTATAAAAGGAAGAGATTGACTTAGATGACCTCTAGTAGCCCTCTGGATTAGATGATTCATGATTTTTTAGGAACCCATGATAACAAATGCTTATGTTCAGAGGCAGTTAATGCTTTTTTTTTTTTTTTTTTTTTAGTTAATGCCCTTTTTTCAAAAAATTTTTAACTTTAAACAATTTAATTTTTTTTTCAGTGTTCCAAAATTCATTGTTTATGCACCAAACCCAGTGCTCCATGCAATATGTGCCCTCCTTAATACCCACCACCAGGCTTACCCAGCCCCCCACCCCCTCCCCTCCAAAACCCTCAGTTTGTTTCTCAGAGTCCACAGTCTCTCATGGTTTGTCTCCCCCTTCTATTTCCCCCAACTTACTTCTCCTTTGCATCTCCCAATGTCCTTCATGTTATTCCTTATGCTCCACAAGTAAGTGAAACCATATGATAATTGAGTCTCTCTGCTTGACTTATTTCACTCAGCATAATCTCCTCCAGTCCCATCCATATTGATACAAAAGTTGGGTATTCATCCTTTCTAGCAGAGGCATAATACTCCATTGTATATATGGACCATATCTTCTTTACCCATTTGTCTTTTGAAGGGTATCTTGGTTCTTTCCACAGTTTGGCGACTGTGGCCATGGCTGCTATGACACTGGGGTACAGGTGGCCCTTCTTTTCACTACATCTGTATCTTTGGGGTTAATACCGATAGTGCAATTGCAGGGTCATAGGGAAGCTCTTATTTTTAATTTCTTAAGGAATCTCCACACTGTTTTCCAAAGTGGCTGCCCCAACTTGCATTCCCACCAACAGTGTAAAAGGGTTCCCCTTTCTCCACATCCTCTCCAACACATGTTGTTTACTGTCTTGTTCATTTTGGCCATTCTAACTGGTGTAAGGTGGTATCTCAATGTGGTTTTGATTTGAATTTCCCTGATGGCTAATGATGACGAATATTTTTTCATGTGTCCGTTAGCCATTTGTATGTCTTCTTTGGAGAAGTATCTGTTCATATCTTCTGCCCATTTTTTGATGTGATTATCTGTTTTGTATGTGTTGAGTTTGAGGAATTCTTTATAGATCTTGGATATCAGCCCTTTGTCTGTAGTGTCATTTGTGAATATCTTCTCCCATTTCGTGGGTTGACTTTTGTTTTGTTGACTGTTTCATTTGCTGTGCAGAAACTTTGGATTTTGATGAAGTCCCAAAAGTTCATTTTTGCTTTTGTTTCCTTTGCCTTTGGGGACATGTCTTGAAAGAACTTGCTGTGGCCAAAGTTGAAGAGGTTACTGCCTATGTTCTCCAGGATTTTGATGGATTCCTGCCTCACAGTGAGATCTTTTATCCATTTCGAGTTTATCTTTGCATATGTTGTAAGAGAATGGTCGAGTTTCATTCTTCTATATATACCTGTCCAGTTTTCCTAGCACCACTTATTGAAGAGACTGTCTTTTTTCCCACTGTATATTTTTTCCTGCTTTGTCGAAGATTATTTGACCATAGAGTTGAGGGTCCATATCTGGGATCTCTCCTCTGTTCTACTGGTCTATGTGTCTGTTTTAATGCCCTTTTAAAATGTGAAAATAGAGATGCCTGGGTGGCCCAGTTGGTTAAGTGGCTGCCTTTGGCTTAGGTCATGATCCCAGCATCCTGGGATCGAGTCTCACATTGGGCTCCTTGCTCTGCAGGGAGTCTCCTTCTCCCTCTGCCTCTACCTGCCACTCTGCCTGTACTCTATCTCTCTGACAAATAAATAAATAAAATCTTTTAAAAAATAAATGTGAAAATAATAAGAGCAGCTTGCTTAGTTGCCTAGAATTTTGGAGAACTTGGTCTGGATTTGCAAGCAAAGCTGAAACTTTAAACTAGAAAAGTCCATTGTATCTTGATTAGTGAGGGGGAAGATTATGTCTTGGCCTGGGCACAAAATATAGCTTATCTCATGCCGATAAACTTACACATTAACACTGAGGTTCCAAGATGCTCGCATATTTCAAAACATATACCTAGGAACGAAAGCCTTCTTTCTGGCTGATAACAAGATTCCTGTAATAACATGCATTTAGGGTATTTTCCAAATACCCAAAGGCACGCATGACTTTAAAGAACACATGTGCATTTCATTGCAGTAACCCACTTTTGTGGTTAAATTAATTAAATTCTGTTTGGCAGAAGTGGCAATTTGAATTCGATACACTATTATCGCATCACATTACCAATATGCCGTTCAGGCTCCAGCCCTGGACACCCCTGATATGAAGCACTCTGCAGGAGTAAGAAGGAGTCTGTGAAGCTGCCAAAAGGCAGGCTGAGCATTCCCCAGGGCAGCCCCAAAGATCCAGAAGAGGAACCTGAGAGCTCATAGGAGGCACAGGCTCATGGTGCCTTGGAAGGCTGCTCAAGTACCCCTTGCCCCATTGGGGAGCTCTTTATTCAATATCAGCAAATGGTGAAAGACCCTTTCCAGCATTTGTGCTTGGGCACTCAGTTAGCTCTGAGACATTTGTGTTGGAAGCTTTGTTCAGGCAAGGACACAGAACTGTGTGGCGGTTTAGAAAACATCTTCACGGAAGGCAGCCTGGAAAAAGGAAGACAGTGGGGAACAACTTAGGGAACAGAGACCCCGTGTTCAAAGTCCAGCTTTAATACCTCTTACTAATATGACCCTAGGCAAGTTACGTAGTCTCTTTGAACTCTTGAGTCTTCAAAATGGGCTTTATAGGGTATGCTCTTGTTGTAAAGATTAAATACGATATAGATATGCAAGTTGTCAGCCTGGCACAGACTTGGCACTTAAAATGTACTTCTTTCTCCTTTCCCCCTTTATTTAGAAGGAGGTAGGCACGACAAGTATTGCTAATTCTGTTTTATATGGCGGAAAATGGAGGATCATGGAGGTTGAAGGTCATTCGACTGCTAAGGCCCTAAGAGGGATTTGAGCTTGTGATTTTCTGCTAGCCCATTAAGGTTTATCTCCCTTGTAGATCTTTCCGTTGGAAGATGATTATACCACTGAGCTGGTTTCAAAAGGCTGACAGCACTTTGTTTTTTAATAAACTTATTTTAAAAATCAGAATAGCCTTACATTTATAGAAAAGTTATGAAAATGGCCCAGAGAATTTTATGTACTCCTCATGCAGTTTCCCTGATCATTGATGTCACTGTGCTATACTTGTCACAACTGAGAAACCAGCACTGGAACCTCACTACTTACCATTAATTACTGTGTGACTATAAATGCCATGTTTATTTTCATAAATCATTTTACATACGATTTCACTAGGTTTTTTCCCTAAGATCCTTGTTCTGTTCCAGGATCCCATCCAGGATCCCATGTCACATTTCATTTGTCGTGTCTCTTCTGCCTCCTCTGGTATGTGATAATTTCTCAGACTTTCATGGTTTTTCATGACCTTGACAGTTTCGAGGAGTACTGGTGAGGTAGATTCCCCTCATTTGTCTGATGTTTCCCTCATAGACTGGGGTGATGGGTTTAGGGGAGGAAATGTTTTCTGCCCCCAAAACATTTTTATTGCTCATTGCTATCGCCCTCCACTGGGATCAGTCTTGTGATTTTTATCTTACCAAGCACAGAGTGCAACTCTAAGATAAAAGCTCGTGGCCAGTCCTGGACCACTCAAAAGAGTCCCTCACATGCTATTTGATTGTATCTTTGGGTTGACTTTTCTTTTGTTTTGCATGCCTTCCGTCACCAGATTGCTCTGGCTGAAAACATCTGTGATAGTTACCTTTCTTACTGAAATGCTAAAAAGTGACTCAGATAAAATTTCTAAATTATTTACAGGGTTTAAAAGTAAGTTCCATTTTTGCATTAGATTCAGACATTTCCTTTTCTGTTCAGCCTTCCTTGAGCCTCCTCTTTGTTTTTTCTCTATATTTTAGACCTTTCACATCTACATACTGCAGGTTATAACCTAGGTTAAAACTCTACATATATGATAGCTACCTGAATAGGTCAGCACTGCTCATTTGGCATGTCTTGTCACCCAGATGTACCATCAACCCATCTCAGATGTTATGTCAGATTTTGATCAATGTGTACATTCAATTTTGCTTCAACTGCAAATATATATAATGTTTCAGAAAAGTGGTCCAGAGAAAAATCAAGCAGGATCAAAATGTGACTTTGTGTGCATTGGAACACACACAGTGCTTTGCCTCATGAGTGTATGAGAGAGGGCAATCAGAATGGTAAAAGTTCTCAATGGATCCTGAAGAGTGATCAGGTGAAAGAGGCAATCACCATAGGTATAGCTGAATTCTGGCAGGTGCCGTCGAAATTTGTTACCAAAATGTATTCGCGCACATAGTCTACAAGTTAATGTGGGTAATAGCTGTTCTAATGAAGAGCAGGTTTCTTTTCTTTTTTCTTTCTTTCTTTCTTTTTTTTTTTTTTTGAAGATTTATTTATTTTAGAGAGAGAGAAAGAGAGAGTGAGAACGAGAGAGAGCTCGAGTAGGGGGTAGGGCAGAGGGACAGGGAAAGAAACAGCTGAGCTTGGAGCCCGCCTCCAGGCTTGGATCTCAGAACCCTGAGATGATGGCCTGAGTTGAAATCAAGAGTCAGATGCTTAACTGATAGAGACACCTAGGCGCCCCCTGAAGAGCAGGTTTCTTAAGATAGACTTTGAATAACCATCTTTGCACTCCTTGTGGCAGTTAGCCCAGGGCTTTGAACACAGTAAATGTCCACTTGATGAGTATGTTTTTTTTTGACTCCTACTCTTTTGCAGGTACTCTGCTAATTACTGGCATGATAAGTAGATAGAAGACATAGTCTCCTGCTTTGAAGAGCTCACAGTCCACTGGGGTAGAGGATTAAGGAATCAGATAACTAGGTTTCAGTGGGATCAGCATTCTAGTGAAAGAAAGACATGACTAGCTCTTCCTGGAAAGGTCTTGATGCTTCCCAGTGGATAGAACTTCTGCACTGTGTCTTAAAGTCTAAGAGATCTTGAGAAAAGGCACAAGAGTAATCCTTGTGAAGCAACATCCTCTCTCCTTGAGAAACGAGTCAGGTATTGTGAAAGGAGAGACGATGTGGTGTCAGATGGAGAACTTCCAGCTGGTAGGTTGGGGCCGGGTTTCACCATGCTGATCAGTCTGGTACTTCATTCTGTAACATCAAGGGTTATCAGCAAGGGGTGGGGAATGACGTGATGAGATTTGCATTTTAGAAAGCACTTTGAGGTGATGTTTTGGAGGCAGCAGGAAGCAGAGAAACTTGACAAGAGTCTACTGGAGAGATGATGTGGGTGTGAATTCAACATGAACAGATGCCTATCTGTTGCACATACTTGCTTGGCCGTTTGCTTGGTGAAACACCTAGCTCGTGTTACGTATCCTAAAGACAATCAAATCATACACTTCTGAATGACAAATAATTTCATTTTCTTAGAAGCATCTAAGTGAGGGCAGTAAGCAAGTGTTTCCTTGAGACGCAAAGTGGGGGAGTGCCCAGAAATGAGGTAGACAGTGTGTGAAGCCAGCCTCTGGAACCCAGAATGTGGCCATCTAGAGCACAGCCGGTGCCCCTCAGAATTACAAGTTCCTATTTGCATTTCCCCTTCCGTTGCTTCCTGATCCCCATTCCTCTTGTTAATTCTGCCATCTGCAACATGCATGGGTGCAAAGAGCTAACCTGAGGAATTCTCTAATAACATAGTCATGCTTTTGGCGATCTGTGTTAGCCTTATTTGACAAACCATCAGGGTACAGAGACAAAGAGAGATCTTTATATTACAGGTTTAAATGTTAAACCCTGTCATAAACTGTTTGGTTATACTTCATAGAAAGAAAAATATATTTGGTGAACAATGGACTCAAGTTAGAACAAGAAAAAGAGCACGTTCTGTTCTTTGGTAAAAGTTCCCCTGCCAAGTAGAGAAGTTCCATGGTTTTCAGGTCAATATGCAAGGCTAGGGGCTTAAGGAGCCACACACAGGGCCACCCTGGTAGACAAATAAAATTCATGGAGTTGGTGACGGTTGGAAGGTGACGTGGTGGGTGATTGAGGAACATAAGTCAAAGAACACTTATAATTAGCTCTCTTTGGGGTTGAACATGGTATGCCTGGACATGTGGCAGTCCTGGACACATGGCTGTGATAGGAATATTAAGAGGCATCAGAGCAGAACAGGGAGGTCCTCGACTGAGGTGGGGGATCTGAGTTCGGGTTCAGCCTCCCACCCTAACCCCTGTGGACCCTGATAAAGTCACTTCAGCGATCTGGGTGTCATTTCTTCCACCAGTGAAATGAGGCTGTTGGCTTAGATCATCGTTGACCTCCCTTTTGCTCTGACAAGTCTTTTACTCCATGATGACTAATCCGTGAAATGTTACCAACAGCTTGTATGTGGTAGTGAGGGCTTAGCGTCCTTCTCTGTAAAACAGGGGTAAGATGACCTACCTCACAAAGGTGGTTTGAGGATTACATTTGAAGTGGTGTCATGGATCAAAATCGTGGGTCAAAGTCATTAGCACTGAACCTATCAAATAGTAGATTCTCAGTAAGTCCAAGTGTCCTTTATCAGGTCTCTCCAATCCACTAAAAATGTTTAATGAGCATTTACTATGTGTAAGGCAGTGTTCTAGAAGCTGTACCCATAGTAGTGAGTAAGACAGATGAGTTCACAGCCTCCAGGGAGCTTTCAATAAACAGACTGATGCACGCACACTAGCACAGCATTTCTCCCCTTGCTTCCTCCCTGGCGCCCTTTTCCTGCCTCCTCTTCAACCCATTTCCCCTCAGCTCCTGTTGCAGATCCTGGCTGACTAGAATCTCATGCCAGGAATGATAGATCAAAGGCTGGAGGACAGGTGTGTGAGACTTTGAATATTTTTACTCAATGGCCGGGGTTTAGTAAGGGTTGTGGAGAACTGAACATGAATGGTGACAAGAGTAGGAACAGAGATAATCAAAGTAGCTGGATACAAGGGCTGTGCTTCAGGACTCCCCAAATCTATAAATATTGATAACACTAAGCTGGTTACTTCTTTAGATGAAACACCTGGAAAGTCATACATACAGAAGAGGATACAAAGATGTAATAATAATAATAATAATAATAATAATAATAATAATAATAACCCTACGACTCTATAAACAACCAACATTCACTCAACACCATCTGGGGCAGGCTGGGCAAGGCGTTGACCTCCTAGAGGTGAATGATACTTAATTTCCGCCCTTAAGGAGCTTGTGTTTTCCTGAGGGAGGCAGACATGAATCTCAATGTACTGTGCTCAGTGCTTTTATAGATGTGTAAATACAAGAAGCTGTCCTATGGAGAACAAAATATTTTGACTTCATTGCTTCAACATGGCCATTTTCATCCTACTCAGGTAAAATGAAAAGTTCTCCTGAAGTTAAAGAATTTAAAAAATATTAATTTTATTTTTAAGTAATGAAATCACAACCAAGTGTCGTACGTAGAGATAGTCAATATAAAGTAATATTGATAATAGCAAATATGACGTATAACCGCACAGTTTACGACAGGGTTTAACCTTTAAACCTGTAATATAAAGATGAGGGACGCTGAGCATCTTTTCATGTGTTTGTTGGCCATTTGGATGTCTTCTGTGAAGAAATGTCTGTTTAGGTCTTCTGCCCATTTTTTAAAATTAGATTATTTGAGGATTTTTTTTGTTGTTTTTTTGTTTTTTTTGGTTTTTTTGGGTGTTGAGTTATATAGGTTCTTTGTATATTTTGGATATGAACCATCATTTACAAATATCTCTCCCGGGTGGCTCAGTGGGTTAAGCCTCTGCCTTCAGCTCAGGTCATGGTCCCAGGGTCCTGGGATCAAGCCCTGCCTCGGGTTCTCTGCTGAGCAGGGAGCCTGCTTCCTCCTCTCTCTCAGCCTGCCTCTCTGCCTACTTGTGATTTCTGTCTGTCAAATAAATAAATAAAATCTTTAAAAATAAAACAAACAAAAAATATCTCTCCCATTCAGTAGGTTGTCTTTTGGTTTTGTTGGTTACTTCCTTTGCTGAACAAAAACTTTTTATTTGGATGGAGTGTTAATAATTTATTTTTGCTTTTGTTTCCCTTGCCGCAGGAGATAATCTAGAAAGATGTTGCTATGACCAGTATCAGAGAAATGACTGCCTGTGCTCTCTTCTAGAATTTTTATAGTTTTAGGTCTCACATTGAGGTCCTTAACCCATCTTGTTTATTTTTGTGTGTGGTATAGGAAAGCGGTCCAGATTCATTCTTTTGCATGTTGTTGTCCAGTCTCCCCCACACCAGTGTAGAAGATACTATGCGATTCGTTTTGTGGACCCCAGAGTAATGAATAGAACACTGCTTACTCTGATTACTTGGTAAGGGCTTTGCTGAGTGAATGAAGAATGAATAAACAAATGAGAATAGAAAGATAATATAGCACTGACTTTTGAAGCATCACTAATCCACCTTTCGACAATAATACCTCCTATCCCTTTGTACTGTAATAGTCTGTTCTTATAGTTACCACTCCCCTTAGAGAGTGACTTTCTGAAGGGTAGCAACAATGTTTTCCACACATGTTTATATCCAGTGCTTGTAACTTAGCAGGCATTCAGAGAATGTTTGCTAAATAAATGAACGACAAAATTTTATAATAAGGATCAGGATTCTCGAGGTGTTTTCTTCTTATTTCATTTTGTCACAACCAAAGCCAGGGTTACATAGTCTGGGGGCTTCTAATCCCTGTAAAATCAGAATCTGATTAGGAAATGTACTTTGCAAAGGTAACACCTATACCATTTAGAGGAAAATATAAAATAAGACGATGTCTGCTGAGGGCTCTCCCCAGAGCTGAATTTTACTCTGCTCTTTCCCTGAGGACCCCTGGCTCAGTTTTGCTCTGTTCCTAGCACAGCTTTTGGCTGCAGCCTTGACAGCAGCTTGGAGGCATATAGGAACATTATTTCATGAAGTAATTCAGACACAATTTAAAAAAAACCAAAAACTCATCTTGGCACTAACCCTGCAAGAGCTTGAGTTTAACCTGTTATTATGACATTACAGGGAATAATAAGTAAGCTGCACACTGGAAAACTGCAGAAGCTTGGGAAGGAAGATCTCAAATTTGCACACAAGCCACTCAATAGAAAATAAAAGGATGCCCAAAGAATAAAATGTGCTAGTTAGTATAGAGTGCTTATATCCACGTGTAATCACAGAGAAAGCACTTGAAGAATTCCCTCTTTGCTCTAACTTCCAGAAAGGGTAGGTACTTGGAACTTCACAGTGATACAGCCTGTAGCCTGGGATGAAGTGTTTGATATTAGGCCAGAGGTTTGAGTGTCTGGACTTGGTTTATTCTTCTAAGGCCCCTTTAGAGCTTCCATGTCTAGTTAGTGGATCTCAGAAATCCACTTCATTCCCTAGCACTGGAAGGATGCTGGGAGGATGTGGGGGGTCTGCTGATCTGACCCAGGAAAAGCTAGAACTTCAGGAGATGGGAGCTAGAGAATCCAGATTTGTTGTAATACAGATGAGATGCAAATTATCGTACTTCTCAGAGCCTGGTCTCTTCATCTGTAAATGGCCAACTGAGGAAAAGCATGTAGAGCCTCTGGAACACAAGGCCAGGTACCCTGCAAAGGCCCCAAGCCTGTAGTTCCAAGCACTGAGGCTCAGAGCGGGCAAGTCACCAACTCCAGGTCTCAAGCGCACTCAGTCTGCTTCGTGATCCTAATCCAACATGGTTTTTATGTTTGTTTTTAAATGATTTATTGAGATGAAATTCACATAACATGGAATTAACCATGTTAACTGAACAAATCAGTGGCTTTTAGTAACATTTACAATGTTGTATAATCATCACCTCTGTCTAGTTTCAAAATGTTTCTATCACTCCAAAGTAAAACCCTGTACCCATTAAGCAGAATCTCCTGTTTTCCTCTTAACCCCAGCTACTGGCAATCGTGAGTCTGCCTGGTCACTATGGAGTTAACTCTTCTGCACATTTTATGCAAATATAGTTATTCATGATGTGACATTGTGTATCTGGCTTCTTTTACTCTGTATACTGTCTTAGAGATATCTTTCCAAAAAAATCCAGCAATCTGGTTTTTTAAAAAAAAATTTAAGGTAAAATTACATAAAATGTGCAGATTTTAAGTATAGAGCTTAAAAATTTTAACAAATGCAAATACTTGCTTACAAAATATTTCTTTCACACCCCCTAGATTTCTTTCTAAAATGAATTTAATTCTGAGCATATTGTTTTTGATGCTATTGTAAATTTCTACTTGCTTATTGTCATTATATAGAAATATCATCACTTAGGAGTACCTTGGTGTCTCATCGGTTAAGCATCTGCTGTGGGCTCAGACCATGATCCCAGAGTCCTGGGATTGAGCCCCACATCAGGCTCCCGATGCTCTGCGGGGAACCTGCTTCTCTCTCTCTCCCTCTGCCTGCCACATCCCTGCTTGTGCTCTCTCTCTGTGTCAAATAAATGAATAAAATCTTTAAAGAAAGAAAAATAATTAAGCATAATTATTTTTATATATCAATCTGATATCCGGTCACCATGGTAAATTCATTTCTTTGTTCTAGTAGATGTTTTTTGTTGTTGTTGTTGTTGTTGTTGTTGTTGTTGTTTTTGATAGCATCCTTAAAATTCTCTAGATAAGGGGCGCCTGGGTGGCTCAGTGGGTTAGGCCGCTGCCTTCGGCTCAGGTCATGATCCCAGGTCCTGGGTTCGAGCCCCACATCGGGCTTTCTGCTCAGCAGGGAGCCTGCTTCCTCCTCTCTCTGCCTGCCTCTCTGCTTACTTGTGATTTCTCTCTGTCAAAAAAAAAAAAATTCTCTAGATAAACAATCATGGTTTCTATAAATAAAAGGAAATGGGACTTCTTTTTGCACTCCGTAGAACTTTTGCTTCTTTTTTTTTTTCTTTTTTTAAATTTATTTGACAGAGAGAGATCACAAGCAGGCAGAGAGGCAGGTAGAGAGAGAGGAGGAAGCAGGTTCCCTGCTGAATAGAGAGCCTGATGCGGGGCTCGATCCCAGGACCCTTCGATCATGACCTGAGCCGAAGGCAGCAGCTTAACCCACTGAGCCACCCAGGCGCCCCTTGCTTCTTTTTCTTGCCTTATTGCTCTGGCTAGGACCATCAGTGCATGAAACTGGAGGAACGAGCATGGCCAGCCTGCCAAAGTAAGTATGGGAATGAAGCCCAAGGTGTTGCCATGATAGTGGCATGAGAGAAACAAAAGGAAGCAGAAAAGGAGAGAGAGGTGGAGGGCTACAGAGTCAGAAATGCCCCCTGATGCCTCTCGTCGGCATAGCCAGAAGACAAACCATTGCGTGAAGGATCCTCCCGCCCCTGCTCTTGTCTTTCTGGGTCTACCCAGACCAAGGGAGGACCTAGATGACTGCATGCCTGAAAGGTTTTTTGAGCAACTGTTAGGTACTTAGTCTCTGCTTCCCACACGTGTTGTTCCTAATTATAAAATCATCATGGACACCATTTAGGAACATTTGCTGCCCAGGAACTGTGATTTATACCCTGTGGTATGTGTTGCAGCTGCGTTTCATAAACTGATTTACCAATGTGATAGAATCAAATCTACACAGAGACTGGCAATTTTTACTGAGCTGGAGATCATCCAGTTTTTTCACTCCTAGGATTTTATTTTCCTTGGGCTTTAAGACATCCTCAAGAAGTTGGGAGTTTACCTGGACTTTTCATGCGCATAATTGATTTTTATTCCTCATGGAGACCCAAGTAAGCAAATCCAATGGCAGTTACTTTTCTAGTTAAGCACCTGAAGCTCAGAAAGACAAATGACTCCCCGCGATCACTCACAGGACAAATAGCCATGCTGGGACTGGATCCTAACTTCACTCTCCAAACCTATATGTTTTCTTCAACCCACCATCTCACAGAGATGAAGCAGAGACCTGGCCACTGCCTCCAGCTTCACAAAACACTAGGAGTTGGGGATTGGATAGGCTCTCAAACAAAATACAGGGGACTGTTACTCTAACGAGGGGTGTGTTGATATCATACAAGATAAACCATACTTTTCAATTGATGAGTACAAATGGGTAAGACTTAGTCACATTTTCACCCCCAACAAAAGAGGAGGGGAATGGTGTTTATGAATTTTGCTGCTTTGGCTGTTTCCAAAGTATAAAAGGAGAAATTAGGGGAAGTATCCAGTCAGAAGAGAGAAAAGACTTTAAGTAATGGGTGGTATGAAAAGTGACCTTGAGAAAAGGAATGGTTGATTGGGTGACAGGAGTCTGATCAAGTCTTCATTTACTGAAGTTCTAAGATATCTTCTTGGGGATGGAAACAATACTGAATGGTCAGCATATGAAATCGTGTGCAGTTTCTCAAATATAACCTGCTTTGCTGACCTCACAACTTTTCTTCATGTTTTCTCTCTTCCTAGATTTCCCTTTCTCTTATGAACCAGTGATAATCGCCTACACATCCATCAAGACCCAGGTAAGACAAGTAAGCCCCAGAGAGTTCTCTGTTCTTAGGCTCCATGAGTCTTCCCTCTGTCTTGTCCATATTTCTAAGAACTGAAGTATAATCTTATCCAAATATATTTAAGCTATTTGTATGTATCTAACCACTTAACTCTACAGTGCTTGAGGCAGAAGACTGTCTTCTTATTCCTTTCTTTACCCCAGGACCTATATAAATGCTAGCACACGGTGTATGGTCAAAGGTCTTTGCAGCAAACAGTGAAAAAACTTGCAACACTGAAAAATTCTTTTACTAAACATACCTTATATAGCTAGGAAAAAACTCATACACATTTGCGTATTGTCTCTAAGTCTACTAATAAGAAATAAACATCAGCATTTAATGAGATTTCTCTGCTTACAGTCATGCTGTGGAAGAGAACATTGCCACTGCTTGTAGAATTTATTGACATCCAAGATTATGTGTTGCTTTTGGAATGCACACCACGAATGAGAAAAAGAATGGCTAGGAAAATGTGAAAATGTGAACATGTTGGTAGAAAAAATTAATCTCTAAAATTATATTTGAATATATTTTTATTTAAATTAATCATAAATCATATAACTAAGTTACACATTCATCTAGATAACAACTTAGATTCAGATATAAATCTTGACTCTAGCACCTGTTTCCTCTGTGAGCTCCTGAGCATTTTTGAACCTTTTGTCTGTTAAATGGAGGCAATGTATATTTTTGGAAAATGGAAGCAACTTGTCATTAAAATGTTTTGATGTAAAGAGGTTAATTACCACCAAATCAATCCGTAAGTTCAACTCATTTCCAATTAAAATTCTAATGGAATTATTTTTAGAATTTGGTGAGATATTTTTAAGTTCATCTAGAAAAGTGTAAGAGATATTAAGAGATAGAAATGTGATTTCAAATTAGGAATAAGAGCAGAGATTATTTACTGCATGGATTGGCACAGTTGGCTAGTCATTTGGAAAGTATGGTAGCTACTCCTATGTGTCAGGCATAGCTCTACATATTTTATACCAATTAACATTTTAAATTTTCACAGGCATTCCATAAGTAGATACTATTATTATCACTATTTTACAGAGGAGGAAATTAGACACAGACAAGCTAAGTAATTCATCCAAGATCATACACGCAGTCAGTAGAGCTGGCACTGGAACCCAAGCAGTCTAGACTCTGGGTTCATGCTACGAACTATTATGTTTTACTGTCTCACAGCCTCATGCCTTGCACCAAAATATATTTCAAATGGATTGAAGTTTAAAAAGTATATTTAAACCCAAAATATTAAAAAAAATCTTTCTATAATTTTGGGATAAGTGAGGCATTTTTAAATGACATTAAAATCAGAAATGAGAAAAAAGGATAGATTTGACTACATAAACATTAAAAATATTTTAGCAAAACCAGCCAAACCAACAATACAAAATATTAAAAATTAAATCAACCAAACAATAGAAAAAAATCCACAGAAAATTAACACCATCAGATGACAAATTGGGACACATGTAAGCAATGTGGTCAAGTATTAATAGATCAACGAATACAGAAAGAGTTCAATGGAGGACTGATGAACTAACTCCTGGTACATCCATGTGCTGGGGACAATCACTGTTTTTAAAGACAATAGTATAGACTGTCCTTTATTGGTGTAGAAATATGCCTGTGCTACGTTAGTTAATGAATAGACAGTTATAAATTTATACTATGACTCTATTTTGTGGGGAAAAAAGCATGTGGGTGAATGCATGAGTGTGTTAATGAATGTATATATAGGAAAGAGCCTGAAGTGGTTAAACCAAAAATATCTCTGCGTAATGTGCTTATACATGATTTTATCTTCTTCTTCTTTTTTTTTTCTTACTTTTATTGATTGTCCGAGTTCCTTACAATATACTGTATTTCTTCAGTTCTGAAGTGGATTAATCTTTGAATTACCTTTTTCCATAAAGTCAGAAGTGGAATATTCCTAGAGCATAATAAATTTACATATTCCTAGATCACAGTAGTTTCTATGATATTTTGTGGAAAGCTTTAGGTTTAGAGAGACTGGCTTATGGTAAAAAGCCAGTGAGACCATATAAATTACTAATTTCTACATCTAAATTGCAGTGCACTGTGCTCTGAGAACATGACCTATATAATTTCTGCTTTGGGGAATTTATCTTGGCTTTATTTTTGCAGCTAAATATATGATTTATACATGCAAATGTTCCATAAGGCCTTGGAATGAAGGCATATTCTCTGTTTCTTCCCCTGAAATCACTATGTATATATTCACTTACTAACCTTATTATTCATATTGTCTATATCCTTGAATAGTGTTTATGTACTTGAATGGCCAAGGCTGGGGTGGTATTTTAGTCTCTTATGGTTGTGTTTCTGACATTTTGCCTGGTATTTCTAATATATAAGCATTTTTATTCTTGAAATCTCGGTGCTTTTGGTCAGTATGCAGAGATATTCTCTGTCCTATTTAATTCTACTTCCTGCATATTCTCTTTTGTCTGAAATTTGTATTGTGAGTCCTAATTCCTTTTTGTTGGGACTTGCTAAATCATAAGTATGCTTTTCCCTGTCTTTGCATGTTTAATCTTTTAAAATAATTTAATACTTTGGGTTTAGAGGTGTCTCTTCCTGTTAGGTTTTCATTTCTGACCATTTATTGCCCCAGTTGATATGTTTGGTCTCATTTCTATGATCTTCTTTCCATCGTGCTTCCACACTTTTTATTTCATCAGAGTTTTATTCTCCAAAGTGGGATGCATAAACCCCAGCTGGTGTACAAGATCATTCACTGGATACTCAGAAGAAAATATTATTTTTTTAAATTTAAAAACAAGAAAGATATGAAGTTTTACTAATATTTAATATTCATTGATACTGGTATTTTGCCCAGGCCCACATGTAAGGCAGACCCACTCTGTATTCCAAGTGAATGAGGTAGAAGAGAATGATTTCTAGAGGTCAGAGTGAATGATAGTGACACTTTTACATATTTTGCTCACTTTTCTTGACTCACTGGAGTTTAAGCATACTCAAACGGATTTAAAGGTTATTCTTTCATTTATATCTAAGGTAATTCATAAAATTGATAAGAACTTTAAAATGATTCCTCAGAAAAAGGGGGGGCAGGTTAAAAGTAATGTCCATTATGCAAACACAAACCAAGAGAACAATAATAACAACTCTCTCCCCTCAATCTTCCCTTCCTCCCCACTGCAAAAAAAAAAAAAAAAAAAAAAGGCTAGGTAATACTTTCCTTTTTCCTGGCAGGAATTCACCATCAGCCACATTATGAGGTAACAGAGAGCATTTTTAAAACGGATGTTTGGAAATGTTTCCTGGTGTTTCCATTGCTATCTGATGTTTGGAAATGTTTCCTGGTGTTTCCATTGCTATCTGATACATTGCTGAAATTGATATAAATGTTACATGTATAAAAAATAATCTCTCATATCAACACACTTTAAAAACTTGAAATAGAGTTTTTATCCTGTTCAAAAGTTTTAGAGGATTTTAAACCTATTTGTCAAAGCATAAAAATGTAACACATACTGATACCTTTTCAAGAACAATTGAAAGTGGAAATTTACTACCACTTTTCAACAATAACAATTACATAATTGGTGGAGGGGATATAATTATTTAGTGTAGCCAATGACATACTTCTCTGCTTTGAATTTGTCTAATCTCTGTGAAGGATCTTAATCAGTTATTAGTCACACAAACCAAGTTTGAAATAAAAATGGACCCAGAATTGCACCTTTAAATTGTTATAGGCAAGATGTGGAACCAAGATTTTCAGAGACATTGGAAGCAGGATTAATCATTCTGCTCTCAATAAAAGTTACTAAGTTAAGGAAAGAAAAAATATATATATTATTAAGAAATATAATAAAGTTTGTTTTAAATTAGTGTTAATTTCAGGTTTATTTTACCTTCTCTATGATTCAGTTACTGTATTTTCTATGATATTTGTGCATATACATGTACATACTATGGTACATGCATTTGTATATAATTAATTAAGAAATCACTGGAGTGGAGATATTGCTCAAAGTTTCACTGATAAAACTAAATAATGCAGTTTTTTATTTGGCCTATATTTTTGCCTTTAGTTTAAAAAATTTGAATATATTTTCTCTCATATTTGATGCTGAGAATTAAGCTGTAATTATTTCCATTACAAAAGAAGTTTAACATACTTGTGTGTATCTTCTCCCTCATATCCTAATTTTTATTGGTAATAATTTTTTACTTTGACCAAATTATTATCATTTTCATAATGTAGCTTCTCTTTTAAGGATTAATTTTAATGCCTATGTTAGGTTTTATTTTTATTTTTTTTTTTTAAAGATTTATTTATTTATTTATTTATTTGACAGAGAGAGATCACAAGTAGACGGAGAGGCAGGCAGAGGGAGAGAGAGAGAGAGGGAAGCAGGCTCCCTGCTGAGCAGAGAGCCCGATGCGGGCCTCGATCCCAGGACCCTGAGATCATGACCTGAGCCGAAGGCAGCGGCTTAACCCACTGAGCCACCCAGGCGCCCTCAAGGTGACTTTCTTATTCGGACTTACGGCTTCTTTTCAGGACCAAGGACCGACCCCCGTTTGGCATGGCCTCCCACTTGAAGTGGCCTTCTACTTCTGTCTTGAGCACTTTCTTCTTGAGGTGGGTCCTGGCTTAAGGAGAAAGCCTCCCAGCAGGACTAGCATTTTGATTGTTGGTTTTTTCCCACCCCAAGATCTCTTTTCTCCCCTGCACATTAGTTGGTCCTGTAGGAATTGTCTTGGTCCCTCTACTTCCTTACCATTCCTTCTCTGTCACCGGGCAATCATCAACTGAGCCAAAATGGTGCCTTGGGTTCATTACCATTAGCCTGTATGAAATATACATCCCTTAATGTGTTGGGCATATGTATGGCATCCTTCCTATTTTCCAAGGCTGATGCTGGTTTTTCCCTAATTTTATATCCATTGGTCATCCCATTGGACTGAGGGTGGAAGGCTGAGTGTTGGACGCCTGCACTTACGTCACCATCAGATGCAGAGGGATTACACAGCCTTACATTGAAATGCTTGTGGAAATTATATGGCCTGTGATATCAGTTTCTTTAAAACACCTTGTAAACTTTTACTTTTGCAGAACTGTCATAAATCTGTTTAATTCAGCAGTTTACACTAAGTACTCCAGTATTCCACTTAGAAACGAGGCGTCTTTCTGCTCCATTGAAACTGTGCACTGTTAAGAATACCACTTGTTGCCGTCTAGTTTCTCCATCTCTGATAATGAAAAATCGTGATAGGCCACTGTGCACCCACGTAGCAGGTAGTTCCCGAAGCTGCTTGGCCATTCTAGAAGAGGAGGCTGCTCGGCTGTTCTAGAAGAGGGGCCAAGCATTGGGGCTCAGGCGTCAGGAGTGGTGCTCCTGACTTCACACTGCTCATGAGCGTAGAGGAGCAGACGGTAATTGAATTAGTGGGACTCGGCTCTGGGATACGAACCATCACTCTTTCTTTCCTCTATCCCGCCGTGCACCTGACCATTCCTCAGTGGCTCTCACACTGACTGCAGGGAAAGCAGGACTGACTGGGTAAGAAGCAGCAGATGAGGTTTCCTTTTTCTTTATTTTTTTTTTCTCTTTGTTTTTTCTTTTCCTCAACCTTCAGCATGGGCTTTTGAGACACCAACACCAGCCTTGAGGGAAACAGGGTGGGAACTTTTATGCCAATGTAGGAAATCTGAGAAGAGCTATCTGTCTCACTTGTGGTTACGGCCTGATTGGGGAGTGGGAGGAGAAGTGACCTTGTGGAGCTGGGGTATGTGAGGTGGAGGGACAGACCTTGGTGTCCTTGAGGCAGGCAGCAGGGTCCACACAGCGGGCCTCTCTGGCTTCTTCAGCCCAAGACCTTGCTGAGCTGTAAGAAGTTCCCTGTGCTCTCTTTTCCATGGCTTGGGACAATTATAAACCCTCTTCCTCCTCCTCAAAAACAGAAAAGAAAAGGGCAAGAAAGGAAAAAAAAAAAAGGTGCGAAGAGTCATGACAATAGGGAAGAGAAAGCCTTTGAATTGGCTTTAGGGTTATGACAGGCAAGGGTGAGACACACTCCCTTTTCACAGACAACTACCATGTGAGATCCTGAGACAGATCTCCAGGTAGATGTTGCTGAGCAGAGGAGATGGTCCTGAGAGGGGCCAGCTGGGTAGGGCCCCACTAAGCAGTCTGACACCTGAAACCCATGTAGTTTCAGGTGAGGCCAGCGACAGGGTGTCTAATAACACGGGTAGACTGGCGGTGGTCGTGGGGTTTTCGTAATACAGATTTTGAACTCAGTGTGAAGATACCATCCAGTAAGACTCCCGTTTGTATTTATATGGAAAGCTTTTTTGAAGGCGTATGAACCACATCAGGTACAACCACATATTCAGTAAAAACCATCCTTAGTTAAAAAAATAATTACATAAAATCATGATCATCCTGGAAAACCCTAATGCCCAAGCACGGATTAGGGAAAAGAGGATGAACATCCTAAAATTAAGCATGAAATATCCATCATATATGTGACATATAAACATATTTATCCTTATAGGAAACTTATCATGGTTTGTGGGATCATGGGAGGGTTTTCTTTCTCATCTTTCAAGTTTCAAATAATGAATGTGTATTTTATTTACTTTATTTTATTGTGTTTAGAAAAAAATGTGATGATTATTCTTTTGAAAATAGGAAATTAAGGATATGCTCTTTTTTAAAAAAGATTTTTATTTATTTATTTGACAGAGAGAGATCACAAGTAGGCAGATAGGCAGGCAGAGAGAGAGGAGGAAGCAGGTTCCCTGCTGAGCAGAGAGCCTGATGCGGGGCTCAATCCCAGGACCCTGAGATCATGACCTGAGCTGAAGGCAGCGGCTTAACCTGCTGAGCCACCCAGGCGCCCAGGATATGTTCTCATGAACAAAATGTTTTCTCTATAAATTATCTTGGTTTATCTATCAAAATAACAACTAAGATGAATGCCTGAAATTAAGATTGTTTTAAAAATTATTTTGCTGTTTTGTTTTGAGGGGGAGATTGTTTTGTTTTGTCCAGCCCATTTTGAAACTATAAATCTGCCTCAAAAATTGGGCATTTTCATCATGACTAATGGCTTCTAAATACTACTGCTTTGAAAAAAGAAAAAAAAAGTGGTTCTTTGTTCTTGAAACCAAAGACAAAGTATCATATGGCTCCGTTTCCTCTACTTACTTCATTCAGTTTGACTTATTTTGACATCTATTCCATGTCCTGTTTCCGTAATCTGCTTGACATTGATCTCAACATTTCATTACGAATTCATAGTGGAAAGAAATTACTCTGAACATTTGTACCTTGTTCTTACAGTAAATGAAGTGTCATTTACATTTTATATCTTTTCTTGCTGAACTGTAACCCTTGGAAGACTTTGGTACTTTTCCATTATTAGCTCAAAAATATTTATTATCATTTTCCCTCTTGATTTATGCTGAGACCTCAATGATGGAGCCATGATTCTCAGGATCATTATATAAAATTGCATAAGTGATCCCTGAACAACAACAACAAAAATTCTTAAAATTTCTTGACAACAAACTGAAGAAGGAGTTGGATTCTTAACATTTCCTTTCGTGAAAGGGCTCTCTTACTAGAATGGCACAGTTTTGTCTACTGTGGTTTGAAATTCTGGGTGTGAAAACGTACAAATTTACATTCTAGAAATGACATTTTAGAAAAGAAAGAACACCAGCTTTAGAAAGGACAGACCTGAGTTCTCGTTCAGCACTCAGATAATTACTTGCTGTGCATTCTCAGGCAAGTTATCTCTCTTCTCTGAGTCTCTATTTTCTCATCTTCAAGTGAGATTAAAATGACAGCAGCAACAACAGAAGTTGTCTTTCCAGATTGTTCTGAGGATGAGAAATACACCCTGTGCCTTAGATGCAGTAAATGCTCGGTAAATGATGGTAACCGTGTGTTCAGGTCTGTGCTTTCTGCTCTGTCCATTTCCATGTTGGTGGAATGGCTGGCACATACCGAATGAATTACCAACTGTGGCTCTGAGTTTTGGAACTGAGGAATGCACAGTTTGGAAACTAGGAGCTCTTATCTGCAACAGTAGCTTTTGAAAAATCAGTTGAGAGTGTTCAGTCCTCCATTTGTGGAGATGAAGTCTAACAGCAGCCCTAAGTGACATCGGAACTACTCGGAAGTACAATCCAAATCAGGAGTATGGCTAATCATGTTAACTGTGAGACTCATTGTTCCCATTCATTCATTCATTCATTTTATGTTCAATAACCGTACTTACCAAGTACCTGGATACAGAGGAAAAAGGACAGGCAAGGCCCCTTGTTGCAAGCAAATGGTTTTTCAGTAGGGAGAGAGTTAAGGAAAAAAAAAAAAAGAGAAGTACACAAATTAAAATAATTGGAGCTTGTTGGAAAAGTTGGGGACTCAGTTGGATAGTAACAGAAGACGTATTGAGAAAGAGGGGTCCTACTCCTAGAAGGCCTGGGGCTAGGGCTGACATTTAAGCTTCAATGAGAAGTGGCAACTTTTGCAGAGAATGGGGGCAAGACTGGTCCAGGAAGCCAGAAAAGCCTGCGCAAAGCCCTCGGTCTAGGAACATGGGACATCTGGTGAATATCCAGGTTGTTGTCAGGGCCATGGCAAGTCTTTCTTCTCTCATCCCACTTGCTGAATAAGAACGGATGTGTGGGACTTGTGATACTTTGAGACCCTTGTTAGCTGTGTATTAAAATATCCTGGAATAGGAGAGTCTGGAAGATTTTATACAGGTGGGCATAATTTCTAGTAAGATAGGTTTACAGGTCACTAAATAAAAGCTATCCAGGGGCACCTGGGTGGCTCAGTGGCTTAAGCCTCTGCCTTCGGCTCAGGTCATGATCTCAGGGTCCGGGGATCGAGCCCCGCATTGGGCTCTCTGCTTAGCGGGGAGCCTGCTTCCTCCTCTCTCTCTGCCTGCCTCTCCACCTACTGTGATCTCTGTCTGTCAAATAAATAAATAAAATTTAAAAAAATAAAAAAAAAAGCTATCCAACCGTCTTGTTTGTTATTACAAATAATAATGATAATAATACCTCCATTTCTGTTTGGTACACTTGTACTTCACAAAGAGCCTACTAAATATTAGAATGTTGCTATTTCTTGGCTTTGCAAAAACTATTTTGAGTACTAATATTGGTTTTCCACTATGGTAGATGAGGCTTTACCCCTATCGGCATTGCTCATCTCCCCATTCTCTCCATTTAACTATGTGACCCTGTATAGATGATTTATAGCTGGGCATTCAGTATCATATGATTCCTTTTCTCACACAATATTTCATTGCCCTTGGAGTAAATCTTGTTTTTGTCCCTTACTTAGGTTTCTACGCCTTCATCCATTCATCTCTACATTTACTCCCAGTTGTGTAAATTTAAAACATATTAGATATTTTATAAATTTCATCTCCTTGAAGAACTTTCTTCTGAATTCTTTTAATCTGCTCCAACCTGGAACAGTGTGGAGGACATGGAGATGTGTGGGCCAGGAGCCCCTTCCAAGGGGAGAACTTTTTTCTTCCAGTTGCTGTCAGCACCTCACCTTCTACCTCACCTGCAGAGAGCTGTCCCTCCCAAGGGCATGGCCTTCCCAAGGTGGCCTGTATCCCATGATTGATGATGGAGAGAGTACAAGGGTCACTTCTGCCCACTGGGGGACAACTCAAAAGTGCTGTGGTATTGCAGAGCTCCCTGGGGAGGTGTTACTTTAGCCGAATCACAATGCAATTTTTCCACCTGCTCAATCTTGCCTCTTCCCTCTCTTTTCTTCCCATATTCTGAGAATTACTATTCTCTAATAAAGACTCTGCATGCCAAACTCCTCAGCATCTGCTTCTGGAGAACCAACTAAAACAAGTTACTCTCTAGGGTTTCTGCATAGGAGTTTTCTTGTATTGTCCTCTCACTATCATCCTGGAGATTCCCTTTGATACATTGTTACACCATAGTCTCTATTTTCCAGATCTTAAGCCTTCTTCTCTTTGCTTTCCTCTCTTGTTTTGATGGAGCACATCCACTAGTAGTTTCTCAAGAAGAGATACAGGAGAAAATGATTTTTTTAAACCCATCTATTTGAAAATGTCTTTATTCCTATCAAATTTAATTAAGAGCTTAGTTGGGCACAGCCTTCTGGGTAGGAAGTAATTTCCCTTGGAATTTGGAAGGCGTTGCTCAATTTTATTTTGGTTCCATGATTTGTGTTAGGAACTATGATGCCAGTATAATTTTTAAGCCTTTATATGCAAGCTGTATTTCTTCTCTGTAAATCTGTAGGATCCTGTTTACTCTCATTGTTTTGAAATTATATCTTTCTCCAAATTAGGAGAAATGTATTACTAGTCGTCCAGTTACTCTTCACCTTCCCACAGTTTCTTGCTCTTATCTCCTCTGTCTTCTTTATCCTTGTGTATTTATGCTTTAAAGCAAACAAACAGGCGGACAGGCAAACAAACAATAATAACACATTATAGTGCCTGATGGCACTGAAGTACACCTTTGGGGACAAGGGAACAGTTGATTAAAGATGTGTGTTCAGTCTCACATTTTTAAGCAGAGGTTGGATTTAGTTTTTGTTTTTGTTTTTGTTTTTGTTTTTCAAGGAAAAGTTTATCTGGTAAAACTGCTATATCTTTTTTCCCTTTCCTCTTCCCTTTCTAATGTGTTTCTTTGGGTTCTTTCCCACTAACACTAATTGCATACCTGTACTCTGTGACAATTTGTACCTATAAAGTCATTATTTTGGTGCCTTTGACTCTACCTGTCCATAGCCAGGATAGAGATCGCTCTGGTCTCTTCTGATTCCAGTCCTGCGTAGACGATGCTAAGAGTGAACAAGTGGCTGTTTATACGGAGGAGGATTCATAATTGTGCATTATAGTTAAGTTGGGTCACCTGTGGATCTCCTTAGGCCTCGACCTCAGGAATGTCTCTTTTCAGTAAGTGTAGAGAGCTGCAGGTTTCTTTAGGAATTAGAGTTAGTGTAATAGGTCCTTAAGTATACTATTGAAACTTCTTTAATTGTGGAATTACTTTTTTGCTGGGATGACTGACATGGTGCAAACAGCACCCCTTGGCTGAAACTAACGAATAACTAGTCCTGAAACAGAAGAGAGAAAGTGGATCCCAATGAATCAGTTCCTGAGTTCTTTACATCCTTTGGGATTAGATATGATCTAAATATGCGATACATTATATGCTATTATGTGCTAAATAATGTTAATTCATAGACCATAATTCTTATCAGCATTAATTAGTTGGGAAAGTGAGAAATAAAATTAAAGGCTCTCACCTTCTTGTTCTATGTGTTCTAGTGAAGAGAGCCCTAGGCAAACAGATACCCCAACCCAATGTTTTAAAAAATTTCAGCCACTGTGCTTAAATAGCTTTATGACTTAGGGTAAGTTACTTTGTCTCTCTAAGATATATGTTCCTTATTTGTAATTTGGAGAAGATATTAATTTCTTCATAAGGTTGTTGTTAAAAAAAACTGTGGGCACGCACGTGTTATATATGGTAGATATTCTCTTAATGGTAGTTTTCTTCCCTTGGGTCATCTGAGTTTGACCAAGAACATTGTCATTTTTATGTGCGATAAAATTTGGAGGCCAAACTATTACTACTCTTTTGAAAAATTGACAAGATAAGGAGATGTCATCTATATTAACCAAACTGTGAATTCAGATGGGCCTTAAGCCCCTCCATACACCTTCGATCCTCAAATGAAGGCCAGTCAATTTAAGGTGGCATGAGGGCCTCAGAATCAAGGAAGATTTCATAGCTGGAGTTAACTGCAGTGAAGAAAATGGGGGTCTGTAAATAAGAACTGACAGCTAAAGCAAAGATTAATCTTAATGGCATGCATTAACAATATGCAATTTGAGATTGGCAGTGGAGAATTCTCCCTGAGAACTGGCATTCGGCAGTATGGGTCTTGACATGGGAATTCACATGGGCATGCACATTCATTCAATATACCTTTTCTGTCCTGAAGACATTAGCATACCCAGAGACCCACAAGATCAGGGAAAGTGGCCTATTTATTCACATCAAATCATCATATGTACAGACTGTTTCCATTTAATATAATTGTCATTCAGCAGTAAAGACTCACTTGGTATAACTTAGAAGTGACAAGGAAATTGGATGGAGCTTCACATGGTTGACTCTAGAAAAACAATGAAGCAGTGACTACAAAACTTGAAATTAAACCCTGATGTCTATGAAGATTTTGGCGGGGGCGGTGGTGTCCACATAAAAAAGTGATGGCAGAATGGAACCCACTAAGGTTATTGGGAGCTTTCACTGGACTTGTTTCATAGGATCCTTGTCTTGGGTCAGATTCTGGACTGAAGGATGATGTCACTGTGACCACCAGCTCCTCTTCATGATTGTGGTTGGTGAAGGGCCAAAGGGCAGAGGAACCGTGAAGTGCCTGCTTCAGGGTGTTCCAACTATTGTTGACTTCTGGACCAGTCAGGCAAACATAACTTTTTTTTTTTTAATGCCTCATTTGAGTTGATCTGGTTACAACTACTCTTGTCTCTCCTGATGAGAAACTTATAAAAATTCGTGGAAGTTATCTGAAAACCTTAGGAAAGGGAATACATAAAAATAGTACAATTTTTACATTTCAAAGGTACATTCAAGTTATAAACTGATAAAAAGCTTATTCTATTAACTATACTTTCTTAACAGCTAAAAGATAAATATCTTTTCTAAGTTTATATTTCCTAAGAAAATGCATTTCCCCGTATATTAAAAGTGCTCTTCTATTCTTCTGTTAAATAATAGGTTTTGTTGCATAGAAGATTATATTTTCTGATACTACATATCCTGTATTCAGAATGTCTTTACAGAAAGTGCACATAGGTGATATGGTTATTGACTAATCAGGTATTTCCCATTTGGGCATTATCCCAAGAGTCAAAGGGGAGGTGGGATGATTGTTGTGGAAGGCAGGGAAGGTTCACCTGTGGACTTAGGACAAGATTTGAGAAACTGGTGCAAGTCCCAATGGGTAACTGTACATTGAATCATTAGCACATATTGCAAGTGTACCTGGGGTATTGCAATAGCACAAGGACGTTTTTCACTTTAAAATGCCCTCACATTTGCGAGCTTTTGTAACCACTTTTGTGCTCTGAATTTTCAAACACAATCTGTCTGCTATCTTGTCTGGCACAGACTGTCACAAACAGGAGAGAGGGCTACGGACCGTCTCCACAGTCTAGATCCCTCAAGCTCATCGAGGCTCTGGCATGTGGTCAAGACCATGCAGCTGATTAGAGATCGAGCCGGGTTAAAAACCCAAACTGGTCTGATTTCAAAGCCCAAACTCTTTTTACTGAGAAAAGCAACTGCCACGTTGCTTTTCTTTCTTTCTTTTAAAATATTTTATTTGTTTATTTGACAGACAGAGATCACAAGTAGGTAGAGAGGCAGGCAGAGAGAGAGAGAGAGAGAGAGAGAGAGAGGAGGAAGCAGGCTCCCCGCTGAGCAGAGAGCCCGATGTGGGGCTCGATCCCAAGACCCCGAGATCATGACCTGAGCTAAAGGCAGAGGCTTAACCCCCTGAGCCACCCAGGCACCCCGCCCCCCACGTTGCTTTTCAGTGGAGCAGCTTTGCTTTCTCATACCAGACTTTCAAAGATCCAGTTCCCATGTGGACATGGAAGTATCTGTGTGCACAGGGACGTGGGACTATGTTTGCATATGTTGGTCTGCACCTCGGGAGTCAGCCACTTAATACAATGCAAGAGACAGGGTTACATGGCTTCCTGCAGGGAACAGGAAAAGTGAATGGTCCCAAGCTAGCAAGGAGGCTTTGGAACAGCACGCGCGTTCTGCCTAGGGAGTCAGGAGCTCTCATTTCTCACAGCAGGCCAGCCGTCAACCTTCCCTGTGTCCTGGGGGGACGTCCCTACCCTACCCTGCCCTCAGTTCTTTCATTTGTAGGATGAAAAGGAGAAAGGTAACCTCCAAACACACGGGGTTTCTGCACTGGCTTCCTGATCCAGATGTGGACAACAGCCAGACTGCGGAACAAAATCGGACCCGAGGCTTCATTGTTATCACTGGCTGCGTTTCATGAGCAACTAATTTAACTTAATCTGTTTTAAAGGAATCCATTTTCCACTGAAATTATATTGATGAAGAAATCACAATAAATATTTTTTCACTTACTTTGCCTAGAGGCAAGTGGTGCTGGAAACCTTATTTTCTGACTCCTTAACATCGTACTGATTTTATTGTCGAAAAAGAACAATGGGAATATGTACACAGAAAAATTACCGAAACTTTCTTCACAAATCAAAAATATTATGAAATAGCCACAGGAGAAACCGTGTTAAGTCAAATGGGCCCCCAGGACAAACCATTAATTTTATATACATCATTCAGCATAGAATTCTTTTTCTTTTTTCCCACCATAGAATTCTTAATGAGACTTTAAAGGCGACTTACTGAGGAATATACTGTACTTTACAGGCAAAACCAGCTCAGAAGTAGCATATTAAACAAATTGAGACACAACAGGCCAGACATCACTAGAGCTCATTGGTACTACCACTGAGGGTGCTGCTAAGGAAATTTCCGTAGGTTTCTGACTCTCGGGGGATGTGCCAAGATTGAGGAGCCTGCCCTGGGGCAACCCTCAACTTCCGAGGCCATGGTGATGAAGGGGCAGGGGAGCTTGCTGGAGCCCGCTCTGTGGCCCCTCCAGCCATGGGGGACTCTTAGGGACCCTGTACAGCTGTCTTCATGTTGAATTGTAGAAAAAAAGGAATAATGTAGAGATATGATTTTTTTAAAAAGATATTATATATCTATTTGACACAGAGAGAGCAAGGGAGAGAGACCAAGAGCAAGCACAAGCAGGGGGAATGGCAAGCAGGAGAGAAGCAGGCTCCCTGCTGAGCAGGAAGCCTTATGGGGGGCTCCATCCCAGGACCCTGGGATCATGACCTGAGCCAAAGGCAGATGCTTAACCCACTGAGCCACCCAGGCACCCCCTATACATACGATTTTTGTCCTAAATTATCTGAGATTAAAAAGGTTGCTCAACACTGACAGAGAGGAACAGAAAATGTTGAATCCAAGTGTTTGATATAGCTAGAAAGAAGTTCTGGAGCCATGAAGTTTTATAACCATAGGAAATGGATAAAGTATGCATGTGTGTGACTTTCTGACTTCCATAATGAGGGAAAAATCAGGGAGGGGATGGAGGCAGAGCGGGGCCAAGTAGATAGTCAATTTCTTGTCATTATTAGGTCTTGGTAAAGAAGCCAGAAAAATGAAAGCTTCGGTTAGGAACGGAGAGATTGAGAGTGAGCCCAAGACCACGACCACCACCATCAGTCAGTCAATCATTCAGTCGGAAGAATGATAACAAAAATAGCCTCTTTGTATCTTTTTAGACACACAGCATTGCCCTAAGATGGACACACACACACACACACACACACACACACAAAAAGCGTTCAGGAAGATGGTCTTGACTTGCATCCTCTTCCCATTATGCCTGCATACAAAGGGGACTTTTCATCTGATAAATAAAATCTAAATTTGATGGAGTTCCTCTGCATTGTGCAACTATTGCCCTAGAGCACTCTGCAAGGGGAGAGAGTCCCTGGTCTTATGACCGCTGCGTGGAAGTGTGTGGTAGTGAGAACCGGGGCCCTGCGGTTTGATCCCCAGGATGTTCAGGGAGAAAACTGCTCGGGTTCTTCAGGCAGTCTCTCCCTCCTGGTTCAGAAAAAGCCGTTCTCTGTCAGAGTCCTTATGTGTCAGATGAGAGGTCACTGGTATTATCTACCTCATCTGTCCTAAAGGGATTTTAGGGGGGTAAAGGCAGACCAAGGGTGACGGGCAACCCACAGAACGCCTGCTTTTCAGTACTTAAGCCAAAGAAACAGTTCTGTCGAAATATGACGGAGGCGAGAATTGCTGAACTCGGGCAGCCCATTTCAAGGAAACAGAAAAAGAAGTGAGTTTGCATCCCATCTGATAAAACGGATAGATTGAGGCCAAACTCCAGGGAAGAGCAATGGGCCATCCCCCATGACCCATCACATCTTTCCCTGGGCTGCTTCCTCCCTTCTTGGAAGTCTAACGCTCCAGACAGATTGAGTTTTTGTCCACACAATGGAATTTCTTCATATCGTGAGCCAGCCTGGCAGCTCCTTCTCCCACATGGAATCCAGGGAGATGGCTTGGACTGGTTTCTGGAGGACCAGGCTCTTCCTCCAGTGGCCACGGCCGTGCCCAACAGTCACGTTGTTGTTGGCCTTTGTCAGCCAGTCTCACCGGGTGCTCGGTCTTGGTGAGCCTGCAAACCGCCAAGCCACTGCAACATGGAAGTCACCATCCCTTTTGGAGAATGTGGGCTTGAGACAAAGACTCCCCAGGTTTATTGGTTAACTCCTCCCGACTGTGCAGAAGCACGGGTGGGGATCTCCTTTTCCAGGGAGTCCGCCCCAGCGTGGAAGCGTACCGAAGAACTTCGTGCCAGTGGGAGTAGTTCAGTCCTCCCAGAGCAGCCATCCCTCTCCTCTGTCAGAGAGAGATGTGAGAAACACAGTCGGGCTGCTTGATGATGGTGAGATGGTTCCCTTTGGACACCTAAGAAGTGCTTCTCTGTATCTTAAGGCAAAGCTCTGTGAAGGCGTTGTGGTTTTTATGCGGACACTGTTGACCCAGTTGGGATGTTTTGGGTCTAAGCTCCTTGTGTGTATCAGTGTTGAAGTTCCAAACAATGGGAGAGAGCAAAGCTGTTTTGGAGGCCTGAACATCTTTACTGGAAAATGTGCCACCCTTGGTAATTGTGCAGTTGACTGCGTATTTATTTTTTCTCCAGCTACCATTGGTTCCTCTAGCTTCCATCAGCTTTAAGAAACCATAATCATGGGGCGCCTGGGTGATTCAGGCATTGGGTGTCTGCCTTCAACTCAGGTCATGATCCCAGAGTCCTGGGATCAAGCCCCGCATTGGGCTCCCTACTCAGCGGGAAGCCTGCTTTTCCCTCTTCCACTTCCTCTGCTTGTGTTCCCTCTCTTGCTGTGTTTCTCTCTGGGAAAAAAAAAAATACCATAATCATAAAAGCCCCTGGCGTGGGCAGATGAGTGGAAGAAAACGCATGTGGTAAGGACAGCTTGTTTGGGTTTCCAGCCAGCTCTCAGAAGAGCTCTTCCATGTCTCCCAGTCCATTGGGCAGGCACAGGGCAAGTGTTTCCCAACCTCAGTCTCCTCATGTGTAAAACGGGAGCGATACGAATAACTTGTGGGAAAGCAGGTGCATGCTGGGCTGTTCTGAGAGTCAAACAGGGGGTGATGTGTTTAACTTCCCAGAGCAGCATCTGGTTAATTCCATCCTCTCCTCTGTCTATTTTTGAATTAGAACCAATCTGGATACACTGTAGAATCGATCTCTAGATCCACAGTCTTCTAATCCTCTCTTCTCTTGGGGAAAACAAGAAAAGTGTAGACTTTTTTCTCCCATAAAATGGCAGCTCTTTATGACAAGGTCTGACTGAGCTCTCCAACCTGATCCCCATCTCACTGTCCCCTCTGACCCACCGCTCTTGCCCTGAACACCGCTGTATTAATCGTACCTTCTCCTGGGCCCCCCCGACTGCTGTATTAATCGTACCTTCTCCTGGGCTCCCCCTGACCGCTGCACTGTATACCATGTGAGTCACCGTGTACTCTGATGAGTCATGTCTACGTCCCTCCCAGGCTGTGAATGTCTTAAGGGGAGAGACCACGTCTTATTTGTATTTGATAGCTAGTACCCACTAGGTAACCAGTAGACTTTTAGTTAATAAAGCATTAAGCCAGACTCCGGGGGTTTGTAAAGATGGCCTGAATATTTTGGAGGGATCCTTTTGGTTTCTTTGAAGATTTCCCACCAAATAAATACATATGATTTCATTTTAAGAAGAAGGATAATTGATTTTTCTCTGTGAACAAGGAAGACGCTTCCTCTTTTTTTTTTTTCTTCTTCTCCCCTTAACTGATGTGTGTTGAAGGACATAAATTACACAGGAAACAGGACACAAAGACATAAACCTGCTTAATCCAATTATATGTTTCAATACCAGACAGTCCCAAGAGAGGAGAGGGTGAAACACAGGATGGAGACCACTGCAGGGGAGCTAGGGAACTGTGCTCTTCACTTTTTATTTTTCTTGCAAAGAGAGAGAAGCCAGGAGAGAAGAAGGAAATCTAGCAGTTGCCATAGGAAGTGAGAATCAGTGTTTAGTCTTTAGAATGTTAAACAGTGGATACATAGATGATTTTCTGAAGACAAATGAAAAGAAGCAAAGAAAAAAAAAGACACACATAAACAAAACAAAACAAAGAAACTGAAATGAGGAATACAAGAACCAGGCCCTTGAGAGGAAAGGCAGTGTAATTATAGCCACTGGAGAAAAGTCAGGTTCGATGTCGTGTTGCAGATGGTGCACAACTTCTCGTTCTCGGGAGCAAAGGCCTAAAGAAGGCCCCTGGGGCAGAGGAGACAGAGAGACCCTGGAGACACCGATAGTTAATGAACCAAGCACTTGAACTTCACATACTACACCTTATTTAGCCTTGACTACAACTCTGTAAAGCAAGTCTGTTGTTTCCATTTGCAGATAAACTGACATTCAAATACAAACTATTTCCAAGTCAAGGTTTTTTGTTTAGCTGGTTAATGGTACAGGTGAGATTTGAACCCATGTCTGCCTGAGTCACCTTCAGCATCTCCTGTGCTCCATGCTCCTTCCACAATGGGATGCCATTCGTAAGACCCCTCTTCCCTTGGTTCCGGGCTCTAGGCTACTTGCAGTGTTGGATTTGAACTCCAGGGCAGGGCCTCACAGTTCCTTTTATTGTGTTATTCCTAATGAAATGTCCACTACTTACACTTGTAGTAAAACCTCTCTCGTGCAAACAGCCTGTCCCCTCTTTCCTGCACTAAACTCTTTGAGTGTTTATCTGGGACCCAGAGTGATGGGGTGATCATCACCTGAGACCTTGCCTGTCACCATGGGAGGGGACAGAGAGTGGCCTGGAAAGTCTCAGACAAGCAATTAACAAACTCCAGCTGGAAGTGACACCACTTACTACTGATTCGCAAGAGCCAGACAAGTGGAAGGCTGATCATAGGAGATATCCAGTGAGTGTATCAATGACTCCTGCCATATTTGTTGTCTTTAACATATGAGATGTTCTATATCCTTACCATGTTTATGATCTGTCCCCCGTCTAGAATGTTTGTTCCATGAGCATAGAGGTCTTTGTCTGTTTCATTCACAGCTGTATCTTCAGTACCCAGAAGAGTGCTTGGCAAAAGCGCTCAACGCACCTCCTGAAAGAGTGAAAAATATTGTTAATTCTTCCTTCATTGGCTCAGGGGTCTTGGGCAAGTGTTTTATATTCTCTGAGCCTCTGCATTTCCTTTTAGAAAATGAGGAAAGTGGGATAATCTCTTATAGGATCATGGTGGGAATTAATGAGATGAGCAGACGAAGGGACTCTTGTGAGGCCTTGCTCATGGAAAGCTCTGGATGAATATTGGTTTCTTTTCACCTCCAGAGGCCAAACTAGCCCTCTGACTTTTTTTTTTTTAAAGATTTTATTTATTTATTTGACACAGAGAGATCACAAGCAGGCAGGGAGGCAGGCAGAGAGAGGGGGTGGGGGAAAGCAGGCTCCCTGCCAAGCAGAGAGTGGATGCCGGGCTTGATCCCAGGACCCTGAGATCATGACCCAAGCCGAAGGCAGAGGCTTAACCCGCTGAGCCACCCAGGCACCCCAGCCCTCTGACTTAATGCAATTCTTAAGCGAGTCTAAATGGAAAGACTAGAGCGACTGCACAGTTTTAAATACATTCTCTAACTCTTCTGTTCTTTCCCAGCATGCAGAATCAGACCGATGTTCCTCTTGAAAATGTTTTCCCTGCAATAGTTGGAAAACTCTTAAATGGAGCCCGCTCTGTAATGTAGGGTGGGAGTAAAGCAGAGTACCGCCACTGGCCAAGCCTTTCAAACAGCATAACAAATGATGTGTGCGCACGACTGGGGAAAATGCACACATTCTCCCTGGGTCTGGCGAACTCATGTTTGGCCCCCAGGTGCACTTGACCTGTTAACAACATTTAGACAGATTTATCAGCTGTAAAATTTGCGCCATGCAAAGAAGAAAAAAAAAAAAAAAGAAAGAAATGCTTTTTTTTTTCTCTTTCTAAATGTATAGCAGAAAGATTTGCCGGCAACAGAGCAAATCAAACAAATTAAGTAAAAGGATTGATTCTCTCTGCCCCTCAGTGGCCTGATTGAGGCACATGGACTCCAGGCGTCAAATTCACAGAAAACTGGGGAGTTCTTGGGGGACAGTGTGGGTATGGGGTGAGAACTTCAGTTAGGGCTGACAAACTCTAGTTTTAAGAGCCTGAGCTGAGTACGAAAGGGAAAGTGCGTCCTTAATTAACACCACAAGAAAGAGGGAAAAAAAGAAAGAAGGCACATACCAAAAATTAAAAAGAAAAGAAAAAAAAAAGGCACATAAAACTTCCCAGAACTTTGTGTGGTTCTCTATGTATTTTATGAGATCATCTGCTTGGAAATGTGTTGTTTGAAAAACTAGACGGAATTAGTTTTAAAAAGACCCAGATCAAACTGATTGCAACAAGACTACCATAAGCCTGATATTATGAAACATCTTTCGTGATATGGGGGAACGAGCACGGGATTTGGTTTCAAGAAGTGAGTCCACGCTCCACAGTCTCCTGGCTGTGTGACTCTGGGAAACCACCAACTCTCTAGACCTCAGTTTCTTCATGAGCAACACGGGGGTGATAAAGCCCAAATCTGGGAACAGTTGTGTGAACTTCGTGAGCTCATGTGTTCGTGAAATTGTGTTACTGATTTTAAAGTGTAATGGTGGCATTCATAATCTTTCTGGAAGATTATAAATAATTCAAAAGAAGTTTCCGCATTTGTCCTTGGAGGGGAGGTGAAGACTCATCACCCCTTTCTCTCTTAGCCTCCCTCTATTTTCCAATTAGTGTATGTGTGTGTGTATTATGTATATCTTTATGTATAATTAGTATTGCATATAGTGTATACTCTATACACTAGGATTAGTATGTATTAGTATATAATTAGTAAATATGTATCTATATACAGAGTATATATAGAGAGATGTATAAACCCTCTATATAATATAGGCTTATATCTGTATCTAGAGAACATCCCTTCTTTAGCATTTCTGCTATCATGTATAAGCCCTTTCTGTTGGTTGTCTTTGTACTCTTTCTAATCTGAAACAATCAAAATTAAATTTTTATTTGGCCATGTCACCTTACTGTAGGAGCCTCTAATCCACCACATAAAGTCCAAAGCCCTTAGTTAGTCCACTGGCTCTCAACCAAGAGGTTTTGCCTCTCAAGAGACAGTTGACAATGTCTAGAGATGTTGTTGGTCCTCACGGCGGGGAAGGGGATGTGTATATACTACTGGGCCCCGGAAGGTAGAGTCCGGGAATGCTGTTGAATATCCTTCCGTGCACAGGATAGGCCCCCACAACAGACAACCATCCTGCTCAATATGGTGGGAGTGGTGAGGTTGAGAAACTCTAATTCAGCCCAGGGGATCTCCCTGAGATCTTTTCTATTTACATCAACCTGCAGCTTCATCGCTCCCCTCATGCTCTGGCCTCTAGCTGAGGTGAATTACTCTCATATCTCCGGCTCATTCCAGCAGTTCCCAAAGTACATGACATCTCTGGGCCCCTGTCTGGGCTGGCCTTCCTGGTTTGAACGTGCATCCCTTCCCTTCTTCAGCTGGTGAACTCAGCCTTCCCATTCTATTGTGTCTCCCCCTGCATCTCTCTTTGTCCTTTAAGAAACCTTCCATACACCCTTGGCCCCCTGCTCTGTGTATCCACAGCAACCCTGCCTCCCTCTTCCACTTAACTTTCCCACTGTAATGAGATGTAATGAGATGGATCTTACTGTGCCATGACATCTGTTTGGATCTGACTCTCTCCCATGCGTCAGTGAGTTTAAGAACAGTGGATGAAGGAGGGACCATTCCTCCTTCATCTTTGTAGTCTCAGAGCTGAGCACTAGGTGGGCACATAATCTTGGTAGATGTATGTTGATTGACCCAGAGAACAAGTCCAAATCAGTGACTGTCCTATAGTTGAAGCTACAGAGTTCTTTTGCAGTGTGGTGAGGTGAGCCGCTTGAGCAAAGACTGTGTTCCGGTCAGTCCTGTGGCTACTCTGCTCCCTAAATAATCAAGGAGAGTCCCAGTTCACTAATGGTAATTGAAACTCACTGATTCTACTGTGCACCAAGAGTTTGCAAGGGGTCTCTATTAAATTCTGATTCTATTCTGTCTTTGCTCTTACACAGCCTCTCATTATTTCCTGTTTACAGATGTGGAAAGTGACGCTTGCAGTCACGCAAGTGATACAGCCCAGGTTGAATCCAGGCATTCAGACCCCAGAGACCACCCTGTCTGGTGCTGTGTCTTATCAGTCCAATGTCCGCTCCACTGTCGATCGATGGTCGCCCGGAAATTGTTTCAGTGAGCCTGCATTTTTGAGATGAAGAAATAGACCTTATAGGAGATAGTTACGACACATCCATATAATGCCCAGGCCGGAAATGGGTTAGCAGTCTTCCTATAAAACTGTAGTTCAAGGATCCTCTAGTACTCTCTCAACCGAACGTATGTTTGTTCACATTTGCCCATCTACTGGGCAAAGAAGCCTGCATCTGCTGATCTCCTATGAGAACAGACCCCAGGAGTCTTAGTATCCACCTTGGGGACCTGCTCAAATAGATCTTTCCTAATTACTTAAGCCCCTAGGAATCTTTACCAGATCAGGGACAGCTTTGATTCCTGTCTGGGTCGAGTTCTACATCCTGGGAGGTCTTTGTGCTGAATCCCATTTGCTAAAGATCTCTAAAAGCTTCCAGGCTGCTTAACTCTTCCCAAACTTTTTGGTTTCAAAATGCATTCCTAATCAATGGGTCTGGGTGCATTCTTTGTGCCTAGAGAATGCTGTTCTCTTCAACTTTGGAGGCCAGTGCAGAGCAGAGACCAAAATATGTGACACTCCATTTCCAGACTGAGTGGGCTGAGAGCACAATGTGGGTGGAAGGGGTTCCCACGCAATTCTGAGTAGAAGCTTTTGCCTTCCCAGGGTGGTCCAGTGGTCTTGGATTGCAGTCAGCCCCATTTGCTGGGATTCTTGGGGAAATCTCATAGGAAATGTATTGCCGAAATTCTCATTTTTACTTCCTTTACTTTAAGGGAGATCTTTCCCAGGCCCTACAACCTCCTTTAAATGTATGTAGTTATCACTCATCATTCCTGACTGCTGTCATTCTTTTCATGTATTCATTCCACAAGCGCTCACGGAGTGGCCCTTACATGCCAGGCACCCTGGCAGGTGCCAGAAATACAGGAGTGCAAATGCAGGCCCACTCTCAAAGTACTCACAGTCTAGTGGGAAAGATAAAATGAGACCAACTAATGATAAGCAAGCCTAGAACAGAAGCTTACAGATCTGGGGTTACAGACAAGGTAGATCCTGAATACCCCCCGGGGATCAGAGATAATTTTCCAAGTAAGAGCTAACCTGACTCAGAAAGAAGAGAAGAGATGAGTATTGAAGGCCCTGGAGGAAATGGGAGACAAGAATTCCAGGAAAGAGAAAGAGGATATACAAAGTCCCCGGGGCAAGAGGGACTGCAGGACATTGGGACATGCAGGTGGTTCAGTCTGGCTGGAAGGTAAAGTACACAGGTAGGGACTAGTTGTGGCAGGTGGAGAGCAGATTGGAGAGAGAGGAAATTAGAGAGGTTGCTATCACCTGTGTCCCGTGGGATTTTGCAGGTCATGCTAGGGATTTGGGACCTTACCTTGAGGTCAAATGAAGATTCTAATCAAGAGCATGACATGGTTAGGTTTGCCTCTTTTGAAGTCCAGTTAGGAGGGAATTCAGCAGACAGGCCCCTGGCCTTTGTTTCTGAGTTTTTCTTGGAACAGAAACTTGTTCCTGCCTTTCTCGTCCCAGCAAGCTGCAGGGAACACGGGCAGGCTGATGACAGAAAGTTGAGGCAAAGCCTGGGTGGACCCTGCAGATCCAAGCAGAAGCAAACCGTGGATAGTAGCAAGCCCGGGGTGCAGGAGGAATGCAAGACCCAGGAAGAGAGAGAGGGAGGGAGCTGGGGAAAAGTCCTCATCTCTGAATGGAGATCATAATGCCTGCTTCCCTGGACTGTTTTGAGGGTTGCTTGACCAGAGTTTCCCACAACGTCTGGCACATAACAGAACCTTGTAAATAAATGATAAGTCAGTGTAGCCATGATTATTATGAATACCCCCCTCCCTGAAAATCGAGAAGATGCTCTGTCTTAAGCAGCTTTTATAATTTGTGTAAGTGGGGACGTGGAGTGTTCCTCTCATTCCTCCAAGATATGTTGGGATAAATCGTATAGCTCATGAATAGACTATATAATTTTGTAACTTTTTTACAAGCAAAACTTGTAGCATGCTTATTTCACAAGGTGGTGTTAAGGATTAAGCAGATTGGGGCGCTTGGGTGGCTCAGTGGGTTAAGCCTCTGCCTTCAGCTCAGGTCATGATCTCAGGGTCCTGGGATTGAGCCCCGAATCGGGCTCTCTGCTCAGCAGGGAGCCTGCTTCCCCCTCTCTCTCTGGTTACCTCTCTGCCTACTTGTGATCTCTCTCTCTCTCTGTCAAATAAATAAATAAAATCTTTAAAATAAAATAAAAAAATAATAAAAAAAGAAGATCAACCAAACAATGAAATGCCTTTGTAAACTGTGCTGTGCATATTTCTGTTTATTTTACGATTTTTAATTTTTTAAAATCAGATTTCTTCTAGAATACTTGACATACAGTTCTTACATTTCAAGTGGATGCTTTGATGAGTTTTGACGAATGTATATACAAGAATAACCACCACTTCAGTATGATATAGAACATTTCCATCACTCCAGAAACTTCTCTTGTGGCCCTTTACATTTGATGCCCCCCACCTCCACCTCGCCATAATCTTTGCCTTAGACAAACACTTATCTCATTTCTATCACTATTAGCTAATTTTACATGATCAAGGACTTCATATAATCGGAATTCTATTGGATCTGCTCTTTCATATTTGGCTTCTTGCACTCAGTGTAATGTTTTAGATTCATTCATGTTGTTGCATGTATCTGCAGTTAATTCCTTATTATTGCTGAGTAGTATTCCATTGTTTGACTATGCAACAGTTCAGTTGTCTACTCACCAGCTGGTGAACATTTGGATTCTTTCCAGTTTGGAGCTATAATGAATAAAGCTAGTTTGAATATTCACAAAATCTTTTTGTGAATATGTATTTTCATTTGTTTTAGGCAAATCCCTATGATTGAAATCACTGAGGATTTTCATTTCTTTTAGGCAAATGCCTATGTTTGAAATCACTTAGCATATGATTAACTTTAGGGGAAGCCACAAAGTGGTTTTCCAACGTGGTTGCACCATTTTGTCATCCATAACAATATATGAGTTGCCCACCACTCATCCTTCCTTGTCAACACTTGGTGTTATTGGTCTTTTAATTCTAGCCATTCTTGTGTTTGCATGATGATGAACAATGTTTATTACCTTTTCATGTACTTTTCGGCCAGTTGAATATCTTCTTTTATCAAGTATCTATTTGAACTTTGGGTGCACTTTTGGCTTATTTTTATTTTTACTTTTCTTACTGAGTTGGAAGAATCTTTATATTCTAGTCCCTTGTCATATGTCTGTATTGTGAATACTTTCTTCTGGTCAGTGACTTACATTTTCAGTTTCTTAACTGTCTTTTGAAGGGCAGAATGTTCTAGTTTTGATGAAGATAGATTTATCACCTTTTTTTCCCTTTGTAATACATGCTTATTATGTCTTATTTAAGAAATCTTTGCCTCCACGAAGATTATAAAGATTCTGTCCTATGTGTTTCTCTAGAATTTTTATAATTTTACTTTTTATGTTTATGTTTGTGATTTGTTTTAAATTAAATTTATGTGTGGCCTGAAACAGGAGCTGAGATTCTTCTGTGATGTTTTGTGTATGTGTGTGTTTCGGACGCGAAGGTCCAGTTGTTTCAGAAACTTATGTTGAAAAGATTCTCCATTCCCATTAAACTGTGTCAGTGCATTTTTCAAAAATCAGTTGGCCATATATGTATGAGTTTATATCTGGACTCTGTAGTCCTTCTTATTGATTTACAACTCTATTTTTTGCCAGTAGAATAATCTCTTACTTAATGAAGTTTGTGGTAAATGTTTGCATTAAAAGTTGTAACTCACCAATCTTTGTCCTTTTTTAATACTGTTTTTGCTATTCCTAGCCCTTTGCATTTACATATAAGCTTTAGAATCATCTTGTCTTCTAGAAATTTGGTTGAGACTTCACTAAATCAATGGATTAATTTGTGTAGGATGGACCTGTTAACAATATTGAGTTTTCTGATCCATAACATACATTTATTTGGTTTTTAATGTGGAGGCCTTATACATCTTTCATTAATTTAATTCTAAGAATTATGTGTTTGTGATGTTATTACAAATTCTATTTTAGATTTAATTTTCTAATGAGTTGTTCCCAGTTTTAAGGTATAGACTAGGAGAACTGGTCTGGTACCAGATAGTCGGTCATAGGCCAGAAACAAGATTTAGTTTTTAATAATAACCATGAGAAAGTTGAAGGATCTCCTTATGAGCTCATATATTTCTTCTTTTTAAAATGTTTCTGGGGCTCTATATAAAATAGATGGTTTGGGGGCCTCACATTCCAAAGTATTAAACAGATGGGAAGACTGTGCATGTGTGTGTGTGTGTGTGTGTGCGCGTGTGCACGTGTGTGTGTGTGTGTTCATGTGCTGCTGTTACTTGTATTTCACAAACATTCTAGAGAAATTTACCATATCACGTTAAAAAAAAAATTGGCACTAGTAAACTAAGCTCAGTATTTGTGAGCATAGCAGGTATAATACTATATTTGGTTCCTTCACAGGTCTGGGAAGCATCTCAGGCTTCCCTATGGCCAGTTTCAAGGCCCTGCTAAAATATTAGCTGAATGACAAAGCTGAAATTAGAAAGCACATAAAAGGGTAAATATTGACTGGTTCAACAAAGTTGTCATGTTTGCACTCAAGGCACTCTTAGAGGCTTGAGGAAGCCCATTTACCAGAAAAATGAATCAGGCTGAAAATAGCCTATTTGCATAAATTCTTAGGAAGATTACAAGTTATTAATAATGATATATTTTTGTATCCTACTTTCTGCTTTTTATTTTTTTAAATTTTTATTTTTTTTTAAAGATTTTATTTATTTATTTCACAGAGAGAAATCACAAGTAAGCATAGAGGCAGGCAGAGAGAGAGGAGGAAGCAGGCTCCCTGCTGAGCAGAAAGCCCTATGTGGGGCTCGAACCCAGGACCTGGGATCATGACCTGAGCCGAAGGCAGCGGCTTAACCCACTGAGCCACCCAGGCGCCCCTACTTTCTGCTTTTTAAATAAATCCTTTTCAGATTCCACATTGAACAGATGTTCCTCTGCACATGTGCTGACTCTGCTCCTTCTGCCTAGAACACTAGCTCCTTTCCTTCTCTGAACTTGGTGTCATTCCTCAGCCATAATCTCAGTTTGTTCCCAATCTCTCCACCTCCACCTTCATACCCGGTGTGACTCCCATGTCAAAGTCCCTCCTGCTGACCTAGTCCACACCCTTCCACTGGCCCTTTTACCTTCGCTTCCATCGTGCCCGTGCTGCTCAAGGGAGAGTGTGGTTGAAACTTGTCAGGCATAGGAGTGAAACCATAGGATAATTGTCTTTCTCTGACTGACTTATTTTGCTCAGTGTAATCCCCTCCAGTTCCAACCATGTCGATGTACATGGTAGGTATTCATCCTTTCTGATGGCTGAGTAATGTAAGAAACAGTGCAGAGGATCATAGGGGAAGGGAATGGGAAGTCATCAGAGAGGGAGACAAACCATGAATGACTCTTAACTTTAGGAAACAAACTGAGGATTGCTGGAGGGGAGGTGGGTGGGGGGATAGCGTAACTGGGCAATGGGCATTAAGGAAGTTATATAATGTGATGAGCACTGGGTGTTATATGCAACCGATGAATTATTGAACTCTCCATCTGAAACTAATGGTGTACTATATGTTGGCTAATTGAATTTAACTAAAAACATCAATGAAAATAAAAAAGAAAGGAAGGAAGAAAAGAAAAGAAAAAAAAAGAAAAAGAAGAAAAGAAAAAGAATAGTCATTTTCAAACACTCAAGGGAGCATTTGTAGATATTTTCCTTCCTTTCTGTAAGTGTAATCCTGTCAGCATTTAGGGATTTGTTTTCTGTATCTCCTCTTACCACATTTAAGGAAGGAGAATCAACGCTAACTACACGTGGGCAGAGGTGGCAAGATATGCCTGAGATCACATGGTGATTTCTGAAACAAAACTAGTTCAGGGGAAGCCCTGGGGTTAGGAGTGGAAGGAGTTCAAGGTCCAAGGTCCTGGGTCCCGCTCTTGACTTTGCCAACAACCAACTCTGTGAGCAGCCCAAAGCTTGCCACATGGCAGGTATTCACTGATGAGTGAATGAACTTGAAGATGTCATTTAACCTCTGTTGGCCTCAGTTTCTACATCTTAGTCTAAAGGAGTTGGGAGTGGGTGGTCTCTAACTTCATTTCAGTTTTTATTCAGGAACTTTTATGATCCTTCAGCACCAATGTCAATCACTGCAGTGAAGCTTACTGTTTACATTAATTTGGAAAGGAGACTAGAAGTGACACTTACGGAATACCTACTATGTATTAGGTACTTCTACTGCCTTTGGAGGTGCTTAAGTGTTATGAATCATATTGATCCTGTCCTCCTATGCCCATAGGTTCTGTTAGACTTTCATTCATCTTTCTAATTTTTCCAGATCGACCTTCAAAGTGAGCACAAGGGTTAAGAACCACTCTACAGGGTAAGACAGAGAGGGAGGGAGCTGCTCTGTGACAGGAGAGGAACACCTCAGACTTTGGTCCAGTTGTTATTTACACACAGACACGCATTTCTAAGGTTCTTGAAGCCAATCTAAGTAAACATGCCATTTCCTTGAAGTTGATTGACTGGCTTCTTCATGATCTCATTTATACTTCGTATAAAGAAAAACTTTAGCATAAATCTCTCACAAAATTCAAATAAGTGGGAGGTTTGGATGAATGAACTCTCACTACATATGCCAGGCCTATAAGGGTAGAGACTAAGGATATTTGATAGGACAGACATTTTCTTGGGCAAGATCGTCTTTGGAGAGGGGTTGCTCCATGAAACACGACTCTGTTCCACAGCTGCCAGAATGAAATCCAGCGTGCTGCGAGGCCACTGTTCTTCCTTTCCGTTCCTTGTGAGGTTGATTACCTTGGCTTGGGCTTCTTCCGCAGGGAGACTGGTCAGTTTCAATCATGTCAAGTGACATAAAGCACAAAGTTGCTTGCACCCTTTGGGTGCTGGGTTTTATGATCAAGGTCATGGTCCACATTGCTTTCTGGATCACCCTGTGTATGAGTTTTCTAGGGCTACCATAACTGAATGCCACAGACAGGATGGTTTAAACAACAGAAATTGATTTTCTCACAGTTCTGGAGGCTAGAAGTCTAAGGTCAATGTCTGGCAAGTTTGGATTCCCCTGGGACCCCTCTCCTCGGCTTGCAGGTGGCTGCATTCTCTCTGTTCCCTGTATGGCTCCTTCTCTGTGTATACACATGCCTGGTGTCCTTCCCTCTTCCTATAGGGATGCTAGTCATATTGGATTAAGACCCTACCCTTACAACCTCATTCAGCTTTAATTATCTCTTTAGAGACCCTATCTCAGGCACCTGGGTGGCTCAGTTGTTAAGCGGCTGCCTTCAGCTTGGGTCATGATCCCAGGGTCCTGAGATCGAGGCCCACATTGGGCTCCCTGCTTGGCAGGAAGCCTGCTTCTCTCTCTCCCACTCCCCCTACCTGTGTTCCCTCTCTCTCTGAGTCTCTCTCTGTCTAATAAATAAATAAAATCTTTTAAAAAAATTAAAAACTAAAAAAAATAAGGACCCCATCTCCAAATAGAGTCACATTCTTAGGTACTGGGGATTAGGACTTCAACTTATGAATTTGGGGTTGGGCACACATTTCAGTCCCTAACACCCTATGAGTATCTGAGCTGATCTAATAACACATCAATTCTCTCATGTCTCCCTCAGCAGAGAAAGTTTCAGGCAGATTATGTGTGGTTTATGTTACAGCCAGACCCCCAGGTCACTGAGAATAAGAGATTCCTGTCTCCTGTGAGAGGAAACACAGAAAAAAAAAAAAAAGGCCATTCCCCTGTCTTTATACCCTACCATGTCATATGGGTGATGTCCAGAGACCCTCCTGAAAGACTGGCTTGGCTTGGGAAAAGAAAGCAGCCTGGTCACCGTGTTTAGAGACAGCTCTGGAATTCTGGAGGGTGCACGACAACCTGTAAGACAGAACTAACGTGAAGAGAGATGGTCCAGGGTCCACAGGGAGGGGTGTTGGTAATAATTCACACCCATCCTGCTGTGTTCACAAGCACGTGCCTTTGTCACCAGCTGGAATCCGCTTCCATTACTCTGTGGCGTGTGTGTGTTTAAGCATAAATCCATTATACATGCCCTAGAGAGGTGGTTGGAGTCATCCTAGGTCTGCCGCTGTCAGACACGCTGGAGGTCGATGGTCTGTACGCAGAAAGCCGCAGTGGGGAGGGTGAGACAAGGTTAATAAAACCTGTATCCCCAAAGGCAAAGCTTGAGTGACTTTGTTTGGCTGTGATGGCTACCTGTGATCGGAGGCAGGAGATTTGATGGATCCGGGAGGCTCCCTGCCCTGGGTGGAGCAGAAGCTCTGGTTTCATGCAGGCTGGTACCAGAGGTGGCTGCAGGGTTAGAAGACCAGAGGCCTATGTGATGCTGATGGCAAGGTTGCTGGATAGGCATATGGCTGGCCTGTGTGACTAATTGTCACTTTTTTGGCAATTTATTTGGCTTCCTGTAGGTCTCTGTTTACTCCTCCATAAAATAGAATAAAAGATCTCAAGGGCACCTGGTAACTACAAATTGCCCATTGTTCAGGCAGTAATTCTCATAAAGTACCTGCAAATTGTGGAACAAATGGATTCATCTGCAAGTTGTTCAGGACCCCAGAATCCCATGAACATTACTAGATGGGAGTTTGTGTTTAAAGTGCACTGATTTGAGAAATCCCTCTCAAAATTAATTCTTTGGTTTTAGCATCATATTCAAATGGAATGATAGGGAAGTAGTCAAGCATTCCTTTTCTAAAAAAGCTAATTTTTTAATAGGGCAGATTATTGGCACTTAGTTTCTCACTAGAGTGCTTACTCATACAATGACATTTGGAAGTTGTTTATGTAGTGGACATTCTCTGGGTCTGGAAAGATGAGTAAGTCAGGAGACTACACACATGTGCACGTAAGCTACTTATTTCTGCACCTTTTGTGCTGGTCCAGAATACATGAAGAGGACAAAACCTCTGTCACCTTTAGGGAAAGATCAGCTCAGCTTCCTTCTTCTTCTTCTTCTTCTTTTTTTTTTTTTAAAGTAGGCGCTATGCCCAGCATGGAACCCAAACTGGGGCTTGAACTCATGACTGTGAGATCATGACCTGAGCTGAGAAGAGGAGTCGGACTTAACCAACTGAGCCACCCAATATCCCAAGCTTCCTTCTTTTTATCATCACTAAAAACTGATGATTTCATTCGGGCACTTAAAACAAAGATCATGAGAACTTTTTAAAATTCTACCTATAACACTAATAAAAACAAGTTAATAGTACAGTTATTATTCATGAAAATGCCATATTTTTATGAATTTGTCACTAACAAAATGACAGCATTAAAAATTACTATACAAATCCAATCAAGAAATGGGCAGAGGACATGAACAGACATTTCTGCAAAGAAGACATCCAGATGGCCAACAGACACATGAAAAAGTGCTCCATATCACTCGGCATCAGGGAAATACAAATCAAAACCACCATGAGATATCACCTCACACCAGTCAGAATGCTAAAATTAACAAGTCAGGAAATGACAGATGCTGGCGAGGATGCGGAGAAAGGGAAACCCTCCTACACTGTTGGTGGGAATGCAAGCTGGTGCAACCACTCTGGAAAACATCATGGAGGTTCCTCAAAATGTTGAAAATAGAACTACCCTATGACCCTGCAATTGCACTGCTGGGTATTTACCCTAAAGATACAAACGTAGTGATCCGAAGGGGCACGTGCACCCGAATGTTTATAGCAGCAATGTCTACAATAGCCAAACTATGGAAAGAACCTAGATGTCCATCTACAGACGAATGGATAAAGAAGATGTGGTATATATACACAATGGAATACTATGCATCCATCAAAAGAAATGAAATCTTGCCATTTGCGACGACGTGGATGGAACTAGAGGGTATCATGCTTAGTGAAATAAGTCAATCGGAGAAAGACAACTATCATATGATCTCCCTGATATGAGGGAGAGGAGATGCAACATGGGGGGTTGAGGGGGTAGGAGAAAAGTAAATGAAACAAGATGGGATTGGGAGGGAGACAAACCATAAGTGACTCTTAATCTCACAAAACAAACAGAGGGTTGATGCGGGGAGGGGGTTGGGAGAGGGGGTGGGGTTATGGATATTGGGGAGGGTATGTGCTATGGTGAGTGTTGTGAAGTGTGTAAACCTGGCGATTCGCAGATCTGTACCCCTGGGGATAAAAATATATGTTTATAAAGCTGTAAAAAAAAAAAAAAGAAAAAGAAAAAAAAAGAAAGGATGAATACCCAAGTTTTGTAGCAACATGGACGGGACTGGAAGAGATTATGCTGAGTGAAATAAGTCAAGCAGAGAGAGTCAATTATCATATGGTTTCACTTATTTGTGGAGCATAACAAATAGCATGGAGGACAAGGGGAGATGGAGAAGAGAAGGGAGTTGAGGGAAATTGGAAGGGGAGGTGAACCATGAGAGACTATGGACTCTGAAAAAAGATCTGAGAATTTTGAAGGGGTGGGGGGGTGGGAGGTTGGGGGCACCAGGTGGTGGGTATTGTAGAGGGCACGGATTGCATGGAGCACTGGGTGTGGTGCAAAAATAATGAATATTGTTATGCTGAAAAAATAAAAAAATTATTAAATAAAATAAAATAAAATAAAATAAAAATTACTATACATTAATTTAATCAACGTGCTTGCTTTTTATCAACATAAATGTTCTAAATATTTCCTCTGTCCAACAAATTGATTCGTCAGTGGGTGAGAATGCCTTTTAAAATAATTTCCCTCAAGGGGGTGCAGGGCTGGCTCAGTCAATAGAGTGTGTGCCTCTAGAGTTGTGAGTTCAAGCCCTACTGTGGAGGTAGTTTACAAAAAAAAAAAAAAAAAAAAAAAATTTCTCCCAGAGGTATCTCTACCATGAGTTTCAATCCTACATTTTTCAAATAAGTGCTTTTCTATCATGTCAGTGCAGATGAAGCTCACCTCTGCAGTTTCCTCTTGGTCACTGGGATGGCCACTTAGTCACTCAGGCTCATCATTTTCCAGACACCCCTAACACTTCCCTTTCCTTTTGCCAAATTATTTTATTTTTTTAAAGATTTATTTATTTATTTTAGAGAGAGAGGGAAATGAAGAGTGCTTGTGAGTTAGGGGAAGGGCAGAAGGAGAGAATCCCCAAGCTGACTCCCCACTGAGCCTGACCTTGGGCTTATTCTCAAGACTCATGAGATCGTGAGCTGAGCCAAAACCGAGAGTTGGGTGCTTAACTGACTGAGCCGGCCAGGGGCCCCTCCTTTTTCCAAATTAAATTGGCTCTGCTCAAATGTACCTTCTCTTTGCTGTTTGCACTGTAACTGCCCTGCCCTGGGCTCTCCCTAACATTGTTTAGTTGAATCACCTGTCATTTATAGCTCGAACTTCCTAAAGAATGAGTCTGGTCACTTTACTGTGCTCATCACCTTCAACAACTCTCCAGTCATGTGGAATAAAACCCATATCCCTCAATTTGTGAACTAAGGGCCTCTATGATCTGATTCTCCCTAGATTGCTGATTGTATTCTCCAGGACATTCCCCAGTGACTTGCAAAACATGGTTCCATTGCCCTAGTCACTCTTCTCCACTTGGGACTGTGCCCATGCTGTCCTCTCTACCTAGAATGGTTTTGTTTTGTTTTGTTTTGTTTTGTTTTGTTTTGTTTTCTTTACTTTGCCTATTGAGAAACTTCTGGTTCTTCAACTCCTTCTGAGCGTCCAATCTGTAAGACAGAGACCACAGTAGTTGAATGTAGGGTATTTAACCTGGGGAACTAGTCGGGAACTGGTTGGAAGAGCTAAAAAGGCCAACAGAGGATGGTGAGGCAATTATGAGATGAACACCCAGAGGAAACTACTAGCACTGCTGTGGCCAGGGCTGGAGGGACAGCAGAAGGAGGTGGTAGTCCTGGAGACCCCATCCAGTGAGCTGAGGCATGTTGGAGATTCAGCCACTGCCAGAGATGCCACCTAAAGCATAGAGAGAGAAAAATACCTGGCCTCCTGCCTTCCTCCAACATCCTGCCCGAGTCTTCCATTGACCGAATCTAGCTAGTTGGCAAAGGAGCTTGGGAAATGAGTTTTCAGGGACCAACCCTCCCCTGATCGAGTGCAGAGCATGGAGAATGGTGAGTAATGGATCTCAGAGCAAAGAGGCAAATAAATACCGGGGGTCCCCTTCATGAAATCATTCCTTTTCTATTGGAATTACACTCAATCCTAATCTATTTGTGCTGCTTGAACATCTGACACTCTCTAATATCTTTTTTTAAGATTTATTTATTTATTTGACAGATAGAGATCGCAAGTAGGCAGAGAGGCAGGCAGAGAGAGAGGAAGGGAAGCAGGCTCCCTGCTGAGCAGAGAGCCTGATGCAGGGCTTGATCTCAGGACTCTGAGATCATGACCTGAGCTGAAGGCAGAGGCTTTAACCCACTGAGCCACCCAGGTGCCCTGACAATCTCTAATATTAACCTCCCCTATATGAGATTTACTTCTTTTGCATGTGCTTATCTGTGTCAACAGATCGGAAATGAGTTGAAGGCAGGAAACTGTTGCAACTCTAGAACTCTGTACAGTCTTTGGAATTTGGTAGAAACTCAGGACTATTCCAGACTGAATGAGATAGGACACAACAAGAAGGTTAACAGTAAGAAAGATCTGGGGATAATTGATTAAGGAATATCCCCTGCTCTGAGGAGAGAGAAATGAGATGAAGTAAGAAGAGTGAAAGAACTTGTAAGAGCAAAAAACAAAAAACAAAAACCAAAACAGAAAACAAACTCGTAAGAGCAGAGTAGAAATGAATAGTAAAGGACTGGCAAGCCCTGGAAATCTCATGGCTTGTGAGAATGTTCCAGTGGTCTAGAATATCAGAGTCTCTTTACGTTTCAGTTTTTGCCTGGGTGCAATCCCCTTTGCATCGCATTTGCGCTGGAAGATTCTGTTGCAGGGCTGCAAAATATCACACGTAATTATGCTCTCCAGTGTTCTTTGTGACTTGTCTAAGGGAGGAAGCGCTTATTAACTCTTCCTAATTACCAAAGCGTGGTCTGTAGGGGGGAATTGAAGGCAGAGAAGGAAGCGTGGGTCATTTCTATGAGCCTTCATGGGGATGATTCAAATTGGGCTTCTGATGCCTTTTATAAATAAGTTAGGGATAAGCTTCCAAAATCTGCATTGAGAACTTTGGTCTAGCTCTCCCTTCCCTGAGTCAGCATTCCCTCTGCTTAACATATACGTTTCCTGTTCTGAGGAAATGAAAAAATCAGGGAATAATTGATTCGTGTTTCTAAAAAAAGAGTCGTTTTCTGATTATAAAATGAACACATTCACTACATCATATTTGGGGAACACAGAAAAGTACATAGAAGAACATAGAAAAATTCCACCATCAGTGATCATCACTGTAAAGAACTTGGAATATATACTTCCAGTCTAATTTTCTTTTCTCTTTCAAAACGGTGTCATATTCTATATGTGATAGGAAAAACTGCCTTTTTAATTTAAAATTATAATATATACATTTTCCAATTTCAATAAATATGAATCAATACTTTTTAAAAAGGCTGCATTGTGTTCTTAACTTAGTTATTTAATCCCTGGTTATTGGATACTTGGATTGTCAATGTTTTTGGTACAATATGTGACATGTTGTATTAGTTTCTTGTTGCTGCTGTACCAAATCATCACCAAGGAGAACTCAGGACAACACAAATGTATTTTCTGACGGCTCCAGAAGCCTTAAGCTCAAAATCAGTTTCACTGGGCTAATGTCAAGGTGTCAGGGGGGCTGGTTCCTTTTGGAGGATCTAGAGAAGAATCTCCTTGCCTTTTCTAGTTTCAAGAAGCTGTGTGTGTCCCTTGGCTTGTGGCCTCTTCCTCCATCTTCCGTGGGCATCAGTCCCTTCACCATCTTCACACCACATGGCCTTCCCTTCATCCTTGACTCCTCTTGCTTTCCTACAATAAGGGCTGTGGTGATTATAGCAGACCCAGTTGGACGATTCAGAATAATCTCCCCATCTCCAGATCCTTAACGTCATCACATGTGCAAAGTCCTCCCCCCGCCTTTTTAAATCTAAGATAACATTCACTGGTTCCAGGGATAAAGCATCTTTGGGGGCCCTCATTCAGACGACCTCACTGCTCTAAACAGCAGTGAAGGAACTTTTCAGACATCAGCCAGCTCTATCACTTTACGGTGAGTCCTTTAGAGGAACAACTGAAATTATGGTAACCTCAGAAAGATGTATGAGATCAGGTGGAATAGTAGATAGGAAAAACTGAGCGTTGGGATGCTGGGGTCGCCCTCGATCTAGTACCGGCTTACTGTCTGTATTGGGGATCATCTGGGCTTTTTTTCTGCTGTCACATCATCAGTGCCTTCATCTGTAAGGTGAGGGAATTGGAGATGCCTTTTAAACTGCATTTTCCACGATTCTTTGAATGAAAGCACTGTAATTTATATAAATTAAAAACAACAAAGGTGTGTTAATAAAAAGATTGATGGAAGCGATATATGTACACTATCCTCGGGCTAGACATACCCTTTTCATAAAGCATGTAAGCATGTTTTAATAATTACAAGTGTTGGAAGAAAGCATCACTTCAGCCTTAATTCATTAACCATTTATTAAACATGCACTGTGTACGAGATGTTTTATATACATCATCAATAAAAGACCTCATAAATTAAAGATACTCTGCTTACTTTCCAGACAGTTTAAGTAATCCGTTCAAGGCTCCACAGTCAGTAACAGAATGGTCATATCCATTCGGATCCAAGCACAGGCTCTTTCTCTTAGATCCTGCTTCTCGTGCGAGTGGCACAGTGATAGAATTAATTGCAACAGTGGTGTTAAAACGTTCACTTGATATTTCTAGAATAACTGGTAACATCATTAGGTTTGGGCTTTTTTTTTTTTTTAAAGATTTTATTTATCCATTTGACAGACAGAGATCACAAGCAGGCAGAGAGGAAGGCAGAGAGAGAGGAAGGGAAGCAGGCTCCCTGCTCAGCAGAGAGCCGGATATGGGGCTCGATCCCAGGACCCTGGGACCACGACCGGAGCCAAAGGCAGAGGCTTTAACCCACTGAGCCACTCAGGCGCCCCAAGGTTTGGACATTTTTGATTCAGTGAAGTGGTGAGTTCTCTGTGAACCTGCCCAGCATGGGGGAAGAGCACACTCTTTCTCTCGAAAGCCACTTCTCCTGCGTGAGACTGTGCAGAGGGACTGGGGGAAATTTCTTCATCTTCTTTGGCCCCTTTTACTGGTGCTCGTGGTCAGGGTGTGCACGTGCTGCTGTTACGTGGCCAGCCATTCGCCAAGTTCCCTTGCGTTATGGAAACCAGATGGAAGCTGGAGTCGAAGTTCTCAGCCACAGAAGTGAGGCTGGGCTGCTCTCTGGATGGAATCTCAGAATTTAGGAGGCATAATCCTCTCTCCTCTCCCTCCCCCTGCCCCACTTCTCCTTCCAAAAACCAAGAGTCAATTTCAGAGATATAGCCTTTCTCTGTGTGTTGCCCAGATACTTTTTTTTTAAATTTATAATTGCAAGTTTGTTTGTAGCAAAAGCTCTGTTTGGTTGTCATAAATTGTAACCAAGAGGAATAATATCCACAAAACAGTCAGTCCTAGCATATGCTTTGAATAGCCTAGATTGATAATGTGAGGTCTTGCGCAACTTCGCTAACCTCTACTGGCATTTTGGGAGAATTAAACAAATGCACGGTACAACAAACAAACAAGTAAAAACAAAAACAAAAACAAAACAAAAGCCGGGAGAGTAGGAGGGGAGGTTTGAAAAATGTTGGTCACTGGCAAAACTCAACAAAACTCAAGCCTTACCCGGGAGTTTCCAGGGAATCAGCCTTTCAAGAGGAGGAGGGGTCTTAAAGCTTACCCAGTTACTTATGTTAATTGTATTGGAAGGGCCTAGAAAAAGCCCAGTTGTCGTTCTGTTGTGAAATATGGTTGTCGTAAAAATTCCCACTTGCTAGTTATTAATTTTTATAGTAGCAGGAGGAGTAGTGATAATTATAAAAGTAGAGGAATTGGTGGAATGTAAGATACGAAGGGTTGAGAATTTCACAGTTAAATAGGCACACTCCAGTTACATGCTTTCGGGAAAAGTCCAGCGCTGTGGTAAGAATATAGACTATGAGTCAGAAAGACCCTGCACTCTCTTACTGGCTGTGTGGCCTTGGGTAAAGTATTTAATAACCTCTCTGAGTTTCCATTTTGGCATCAGGAACACAGAATGAGTTTAAAAGGTGAGGTAGCCAAGGGCCAGGAATGCGGTATGTGCTTAGGGAGTGGTAGCTTCTGTGTTTATTCCTCTTTCCCTAAATTCCCCACCTGTGTACGGAGGTCTACCCTTGAGGTAAGCTTGCAGCAGATGACTATAGGGGAATAGATCTGTGGACCTAACTCCTGCTTTCCCCCGAAGGCCCTGCCTCTTCCGGAAGGTCATGGTCTTCTCTGAAGGAGTCTCAGTATGGTGGAAGTTGGATGCAAAAAGGCTTGAGCTCAGTCTCTGAGCTGTCCATCCTGAGCCAAGTCACTTAAAGGAGAGCCAGGCACACTGTAGATGCTAAATAAATCTTAGCTGAATCAATGGAGGAGAAAATGAAGTACGGTTTTTTACCCCTTTCTACCTGGAATCAATCTATCTTCCTTCCTTCCCTCTTTCCTTCCTTCCTTCTTTCTTTCTTTTCTTTTCCTTCCTTCTTCCTTTCCTTTCTTTTTCTTTCTTTCTTTCTTTCTTTCTTTCTTTCTTTCTTTCTTTCTTCTCATTATTCAAGGCTCCATTTGCATTACTTCCACTGGAGACTTCCCCCCAAACAGGGACAGACCTGTCTCACAGCACTGGTCCCAGACTGTGCACCTCAGTGACACATACATGAGGTTCTCAATGACAGGGCTGTGACTTTGCTTTCCCTGACTGTAGCATGGCTTCAGGAAATCGATTGTCAAAGAAATAAATGAAAACGAAATGGGTAATGAAAAAAAAAAAAGTAAATGAAAAACAATTCCTAAAAACAGCATACCAACATCTCTCCTTCTCCCCTCCCTTCTGGGCTTCCTTCTGTGGTTCCCACAATCCGGTCCTTTCAGAGAATTAGCTGTGTGTGCTTACTTCCTGCTCACCGTGCAGTCTCAGTCACTTACTGCCAATTCTTGTGCTTGTCTTGTCAGGAAGGTGACCCAGAATATTTCCTGAGTAGAAGCAGAAAGCCATTGCCAAGGTGTGTCTCAGAGCTTTGCAGTTTCCAACGCAGATTGACTGATTAGGCCAACATGATTTGGGCTGAGCATTTTCAAGACGTTGGCCCATGAAGGACTTGTCCCTCCACGGATTCAGAGCGTGTTGCTCTCCAACCCCGATAGTTCTTTTCTCATAATTTCCCAATTTCTTTTTTTCGAGGAAGTAGCTACCTTTCGGTCAACAGGAGCCTGCCCCTTCTCTCTTTCTTCCCCCACATGTTAGATCGGTTATCAGACACCACTATTTCTAGTTTGTTAACCGATAGGGATTTGCAGTCTTGTACTTAGGAACTATTTGATTGAGGGTGAGTCTTTTGTATTCTCTGAGTTTCTTCATAACTAAAATGGGAGAGTGGCCGAGACAATCTTCTGCCCACAGGTGTCCTCAGAGTAAGATGTGATCGAGGAGGGAAAGGAGCTTGGGCACCTATAAGACACTGATGCTGCTAGTGGTCACTGCCTCCGTGATCTGACCCCCGAGAGGGACCAACCATCCGAATTCACCCCGGACTACCCTGCTTGAGTGCTGCAAGTGCCACATTCTGGGAAAACACTCGGCTCTGTGAACCCACAACATTCTCCCCCTTATCTCTCTTTCTGCCACCTCTTTCCTGGTTCAGTTCCTTCCTACTGTGCCCATGTGCCTTTCTAAGACCTCTCGGGTCTGTCTCCATCCAACACCGCCCACCTGTCACCATGGGCCTGATTTGTCTGCAGCGCTGTGTAGATGGAGAGAGTGACTCCTGTGCAGTGAAGCCAAGGTCCTGCCCTAAGGGGGAGAGAGGGAAGGAGGGGGACAGCACAGGCATGACCAAAGCTGCCACTTGAGCTGGAAGAATGGGGGATGTTGTCCCCAGCAGCTGGTGAGGAGTCCCAGAGGTGTGCAGTGAGGCTGCCAAGTTCTTGTCTGGACTTCTGGCATGTGGCTGGCTGAAGCCCTCTGACCTCACACTCACGCTCTGCTTCGCATGATCCCCAACCTTGTGGGACATCATAGGAAACGAAGGCTTTGAGGTCATTCTGGTCTGGATTACTGGCAGAGAACGTAGTTGGCAGAGCTCATGGAAAGAGAAAACACGCTGCCCCAGCTGGGAAAGTCAGTCTCCCCTCCCCATAGGACCATGGTCCCGATGGCTGATGGGCAACCTCTGTGCAGGGACACTCTGCTAAGTGGGTGGGGTGAGTAAGGGGACCCCACTGAGTTGCCTGCTGGACGTGATATGGTGCTGCCAGCCCAAGGCAAGAACAGCTTTGCCCCATAGATAGTTGCTACAGGTGCGTGCCTGATGTTACCCATGCCCATGCCCCAGGCCTGACTTGGCGTAGAGGGCAAAAGCAGAAGGCGGGCCTCTTTCTGCCAGTAGGACCCTGCGGCTGTCCTGGGTGGGAGGCCCAGTGTAGTGGGTGGGGAGCAGATGACTGGGCAGCTGAGAGCCGGTGTTGGGGAGCAGGAGGGAGAACCCAGCTGGGCAAGCAGGGAGGCGGTGGGAGAGGAGAGCGTCCATTGATTTGGGGGCTCTCAGTTCCCAGAATGTGCATGGTGGTCCTATCAGGCTTCACTTATGAACTCAAATTCAGAGATAAAATTATTAAAAGATGAATTTTTTCATGAAAATGATAACAAAATGTCATTTACAATGATCATTTCACAAGATGGTGACCCCCGGGGTCTTTCTGAGCAGCAGACCTTCTGTGACTGCACCCTTAAAGCCAGCTGGTTCCAGGTCTAGTTCACCTACCCTGGTGCTTAGAGCAAATCACATCTCCTTTCTGCCCTCAGTCTCTTCACCTGTGCAATGGGCTACCTATACCCACCTCTCACGGCTGCCAGGAGAGATAAATGGGATTTTATATGCTGTGCAGGGCAGAAGCTCCACGTACACTGGTTTCCTTTCTTTTCACACTGGCATACAGTTTAATAAGAATTTCTAGCTGCCTTTGGTCACATTAATCTCACTGAAAAGGCATTTCTTCTTGGGACAAAAACAAGGTCTCACGCAGCTTCAGGATCCTCAGAGCCAGGCACAACAGCACCCAGTAATGACACAGAAATTGGGTTAATGAACGAGCAACTTCTTTTCATGCTTTTTTTTCCTTTTTTTTTCATGCTTTTTTTTAATATAAATCTCTTCCTTCTTTGCATCTTTTCCTTTTTTTTTTAAAAAAAAAAAGCTTACTTAATTTGTAATTTATTATTTTATCTTATCCTGTTATCCTTGAGTTGTAAAAGGAAGTTTAGAAAGCCCTAGCTGAGGGTACTCTAATAGAGTATAAGTTAAAACAGTGCCTACCTTTGAGAATAGAGGAAGCCCTTCAAAATAAGAAAGCAATAGAAAATTGTAAAGAAAATAACTACTTTATTTGACTCTAAAATATAGGAAACTTGACTACATCATTTGTTACATGTAATAATATATGAAAAGAAAGAAGACCAGACAGAGGTTTACCAAAACTACCACAGTATTCATCTCTAGAAATGGGAATTGGAGTTTATTTGCCTTTTTTAATAATTACTGTATTTTCTAAATTTTGTGTAGCTAACATGCATAATAAGTTTATAGTGCATCATTTCCATTATTTTGCCAATACAGAAAGCATCCTCTCAGGCCTAGGATACATGATATTTCTTCCATCTGACAATAATACATTATCTTCCAATCTTTGCTAACTTTATATATGCCATAACCCTACGAGGTGAATATTCTTATAATCCTCAATTTTCAGGTGAAAATGCTAATGTTAAATGATAGTGAAAACCTGACCAGGGTCACATAGCTAGAGATGACAAACCTGGCATTTCAATTTTTCACAGCCAGGGACCTTACCTACTACGTTCTCTTCCAAACTCCTTTAGTGCTTTGTACCTCCTTTAGTATACTCCCCTCCACTGTTTAGTTCTCTGGGTTCTTATCTACCCCTCCTTTTATTTTATTTAATTTTCTTAAAGATTTCATTTATTTATTTGACAGACAGAGATCACAAGTAGGCAGAGAGGCAGGTAGAGAGGGTGGGGGGGTGAAGCAGGCCTCCTGCTGAGCAGAGAGCCCGATGCGGGGCTCGATCCCAGGACCCTGGGATCATGACGCGAGCCAAAGGCAGAGGCTTTAACCCACTGATCCACTCAGGTACCCCTCTACTCCTCCTTTTAGAATGAAAGTGTTGTGTGTTTAGTCAGCTGTGCTTGGGCTCAGAGGCAGGACTCCATAGGAACCCCATGCTGGTGTAAATGAATGCTTGGAAGTGAACGTAGGTGGACTCCCCGCAGTATGCCAAGGAAGAGAGTGGCCAACACCAGCCCTGCTCTTCATTGCAGCCTTCTCCTGGGAAGACTTAGATTTTCTGCCTGCAGGTCTGATTGTGGATGCCTGCTTCTCAAAGCAAAAACAGTTGTATATTTTTAAAAGTTGTTTTTTTTTTTTTAAATACCAAAGTGGCAGATACTGAACTAGAGGCCACGTGCCCAAAACTCAATGCTGTTCTCTTTTGTTTTGACCCGGTCTGCTCCAGGATGAATTAACAAGTGCTTTTAATTCTTTTAAGTTCCAGAAGCACTGTGACAAATCTTAGGTGTTATTGGACCACAACGGAAGAGATTTTTTAAAAAATAAATAATAATTTAGGAGTTTGGGTCGATGGCCTTGAAAAGCCCTTATAGCTTTCAGGAGGTGTTTGTGGAGGCAGAACAAGGGCTTGTCTGAATCTAGAAATTACAGGAGTAAGATTCCAGTACATTCTAACACAGACAATTCTTTTTGTGGCCTTCTGCCAACTGGCAGTAAGCTGTCCTCATTGGATGCACCACGATCTTGGCATCTCTGGCCTAAAAACTGAACATAGTACAAAACAGTGTTCCGTCAAATATGATTTAGGAATTTTAGTGCATTGCGTTTTTTAGGATAAAATGGTTTCTTTCCTCTCTCCCCTCCCTATTTATTTCTCTTTTAAAAGTTTAGAACTGACTCCCAGTGATTCTTTGTAGCCCCCAAAGAAATGTGACTAATCCAGCCGATCGCATTAAAGATAGCTATAGACTTTTAAAGCCTTATTGCAGAGAGAAGCAACACCGAGTAGGAAAATAATGTTTGTCCCTCTTGAGAGAAAATTCGAGATTGCATGTGTTGAGTTGCAGAATATCTCTCTGCAGTCGCGCGGAATGACAGCCACCTACTGCCTGGGCAGACAGTTGGGCACTTGGCCCCAGGTGATTGGACCCGGAGGGATGCCTAACCCAGCCAGACTCTCTGCCCTGAAACTGTGACTAAGAGATTCATTTCAGTCTGGGATATCTGTTTGCATTTGGATAATGAAATAAACTTAGGAGCTTGAGTGAGGCAGAGAAAGGCAGTCAGTGGGAAGGGAAGAATGAAGGAGACACAAGGAGTGAGAGCCTGAGAGAGGCTGTGTCCCAGGTCTTCCCAGCCCATCCCAGGGGGCTGCTTGCTCCCAAAACTGTGACTTTGAATTTAACACAATATTTCCCCCTGCCTGCAAATTCTGTCTCTTTCATGCTGCTTCAGATCAGTTTCCGTCACTTGCAAACCAAAGAACCTTGTGTATATGTCTGTCACCAATCTTACCACTTCGTCTTAAACTGGTCCCTGGGTCACTTTACCCCCTTAAACTGAGACTTTCCAAATTCACAGATCTGTTTCTTCCTATCCTCCACACTTAGCATACGTCTGGCACAGAAAGAAGTTCAGGGACTTCTTCAGTGAATGGATGAGGGCATAGAGATGGTACCCTGTCAGCTTCATCCACTGAGGAGAGCTTCATATTACAACAGTATACATAGTATACATAGGTGCCAGTAATTTTTAGAAGGTAGATTATGTATATATTATATATTATATAATATATTTATATAATTTATATATTATAAAACTTATATATAACATATATGTGATTTATTATATAGCCAACTTTTACACATATTATGTTATAGTTAATATATTACATATTATATATTTTACATATGCACACACATCTATGTATATGTATTTACACATGTATATGTATATACGTACATATGTATATGTATTTATATGTATATGTACTTATATGTATATGTATGTGTGTGTATATATATTATATAGCCAACTTTTATTACACATTATTCTATAATTAATATATTCCATATTATATATTTTACATATGCACACACATATATGTATACATTTATATGTATGTGTATGTATGTATGTGTGTGTATATATATACACACATATAAATGATATATTCCCCAGGATCCTAGGAAACCACTGTGGCAAATAAAAGAAATCATTTTTCAAATGCAAAGTAGATTTTAGAGAGATAAACTCAGTAAATTGAGATGCATATCTAGAGGGACTGATTCTTAAAAGAGAATCGAATAGAGAAATTGGCCTGAGGCTAGATAAAAGAGGAATGACCTTAGGCCTACACTGAGAAGACCTTATTTCCCAGAACTAGCTCCAAGAGGACCCCTGAGTCCTCAGCATTTGTTGTGTGACATTGTGAAGTCCTCCAACACCCAAGGGGGTGCTCTCCTCACAGGGAGAACTCCTTCTGGCTGTTGGTGTGGTTCCCTTGGGAGACGGAGGGTAGTCAGGAGCTGATTACCATGCCCAGGCACACTCATGTGAGTCTGCCAAACTTAATAGCTAAAGAGGCCTTGACATGTTTCCATTTCTGATTCTGCCCTTATAAAATGTGTTGCTAATTAAAATAACTGCCAGCTCAGACTCCTGCAAGGAAACCCATCCACGTGCTCAGAGTCAAGTTGTTTTCTAGCTCTGGTTAAATAAATAAAAACTATAAAACCAGCAGCAGAACCCAGCTATCTGGGACAGCTTAAGGGGGGCCTGGCCTATATGTAAGCAATCAGTCAATGCGTTAATTCAAACCCCCCTGCTCTAGAGAAGAAAAGGGTTAAGTAGCAGATTATGTTCCTTCTACACAGTGCTATAGGCATGTTTGATTTGGCAAGTAGAAAAAGAAGCACAAAAACACATGTCCTGACAAAGTCAAGAATTATCAAATCCAACTCAATACACTTACCAAATTGAATTTGGAGTGTGCGTCTTTCTTCTTCCTTTGAGCCATAGTTTGCGCAATCGCTTAAAAATTCATTTCTACTCATTTCACTCCTTGCTGTATCTCCTTCATTGGCTTTCCATTATATCTTGCCTAAAGTTTAAACTCCTTTATATGGCTAGAAGATCTTTTGTGAGTCACACCTCACTTACCTCCCTTGCTTCTGGTCTTACTGCTCACTCTTTAGCCACACCAAGCTCCTTGCAGTCCCCTGAAAGGGTCACATTCTCTCCTTTCTCTGTGCCCTTGCGTATGCTGTTCCATGAGCCTAGAATGCACCCTTCCCCCACCCCCACCCCCTGCCAATCCCTATTCCTCTGGCCAACTCCTAAACAGTTCTGTAATCTAGGTCAGGAGTCTGCTTATTTAGGAAGTCTCTTCTATTATCTCCACACCCCCTCCACCAAACCTGGAGAGTTATCACCTTTGGGTTTTCCTGGCTCTGTCCTTCTCTACGGCACCTTCCACCTTGTAGTTGACATGAATGAAGAAGGAATGCACTTCTCCATAGCTATATTTAGAGCCCAAATCTCAGGGCACCCTAGACCCTAATGTTGCAGAATCCTGATTGATAAAAGAGGGTTTGCGAAGCTGAAACTGCATGAATGACTGAGGACCAAAACCACTAACCTGTCTTAGAAATGATGTGTGACTAGAACTAGGAAATGATAAATTCACTCACTCACTCACTGGCTCGCTCATTCATTCTCTCAATTATTTTTTTATTAAGCACACTTTGTGCTAGATCTACATGGAATGCGAGGTTTATACATGGTTCCTTATAGCTGGAACTTAACAGCTTAGTTAGAGATATGGAGATATAGATAGATATAGATAGACATACGTACAATTGCATAAATAGTAATTTAATCACAAACTTGATTAGACCTACCAATTAAAAGCAAGACATTAAGTGAGTACTCTAATAGGGAGATCGAGCCCAATTTGCCCAATCAAGCCCAATCAAGAAAGCACCCTTGAGAAAGTGCTGTTCAAGGTGAAAATAGGAGATCTGTGCTATAAAGCAGAGTAGGAGGAAGAGGATTCCAGACGGAAGGAACAGCATATGGAAAGGCTCAGAAGCAGGAGAGCGAGGGACACATTCAAGGAGGAAGGGAAGACAAATTAGAGTTAGAGCTGTGTAACAGGCACGGAGGAAGAGATGAGCCTGGAGAAGTAGATGGGCTGCAGATTAGCAGAGCCTTGTCAAATAAGACAGCACCCTGAGATCTTATCCTAAGTATAAGCAACTGAGAGTGTTTAAGCCTAATTTTAAATCCGACTTTCAGTCTTTAAATTATTTTGGCATCTGTGTGGAGAATGGGTTGGAAAGGGGTAAGAGTGGAAGAGAGTAGACCAGTCGGGAGGCCATTACAATATTTTCTGGAGAGATGGTGGCTTGCCCCAATACAGCTGGGGTAACGATGCAGAAGAGCGCATGGAATCACGAGATCCTGGGGAACTAGCATCAGTGGCCCTCGGGACTGGTCATATGTCAGGGCTGAGGCTGAATGAGTTATCAGCACTGGACACAAATAGCCTCATTCAATGGACAAACGGCTGTTAACTGCCTGTTACGTGGCAGGTAAGCTCACTGAGGATGGTGCCTTACACAGGTCTCTGACTGCCTTCTCTCCAACTTCGTAACACAAATCTGTTTGTAAGAAAGCATTAAAAAGTTTGCTTTACTTCTGATGCCTAATTGACTGTAATACAAGCTTTTAAAAGAAAGTCTCCCGCTAAGCTTTTGCCAGCTCCTATGCTGAGCTGGTCACAGCCCATAGCCCTATTCCCACCCACTGCCATTGAAGACAGTTCTCTTTCCATGAGCGTTTCTTATCGTCGAGCTTCTGTGCCCCATCATATACTTCTGGTTGGCCTCTTAGGGTATTCTGAGACTCCGCCCACCAGCCCCTTCCCCTCGCTGAGCCGCAGGGGCAGGCAACACATTGAATTCCACCTCGTCTCTTACTAACTGCATGCTGTTGGGCACGTTACCAAACTCCCTAACTTTAGAGTTCTCCTCTCTAAATAGGGTCAATTTAATTGATCTTGGTACCACTAATATCTTCTATGGTAAATCAGGAAAAATGTGCTTCCTACTGTGATTTAATGTGAAGGAAAGCAACTCACCTATGACGTATTCTTGCCACAGACTTTTAACTAGAATATAACTAAACCTGCAGATATAACTTCCGGCTTACTGGAAACGCAAAGAATAGACAGCATGAGGAAACAGCACAGTAAGAGAACAAGTCCAGAAGGTGGACATTCCGCGTAACAACTGGCCTGGCACCTTCAATGGGCTCGGGGGAATGGGGAGTGTTCTAGATTTTGAAAAGACTTAAGAGGAGGGAAGTTGTAACTAAGTGCAATGCATGGTCCTTGATTGGTACAAGCTTGAAGGTATGACTGGGAAAGTTTGGAAGGCAATTGGGAAAATTTGCATATGAAAACTGTAGTAGATGATGTTAGAGAGTTACTGTGGTCTTTTTCAGTTGTTAATTTTATTAAGTATTATTATTTGAAGGAAATTGCTCTTACCATTTAGAAATGCACAACAAAGTGTTTAAGGCAGAAATATCCTGGTATCTGTGTTTTAGTTTGGAAACCGTGTGTGTGTGTGTGTGTACACGTATGCATGTGTATACACATATGAACTAAAATGTGATGACATGTTTTTGCCATTTAAATCAAAGTGATGGGCCACCTGGGTGGCTCAGTAGGTTAAGTGTCGTCTGCCTTTTGCTCAGGTCATGGTCCCAGGGTCCTGGGATTGAGCCCTGCATCAGGCTCCCTGCTCAGTGGGGACCCTGCTTTTCCCTCTTCCCTCCCCCTGTTCATGCTTTCTTTCTGTCTCTGTCTGTCAAATAAATAAATAAAATATTTTTAAAAAAATAAAAAAAAATCCAGGTAATATACATAGAGGTGTTTATTATCCTTTTCTCTCTCTACTTTTCTGTATTTAATAATAAAAAGTAAACTAGACAGAAATCATATGTATATCACAATGCTATATGGGTGAGGGATAACATGTCGCCAAAGACCTAATTTGTATTAAATATCATTAAATAAATGAGTATTCTCTTTCAAAACCATTTTCTTCCAGTCAGTGCATCAGAACCTCACTGGAATCTGGAATCTCACTGCATTGAGCAGCCATACATCAGCAGAGCCAGTTCAGGAATCTCTGGAACCCCTTAGAGGGTAATAGGGATGTGAGCTGGCAGCCCGGCATCATGCTTGGTGGGATAAACTTTTATTTTTTTTATTTTTTTTTAATTTATTTGATAGAGAGATCACAAGCAGACAGAGAGGCAGGCAGAGAGAGAGGAGAGAAGCAGGCTCCCCGCTGAGCAGAGAGCCCGATGCGGGGCTCGATCCCAGGACCCTAAGACCATGACCCGAGCTGAAGGCAGAGGCCTCAACCCGCTGAGCCACCCAGGTGCCCCGGGATAAACTTTTTAAAATTTCTGGCCTCTTCACTACCACACACAGAAATACTACAATCCTTTTCCCACTTGAAAATCAGAACTCAAATAACATATTCATGTTTGCGAGTGCAGATTTGTTAAAAAATGGAAAGATCTTTGCCAAGCTGGCCACATGGTCCTTACATACAAGGTGGGATCCCATCCTCAACATCGTTCTAAAACTCACATTTAGAAGAAGTTTTACTAGACTCCCAGTCACAAGCCTGTTTGTCTGACTTCCTCTCTTTCTCCCAGCTCTGCCCTAGACACAAAAGAGGAGTGACATGTGTCCAACACATTGGGGAGTGGGGAAAGCAGCGTTTGGGGGCACAGTCGAGAGGCATCAGCTTGCCATGGAACGTGGATGCACAGTACACAGACATATCCCACTTTGACTTTGCTGCTCTGATAAGTATAGATGTCACCTCCTTTCACCCTCAAAAGTGTCCTGCTTCAATAATATGCTATCAGTCCTCCTAAACATACAGCCTCTTCCTCTCCTGAGTTCTGTGAACTGGCCCTTGATTCATTCCCAGTCAGTCCCTGTCCTGCCAACCCCTCCCCCACAACCGTCTCCCCACTGCAGGAATCTAACCTCATTGGGCTACTCGAAGGTGTACCCATGAACTATGCTCTCTCCCCCACTACAGTTGTGCATTTGCTGACCATTTGCAGAGGATGCTCTCAAATCCTTCTCCATCTTTCCCCGCCAGGCTAATTTCTTCCCTTATCAGAGGCTTCAGTTCAAGGTCATCTGCTCCAGGAAGCTTCTTGGACTCCATAGAGAGGAATTGCATCTTTCTCCTCTGTGTTTTCCCCAGGGCCAGAACAAAGGTGCAAATGAGGTGCCTTGGGCACAAAATTTAAGCAAGCATTCATTCTCTGTGGTGGTACAAATGCTGACTCTGCAAATCCCACAACCTTGACAGTAAGTGATTCCTTCAGGCTGGCCTCACCCTGTCCTGGCCCTGCTTTCAACATCTCCTATATCCCGTCATCATGATCACACTGTAGAATGTATTCATTGCTCTGTCTTCCTGGTGGAATGGGAGTGCCTTTCGCTGAGGGGCTGTGTCTTACTCATTCCTATGATCTCAGTCCCTAGCACTGGGCCCGGCACACTGAAAGTGTTTTTTTGTTGTTTTTATTTTATTTTATTTTATTTTATTTTATTTTATTTTATTTTATTTTATTTATTTATTTGACAGAGAGAGATCACAAGTACGCAGAGAGGCAGGTAGAGAGAGAGGAGGAAGTAGGCTCCCTGTTGAGCAGGGAGCCTGATACGGGGCTCGATCCCAGGACCCTGAGATCATGATCTGAGCTGAAGGCAGAGGCTTTAACCCACTGAGCCACCCAGGCGCCCCAGAAAGTGTTTCTAAATGACGACTGAAATAGAATGATGGGTAAGTCAGATGTTGGAAATGCACATAGAATTAGAGATTATCAAACTATCAGGGACCAAGCGGCCTCTGCTAGGGAGCTAGAAGAAGATTCAGAGATGGAAATGCGGGATAGAGTATAAAATTTGTCATTTGAAATATTTGTTGCAACCAGATATTGGCAAGCTGCTTAATAATATTATCTGCCTTCTAGGGAAGCCTGAAGCAAGTTTCTTTGGCACAAGGTCTAAAACATGAGCAAAGCTTTGAGTAGGGTGCAGTTAGATGGTCCACTAAATCCACGTTTCCTCCATATTGGGAATCTCCCTTAATCCCCTCTGTCCTTGGCACTATTTACATGATGTGTCCCCAGGGTCAGTTCAGAGGAATGGCATGGGTTGGACTTTAGGAAGCCTCTTTCACAAGCCCATCACTGTGCTACGCCCTCCACAAAGACTGTAGCATTTGATCGCCACAACAATCAGTGAAACAAGAGTTCACGTCCCTGGTCTATGGGAGGGAAAAGCCAGCCAGAGCTGTTGGGTTAACTTGCCTGAAGCCACACAAGCTAGAAAATGGATGAAAAAAATACCTCCAATGTTCAGGGCAATTAAAACTTCATCGTGCTTATTGTAGCCCTATTCCCTACCCCACAGAAAAGTGGTCACCGACTAAAAATATAAATAGATTAATGAAGTGCTTGTATTTTTTCATGTAAATGTTTGAGTGCCTACCACGTACTTTACTGGGGGTGTGAAGTCCTTGCAAGAAGACTTTGTTAGGTTGGAGGGAGGGGAAGAGAAGGAAGACAGATACTGAAAGATCCACACATAGATTTAGAAGAGCAAACATATTCTCCTATAAAATATTCTTCAGGAGAGTAGGCATCAAATTCAAAGTGCCATGATTACAAAATGCCAAACGCTGCAAGACCAAAGAACTCCAGACACCAAAATGTCCCCTCAAACTTTCCCAAAGACAAACACCAACTGGGCATCATGCCTGTAACTACCCATAATGTAGGTCTCTGGGTGTGGGTTAAGGCAGAGAAAGAGACGTTTGTGCAGTAAGTTCTAGGAAAAGAAGTGCAATTGTTTTTTAGTGTGTGGGGGGCTTTTTTTGGTTTTTTTTGTGTGTGTGTGTGTGTGTTGTTTTTTTTTTTTTTTTTTTTGGTTGGGGAAGGAGCACACTTTGAGGGAAAAGGAGCTAAAATCTCAACTTCATTTTCACAGTGTAAACAGAGCCTGAGCCTTCATCTAGCAGACCCACTGAGGCGTGACTTCAAGCCCCCCATCTGGCCTGTTTGATTTATGTGTTTCCTGGACACACTACTGTTGTGTAGGAGCCTGTGAAAACTTCAAAAAGGTCATTAAGGCTGAAACGTTTCTCAGTTCATTTTCAAATTACTCAGTCATCATTTCTGAAAGCCAGTGACAGGAGAGCTCAAGTGATTTCAGTCAAGTTTTCCCAACTGAAGCTCCACTTTCTATGACAGAGTTACAAATACTTTTTTAGTTCCATTTTGCATACATTCTAGAGAACTTCTTGGCAGGATCTGTCAGATGTGTTTTCATATTTTTTGGATTTCATCTTTGTAGCATGGCCTCATGAAAAAAACATCACATTCCAAGTGTGACTGGGAAGCTTCATTCACCACAGAGTTTGCCAATAACATGTGGGGAGTCTACTGTCCCTCCAGCAGCTCATCATGTCCAAACAAAATGTGTTCCCTTCAATTCAATCAGTCGATTCATTTCTATAAGATACAAGTTGGTGCTATTTGCTAGATACCCAAAGGCCAATTTAAGAAAATAAACTATGGTGGAATTAAATATATAATAGTTTTTTTAACTCAATATGTATCATTAGAATCTTATCAGGAAACTAATGGCACACTCAAAAAGGCTTGGCTGAATATAATGTTGTGAAGAGAGTATTTACAAGGCATGGGTACCATTAAGGGAATCCACAAGGAAAGGTGAGGCACCCAGGAGTTGTCAGCATTAGGAAGCTCTTACTGCCCCAGGTAGAAGGGGCAACAGGTAGGACTTGGACTCTAGGGAACCCTAGAAGGGGGGTGGCCCCACAGGCCCCATGGCTCAAGGAATGCAGCATGGATCAGTAAAGCAAGACTGGGTGGAAATAGGAAAATGAAGGTCCCTACTGCTCTCTTTTTGGACCCTCCAGTCTCCTGCTAGTGCTGCCTATTTGCCAAGCCCAACCAGATGCCACAGGGTAAGGAGACTGGGAATACTCATCATTGAGGTCAGCCTGCTGGGGTTCCATGATGGGCAGAGAATAGCAGAGACTTGTCTTGGGATAGCCTGTACCAATTATATTTCAGATTTTACTCTGAGAGATGGGGTGGCATAACTTAATGAACAGAGGTTTTGGTGTAAGAAAGATCTAGACTCAAATTCCACCCACTAATGGTCATATCTTGGGGTCTTTTCTGGAGAAGAACTGTTGGACAGCTTCAGGAGAGTTCTAACTTACTCCCTCTGTGTTGCAGTTTCTTCACCCAGCAAAATGGAAATAATAGCTACCGACTTCCCTACCTGACTGAGTTATTGTGAATATTCAAGAGGTTGCCCAAGGAAAAGAGCTTGACATAATGTTTGACACATGGAACGTGTTTGGTATTTGTTGGTTTCCTCCAATTAGCCCTGCATTAGTTAGCCCTTATATGGTGAGATACCTGCCCTGTGGAGGTGGGGGAACCAGTCTGACCACTTAGGCTGGGAGTCCCCTGTTGACTCACAGCTGGAATGGTGGGTGGGACTGTGTTGCTCCTAAAAATTTGTTCACTGGGGTCCCCTTGTCAGCAAAGACGCATCCGTTTCCCCGGTGTCACTTTTTGAAGAAAACCTGTTGGGATAGGTTCAGGAAAACTCCAATTTTCTCTCTCTCCAGGGACACTGGTTCTCAGGGAACTGGGCCCTGCTTTGCTCTATGAGCCTTTGCCGTTTCTTTAGCAAGTTTCATTCCACATTCAGAGGCTGATGCTCAAAAAGCTTGTCCTTCCCCCCCTGGTGTGCATTAGTTGGTGACAAGGCATTGGCTGCTTTTGCAAGAACTCAGTCAACTCTATTCCTGTTGGCAGGGCCATTTCCTTCCTACTTGATGTCATTAGGGAGAGTTTTGTTTGTTTTTTGCTTTTTTTAAAATTCAGTTAGCCAACATATAGTACATAATTAGTGTTTGGTGTAGTGTTCAAGGTTTTTGTTTGCTGTTGTTTGCTAGTTTGGGAACAGGTGGGGATGTTTGGTTCATTGTGAATTTTCACTGGACCCTTGGAAAGCTTCCTGGTGATTGAAACATACAAGGCCACAGTAGTGTTTCATTTACTATTATTGGCTCAAACTAGGATTTACGCGCTGTGCACAATTCCTAATTCTCATAATCCCCATTGGAAGGGAGTGTCTGTCTCCTTTTCAGTCGAGGAAACTGAGGCTCAGATAGTGGGATGCCATGTCCAGCTTCTAAGAGGTAGAGCTAGAGACCACAGCTCTGTCCGAATCAAAGCACTGTTTATCTTTCAGAGGGTTACAAAGAGTCAATGGCAATTGTTTCATCCAGCTGTGGCCATTTAAAAATAAAAATCGCAAGGCTATGAGTTCCCTCATGATGAGGCATAAGTCTTATTCATCTCTCTCTCCTTGCTGCTGACCACTGTCCTTGCCATAAACTAGGTGCCAGATTAATGTTTGTTGAATGAAAAAATGATTGACTGAATGAATCTTTGATACAAAGATACTTTTGTCTCTGTGTAGCATTTTCTAATGCATATTTATATTTCATTTGACAGTATTTGCAAATTGCATAATATTCCCCTTCAGTATAACTTGCAGTGTGGAAATGCTTCCATATGCTGGATATTTCCCCTCATTTGATTGAGGAAGAAAAAAAGGCTAAGAAAAACATCACGTAGTGGCTAAGCATCCATATAAACATGGGTTCTAGAACACAGTGTTCATGAATGGTGTATTTTGGAAGGGTGATTTTACAAAAAGATTGAAGTAGACGTTCAATTTGGATTGATAAGGTTTATAAAATGTTCTTGTGCTGCTAACCATACCTTTATATTAATTCACTATGTTGTAGGAGATAGAGAGCAGGGGAGAGGTGCGTGGGTCCTGGGGCAACTGACTATATTTAAGTCCAGGCTCCACTCATTAATCGCTGTATGACTTGGGCAGCTTAATAAATCTATCTGTGTCTTAAATCTACCTGTGTCTCCTTTGCAAAATGGGGATAAGGATATAGTCTCCTTCATGAGATGGTTGAGAAGGTTAAATGAGTTAATACAGGGGGGATTTTTAAATCTGTGCCTGATAAATGGCAAGGGCTTAGTAAGTATTATTAATAGCCCCAATGCCATGGAGTGTAGTTCAGAAAAGTCCCATCTTTTTCATCTCCATCCCCATTATTTCTGCCCTTTTTTCAGGAGGTCATCAAGTTTTGTCTGACTACTTTACTCTCCACTTCACTCTTCATATGGTCAGTGAAGTCAATCTTTGAAGACTCCCATTAAACCAGGCCCCTTCCCTTCTTCGAGTGATGCCATTATTCCTAATCAACTTCAGGACTAAGTACAACCCCCTAGCCTTACATTCAAGGTCCTTCATTAATTCACTCCTTTTTCCTCTTCTGGCCTCATCTCTTGTCACTCCCACATACATGCTATACTACAAATGCCGACAAATGCCCAAAGTGGAGAAGTGACACCGGCTTGTTGGGTGAGTGATACTTGCGTAAGAAGAGTAAGTGGCTAATTTTGCTGATGGATCATGAAAGGCTTCAAGGAAGAGATATTTAAGTTGTAGCTTGAAGACTAAGTTGACATTGGCCAAGCAAGGGAGGGCAGAATGTCATTAGGTGGATCACCTGGATTAAGGGAAGGACTTGGGTACTAAAACAGAAAAACAAGGTATATTCACAGAATGAAAACTTGTCTAATGCTGAGAGGAATGAACTAGGTGATGCTTCAGTGTGGAGTCGGGGGGGAGGGGAGCATGAAAAAGAGTCCTTCAGTCTGGCACGAATGCCTGGATGGAATGGTGCGTTGTTAATGGAGATGAGAAATACACAGGAGAAGAAATGTGTGTGGGGTGTGTGTGTGTTTTCAATTGGAAATAATAGATATCTGTTTTGTACACATGTATACAAAAGCCACCTGAGAATAATTAACACTAAGCTCCTGATCTTGTCCCCAATCCCACCTCCAGGCCTGTTTCCTGGCAAATTTCCCCTTAGCAAATGGCAACTCTGTTAGAGTCCTCCATGGTTTCTCTTTCTTAAATCCTATTTCTGATCCTTCAACAAATGCAATTTGCTTTTTCTTTAAAATGTATCCAGCCTTTGATCATTTCTTCCCATCTTCATGGCTACCATTCTTAGCAAAGCCACGGTCATCTTCTATGGGATTACTGAAGTAGTCCCCTAAATTGCCACCGTGCTTTCCACCTTGACGTCCTTCAGACTGTTCCCAACACAGCTGCCAGAGTGGTCTTCTTAAGAACTCAGGTCATGACTCCATTGTTCAAAGCTTCCATATTCTTCCCATCTTGCTCAGAGCAAAATCTCAAAGGATTTACAGTGGCGATTTGCAAGACCCAAGCCTCACAGCCCTTGGTCCTATTTCTGCTTAGACTCCCCCTTCTACTCTAGCCCTCTCGGGCATTTCTCTGCCACACTGGACTCATTAGTGTTCCTCAGACATGTCCGTCATGCTTCTGCCTGTGAGAATTTCCGGTGACTATTCCCCTGCCTGAATGGCCTTTCCTCAGATGCCCAGCTAATCAACTCCCTCACTTCCTGAGGTCTTCACTCTAATATCATCTACTCAGTGATGCCTCCTCCAATTGCCTTACTCAAACTGGTGGTTCCGTCTTACCTCTGATTTCCCAGTGCACTCCCATCTTTTCTACATTTTTTTCTTTAGCCCATAATCCCCATCTATCTTTATTTTACAATTAGATTTTATTTGTCTTCCCTCACCCTCTTGCATCCTAATACACATATCATGAGGGCAGTGATTCCTGTATTGTTGCCCTTTTCTGTTCCCTATACCTGAAGCAGTGCCTGACTACAAGTTGCTCAATAGTTATTTGCTGAATGAAAGACAGACTCCAAGTGGGGACATAGCAGTTGCTGCAAGGATCTGGGACTCAGGAGGCAGATGTGGGGTAAAGATAGATTTGGGAATCCTTAGCAATGGATCACAGATGTGTGGGAGTAGCTAAGACAGACCAAGGAAAAGATGTTTTGTGAGATTTGGAAAAAAGACCAACATAAAACTTGGGGAAAATGTAGTAATGAAAGATTATGCAGATGAGGTGGCAGAGTTGAGAGCAATGGCTCTGGGATTATGACTTGAGTTAAAATCTTTGCTCCACCATTTACCAGCTTTATGACCATGGAGAAGTAACTGGATGATTCATGGCCTCCATATTCTCAAGGGTAATTGAAAAAAAGATCTCCATGTCAGAGGGCTGTTAAGAGAATTAACCAGTAAAATGCACAGATCAGTTAGCAGCCCGTAACTAAGAGTATAGATGATGGTGGTGACTGATGCTAGCATCACTATTATCATTAAAATCCAGGAAGGAGGGGCGCCTGGGTGGCTCAGTCGGTTAAGTGTCTGTCTTCAGCTCGGGTCATGGTCCCAGGGTCCTGAATCGAGCCCTGCATTAGACTCCCTGCTCAGCGAGGAGCCTGCTTCTCCCTCTCCCTCTGCCCCTTCCCACCCCCTGCTTGTGCTCTCTTTGTCTCTCAAATAAATAAATAAAATATTTTTTTAAAAAATTCAAGAAGAAATCTTGAAAAATAAAAAAAGTAGGGGAGTTGTTATGGAAGAAAAGTGGGGAGAGGTCTTCAAGAAAGAGAAATAACTCTGTAGACGTTGCCCTGAGGTCAGGGCTAACTATCCTAAGGAGTATGTAAGGCCTCAGGGGAGAGCAATTTGAGAACATAGTTTCAATTGCATCAAAAAGTCATAATCCCATATTTTAAAATGAGCGATTGTTTTGTGGAAAATAACAATAATTGTCCTAGAAAAAAAAATCAAATAAAAACAAAATAAAACAACACTGGGCCCTCAATTGTATCCAGCTGAGAAATGTAGGAACATGGTGACCCAAAAATTTCCTTCTCTCTGGTCTTTGGGAGATTTACTTGCTCACCAGTCAGAACTAGTTTGCTGGTTTTATGAGGTTAAGCTATTGTGCAATACTATTCAGCTGGCTCTGTGGGTGTTTATTTACAGATGGCTGCCATCTTGATTTATTGTCTGTCAAATTATAATTATTAACGATGGAGTTAATTGTCATTTCAACCACCTGGTAATTACCCACTGTGCTTTCATGTGGTGACAAATCTGTCCTTTAGATCAAAATTGGTAGGTTCGTAAGACATTTCACTTCCCAAGTTCATCTCCATTCATGGATTGTTCAAAATAAATGATTAGGGAAAATTATTGATTCTTTTTGATGTAATTTGTGGGCCTTCAGGTAAAAGAATTGCCAATTGTTGTAAACTTTTTTGAGTAGTAGGGCTGGTATAACAAGAATCCAGTGATGTGAGTTATAATAATTGAAATTAAAATAACAAGGCATGCTCTTTCAAAGACTGATGTAATAAAAAATTTAACAATGCACTCAGTATATTCTATGGTGCATCACCTAGAATGATGGTTTATAACCCTCATTATTTGTTTGCCCCATTGTTTACTAAAGCCACTTTGTCCTTATGGCCTTCTGAACTTTTAGGATAGAATTTAGCACAGTGAGTTTACCTTAGTCTTATAAGGCCTCAATCACCTTGATTCAGAGTTATGAATGGGATTGTCTGCTTGGTCACTCTTGAAGGAGACACCTGGTAGAACCAATGGGATTAAAGAGGAGGGCATCTAGACATATCATAGGAGCCACACCCCTTCTCCCATTTTTGGTGTCTGGAACCTTTGTGTACTTTCCCTTTTTCAGTTTTTCCCAGTGGTTGCATTTTCACGAAGGCACACATAATTTGCTACATTAGTCAGCAGAGGATTAAGTGGAAGCTTTCCCACCAAAGCAGAGATTTGGAACATCACAGTGGCCTCAACATCTCTTTCCTCTCCGGAAACCCATCAAGCAAGCATTCTGTGTCCAGCTTCCTCTAGCTTTTAGACTAGGGACATAGTGGGAAGAAGGCTATGTTCCTGGTTTCTCAGGATTTCCTTGCGGAGTCACCTCCTAATGGACAGTTGCCATATCATAGTCCTTGTTAGCCATGAGGTCTCACCTTGGCACTTGTTCTGCAGTGAGACTCAGGCAAGGCTGAGTTCTGCTAATACAACTTCCAAGTCAGAGAGCTGGGCATCCAATGGATCCAGAGAAAACTTACGAGCAATATCTGCTTTCTTTCACTCAAAAGACTGAATCAGTTTGTTAAGAAAGGAAAATTCAGGGGCTAGCGATAGGTGTCTAGGACCTCCCTCTGGTTTGTTACCAGGCTTGAGCATTTCCTGATCCCGCCTAAGAAATGCTGACCTGCTGGATAGGATTTCCACTTCCTGAGCAATTATCTGTGGTCAAGTGCCCTGACTTAGTTTCCCCTGCTCTCCCTTCTTCCTTTCTACTCTATAAGACCATAGCAAAGACCTCTTCTTCCCTATAAGATCTTTTTTCTTCCCCCCCCTTACCTATAAGATCTTAACTTTAATGCCTTCAGCTTACCCTTTGTATTGATGCCTGAGAGAGTCCTCAGATTCTTTTTGGTGCCTCTTCTTAGAGTCTGAAATGTTCACCATGACATTCAGAGGCCTTTATCATTTGTCCTTTACCTATACCTCCATTCTAATGTCCCCTCTGTTGGATGACAGTTCAAGGCCTTTGTGTTGAAAGATCCAACTGGCTTCCATGTCCTTTCCTTTTCCAGGTCATTCATCTGGAGCATTCCTAATTATTCTTCAAAACTTACAGTCAGCAGTCACCTCCTGAGTGGAATCTTCTATGATCACCCCTACTCCCTTCACAATTCTTTCTCTCTTTGCATTATTTTTGTAACTTACACTACTTTCTACTATTGCTATGTCACATCATATTAATTTTCCCCCTTACCCGTCCATTTCCCTTGTGGGATCCTCAAGAGCAGGATCTAAGATGGAAATAGGTCTGTCATTATACACCAGGAATTAAGTTATAGTTGAATAAATTTTTGTTCAATGATTTGTACATCTCCCATTCCCTAGGACAGTGCTGAGTATTCAGTAGATGCTAAACACATAGTTGCTGATGGATCCTTATTAAACATAGCTAAAATCTTGACTATTATTCTTGGTACCAATGTTAGTATAGTAGATAAGTGTCTTTATGGAAAAATAAGAATTAGCTCCATGGAGAAGAAGCTGACCCTTTATCCAAGACATACAGGACAGCTGCTGATTGGAATAAAAGTTAATCATATCCAAATGGAAAGTAAAGAACTCTTTGGTTTTGGTTAAGGGAAAATATTTTTTACTAAATAGTAAGGAAGTGGAATCTGAATTTCTGTTTTTATGGCCCATGTATATTTTTCTTTTGTATGAGAGATTTCTGTAGAATTCAAAGGTTGTCTTTTCTTTCCTTCTCTTCCTTCTTTTGCCTTGCCTTACAAAAGATAGGCAATCTTGGGCAAAAACATGGGGCTGCCAGCTTCTATAGAGAAAAAGTGGAAAGTCTGTTATTATGTCAGTGCAATTCTTCTGATGACAGATAAGCCCATTTCATCCTCAACCCAAGATGGTAACTGAGGCATACGTTTCTGTGAAATTCTTCTCTTACTTAGCATCAAGCTCATCATGGGCTTCCTTGGCCCATGAATATCTGCGGAATTTTTTCTTAGTTGAAATTGAACAAGAACTGTATTTTCTAAAATCAAAAAAAGCTCCGTATGAATCTCGAACAGTTCCCATTCTGCTTTGTTCTATTCTGAGATTACAGGGAACTTTTGGAGGCAAAGTAGACACCTAGGTTTTGGAGTGGTTTGAACATTGTACTAATAGAATGCAAGACTCCTCGAGGTCCTGTCATTCTCTAGGAACTATTAATTACTATCATGATGGCATATCCATATATATAATCTTCATATCAGAAAAGTGCTGTCCAATGTGTGCTTCACAGTCTCGTGAGGAAAGTTACAGTCTATACACGGAACAGTTCAGTGAGAAGAGTTTCCATGACAGGCGAAGGGAGAGAGCTGTGCTGGTCGGCTTTAGATTCTCCCTGGGTCTTTCCAATATTGAACCATGTTTCTGGGCACAGAGCCTCTTTTTTTATCCTCCTTGCCACTGTACCAACACGGAAGTTAAAAAAAGAAGAAATTAACAGAATAGCACATTTAAATTTCTCAGTAGGAAACCAACTGTATCTATCCCATTTTCTTTCCTCAAGCACCAGGTCCTAAAGCTTGAGGAAACAGCATTACTGCACCTGACAGGAACACTTTAGTTTTCATTATGGCCAAATGATGGTGGGAAGAAGACTGATCTAGAGTCTATGGACCTTGGGTCCAGTCCTCATCTGGCACTGGTCATATCACCTTGCACAACTCACTTATTTTCTTTAACCTCAGTTTCCCTCTTGATATGATGAGGTGGTTGCTTCTCCCAGGTCTGGATTCTCTGAGAAATTGAAAGCTTCAGGAGAATGGGTGAATCACTCCATGAACATCTTTAAGTCCCGTGCACACACACCCAGTGGTGTGTCTGCCAAGAAGTCTCCTCTTATCACCACTGCTTACTTTCTGGGAACTTAGGAACTTACTTTCAGGGCTGTGCTTTTGTTTGAACCCATTGAATTAGTAATTCTACTGCCGGGAGCTTGTTGTAAAGAAATAAATTCCTTAAGGAAAAGGAAAAAGTACATGAACAAAAAAATGTCATTTGTCTCATAATTCCAAATTTGATGTAAGCTCCATGTCCAGCAGTAAGAGAAGGGATCAGGACGGTTGACAGCCTGTTTCAAAATCCTGAGAACTGCATGGATAAATGCTTTTGATAACGCAAAAAGCAAACCGTATTGGCCCTGTGGATTGCAAATATGTTTATGAGCAAGAGAAGGTGAGAGGAGTGAGTGAATATGGTCCACCCTCAATGGGCTGGGTGCTACGCTAGGCACTTGGTTACACTGATCACCTAACTTATTCTTTTGAACCGCTATGAGGATAGGCACTATTATTACCAACTGACAGTTAGGAATCTAGGGCTCAGAGAATGATAGCCATCCCCTCAGCTGCTGCTTTTAGTGGCTTAGTACTCAAGATTCAAGCCCAGGTACACGTGATTTTCATTATTCATGGTAGCTGTAAAGTGTCTGTGAAGGTTAGATTAGAGACTATGAGCCAGTGCTCCTAGGGGAGATGCAGGGTTAGGTTCTGTGAGTCTCTTCATCAGCCAATCAGTACAGAACCTCGTTTTATGTATGTTTCTGTTTAAGGACAGCTTACTTAATACATGTTTTTGGCTCATCAACATTGAACTCATGGTCTAACTCATGCCTGGATCGCGCTTATCTACACGTATTCTCTCTGTAAGGCACATCGCAGCCTTCCTGCATGGGGGATCATTAGACAGCATCTCAACACAATGCTTGGGACCATTTTAAATGGTGCCGTCACCAACAGAAAGCACAAAGGTGTGCAAAACGTGCCACCAAATAGACGGCCAACAAAAGAGAGCTGAAGCAAGAAGGCAGACCATCACTTCGCTCAACCTCTGCTGGGAACAGGTGCCTTGGGTGAATCGGACTTTTCACCACTCCACACCAGTCTGTGAATGACCATGAAATTGTCTAAATATTGATTGGGGGGTTACAGGCAAATTCTGGGGAGCAGGCAAATTTACAAATATGGAATCTGCAAATAACGAGGATTGACTGTATATTCACTCGTTCGGCAAGTGTTGACAGTGTATCTGCCACGTGCCAGACACTATTCCAGGAACTGCAGATTTAAAAGTGAGCCAGACAGAGCCACCCCTGCTCATGGATCTAGGATTTTGGAAAGGGATGAATGCAGGTATATCCATCAGTCAGATGGTCGGGTAGACTAAGCTTGGGGGTGGGGGCATGAGGAGGGTTGCATGGAGGGTTTGCCATTCATCATACGGACCTGTCAGAGGGAAGCCTGGGATATAACACTGGAACAGACACTCAAAGGGATCAAGTCCCAAGGATGTGAGAGGGATGAGTGATCTGGAAAGTGGGAGCAAGCAGTATGCAGATGCTGAGCAGGAGGCTGGATGGGAGAGGAGATCCAAGTGCGCTGGCAAATGATGTTGAACTCCTTAACTTCAAAACCTGGGCCCTTGGAAGGAAGGCAGCTTGGGGATGCAGAGTGCTTCCTGAGTTGTCATAATGTTGGCAAAAGAAAACACCCCTGTGCATCGTCTCTTGTGAAAGGCTCAGGTAAGAGCCAAAGAGAAGATCTCTGCAGAGGGATGGGGGCTTTGCCAAACTCCCCCAGATCTCTGGGGCATCCGAGGCTTGGTGGCCGGGTTTAAGGAAGTGACGGGAAGTTAGCTTGGACACGGGCGAGAGTCCCTGGGAGAGAGAATGTGGCCTAGGGCTGCAGTATCCAGGACGGATTGTAGTGCATCTGAGGAGAGCCACAACAAACAAACCATCCCCAGGACAACAGGAGGAGTGGAGGCGAGAGACAAGTCCACACAGTGAGAATTACTGGGTGGAAAAACGCTCCTCCCCCAATGCCGAGCTCGGCTTGCAGTGTCCGTGAGAATGTCAGTGTTGTGGCCCGTACTGGAGCCAGCTGCCAGAGTGGTCTGGAGTCAGAGGTCCTCAGAGTCAACCCTCACTGGTGACAGATAGGGAAACTGAGGCCCAGAGGGGGACAGGCTTGGGCTCCCAATCAAACACTGAGGGAGCAGCCGAGCCAGGACTGGAATTTAGCCTTGTCATTCTAGACAGTTATGACTAGAATTTAGGAGGGGAAGAAATGTGACAGAATTCTCAAGTTTGCAGAAAGGCTGTTGATGGTACCAGCTGCTGCGTTTGTGGCCCTGCCAGGAGCAGCCGCCGCTGCTACAAGTCAGTTCAGGGGACTATGTTTCCCACCCTCTCAGCCTGGTCATTCAGCATCTGGCTCTAGGAGTACCCCGTGGAAATTTCTGTGGCTCTGATGCAAACCGGTCCCCAGGGAAATGGTCTCAGTCAGCAAAGATGATCACTATATAGATGGAAGAAAGTCAAGGGGAATTAAAATCCTGCTTCATATTCTTTAGCTCTGATGGGCGCAGTTCCTTCTGTAGCTTTTGTGTGGAGGCCTGTGGCCTATAGGGGTCCCTGGCTACAAGATTCTGTCAATCCCCTGTGAACCACTGACTCCCAAAAGAGGTCAAGTGTGATTGACCAGGAACAGCAGTGTGCTGGTAGATCAGCCGTCTGGAGGGTGGGGACGGGAAGCCCTGATCTGTTGTGTTTGCCGATGACTGTGGTGTAAATACTGTCATCACGGCAGATTTCAGGCTCCCAGAGACTTAAAAACCAGTTCGCCAAATTGCTGGAAATCTCTCGGTCAGCTCTCCTGAGACGGCTCTAGCCCTGGTCATCCCACCTCTATGGCTCTCCAAAGGGAAGGAAGGCCCCAAAGATGGGGCCGAGGTCCATCCTGCTTGGTTCTGTGAGGTCAGACCTCACCTGAAGGGGTGTCTAGTTTCAGAGCCCGGGTTATAAGGGGAACATTGACAAAGCGAAAATAGTTCAGGGAAGTTGAGGAAGGAAGGAATAGTTGAGGAAGGAAGAACTTGATTTAAAGCAAAAACAAAATCATATTGGGAGGGAGGACTGCAGATGGGATGAGAATACAGCAGAAAAACACAGGGTATCCCAGTCCTTATTTCCCAGTCTGTGTGGGGCTCTGGGTCGCTTTTCCTGGGCAGGAAGGGAAGCTGATTTCAGCTCAACATAAGAGCTTTCGGATAAAGCTGCCTAAGGAAAGACCAGGTTGCCAGGCTCTGGGAGGCATTTTGGTCATGAGACTTAGGAAAAAGGTTGTGGGGGCAACCACTAGGTGGGGCTGTGGCAGTGGGACGCTGGGGCCCCTTCTAACCTCTGGGGTCTAATTCTGCTCTGTGGAGTCGTCTTTTTCTCTCATTTACCCAGTTTAATCTTCTCACTTTTCTCTTTCTCCTCTCTTCCCGAGGCTCACTTTCTCACCTGGTTCAGCTCCCTTCTGGTGCAATGACCTCTCCATCTTCCTGAAAATATAAGACCAAGCCTCTAAGCTTTCTCCCAGTGGCTTGCATCCCAGGAGCAAAACACAAGCCCTCCTTTTCCCATCTTCCTTTGCCTTCTCTCCTCTCTTCCAATATTTTCAGCTCCACATTCGTGACTGAAGAAGGGCAAATAAACAAATTGAAACTGAAACTGAGCGTTGGCCATAAAGTGAGGACATCTGGGAGGCTTGCTAGGAAATTAACATGCTTGTCGGGTTTCAGGTTACATATTTTGTGTTGCCTGGTAACTAGCCCTACAGTTTCCTTTCATGCTTTATTCTCCCCCATCCCTTGTTTATAGTGTAATTACCACTGTGACATCATAATCCCCCATTGAACAGCTGTCAGGGGGGCCCAACTGCTGAGTAAACAGGGCTTTACAATCTCTCCTCCTACAGGCTGGTTTACTAAATAGATCAACATTTGGTTTGTAGGCACAGGGATTAGGAGGTGGAAGTGTCTTTTGAAAAAGTCCTCTCTCTTCCCGGGGCCTCCAGTGCACCTGAGAATGCTGGAAAGAAAAGCCAGGTTTGTGGACAAAAAAAAAAAAAAAAAAAAAAAAAAAAAGAATCACCCAAACTGCTTTTCACCTGCCTGTGATCACCCAAGGAACAGCTTGTCTTTAAGAAGTGAGACCTATTTGAGAATTAGTAATGTCTTAGGCTCTTTATTTTTAATGCGTGGAGAATTCCACTTTCTTCTCTCCCTGCCTCAGCTTAGCTCCCCTTTCTCTATCCCCAGTCCTGTTTGATTTAATCTTTCTAAATGGATATTATAGCCCCAGGGACTAAAAGAATGACACATGGATAAACAGGAACTAAGCTCCTGAAGATCTCCTTCTCCCCGCCACCAGCCTCCCCACCTCACTCTAGGATTAGAGGCAGCACAAAGAGAACCACCTCTGAGAATTCTTTGTCAAACCAGAGATTGCTCTGCGAGAGCTTGGGAAAGGACGATTTAGATCTTGCCTCTCCTGGGTCCGGAGAGTGTGGCTGAAACACACATAGGAACAGAGATCTTGGAGCCTGAGCCCTGGGAGCCATGAGGGTAACCCTGGTGCATACTATAATTTGTTATGTGACCTTGGACAAGTCCCTGGTGGCTGCAGCATTGGGATTGGGGGACAGGGATCTCTAAGGCCTCTCCCAGGGAGACAAAGTGGGGCCTCAGACTGAGACAGGTGTAAATGATGGTCCTGACTGCAAAGCCCCCTATACCACATAACTCCCTGGAGTTGCATTTGCTTAACTGAAAAAAAAAACAAAAACAATGGGGAGAGACTTAACCAATCATTGTGCAGATTAAATGGGATAGTGTATGGGACCCAAGTAGCTCTGGGCATGAGGCTCAGTCTTTTTTTAAAGCTAATATGTGCAGTTCCTGTGAAAACTGAAACTATGGTAAAGAAAAGCTTGGAGGTGAAAATTAAAAGGGAAAAGTAGAATAGAAACAGCCAACACTCGTGTGACCTGTCCCCAGCATGCTAAGTGCCTTTCCCATTTATGCGCATCTCAGGTAGTCTTCCAGTGGCCCCAGAGAAGGAAAAGGCACCACGTGTACTGATCTCCTCCAGTGGACCAGTTTTTCTCCTGGCTTTGTGTAAACATCCTCTCCCTTAATCTGCACAGAAGCGGCAGGTTCTTATTTCCCTTATTTCCCAGATAACTGGGGTTCAGAGAAGTGAAATGACCTATCCAAGGTCACTCAGCCGGTGGCCCTGAACCCACGCAGGTCCGGCGGGTTCTAAACCTCTTGTGCTTGCTGCCACCACCCCCCATGCCACAGACGTGGCCAGATCACCGTGGAAAGGGAGGCCACCAAACAATGAGGTGCTAACAGTTAATGACCTGGGTGAAGGAAAAGAATATTTACACAACATCCAGTGCTTCCTTTACAGTCGTCAAGCAACACCACAGTGCATTGCTGATTCAGTCGTTTCGCAGGGTAATTACGGTTGGCCTCTGAAAAAGCAGAACACCGCAGCTGGCTGCTGTCTCTTGGACTTTGTGTTACTTACTTTGGACAGGTGATTGCAGAAGGCCTCTACGTCTAGCATGTCCCCTGAAGGCTGTATTTACCCAGACTGGAGGGAAAGGAGGCTATGGGCTATGTGGGGGGAGAGGTCAGCCTCAGACAATCCACAAAAACTCAGTTCCTGATTTTTCTCTGCAGGGTATAGCCCGGGCGTCCTGGCGCTCCTCTGCTCTCTCTGGCTGGTGGCTTTCCCTTAAAAGACTATACAGTTTCAGTTCAGTTTCATAGAGATCTGTGTGTAGATGTGTAGAGTGATAACATTCCTCCCTGCTAAGTCTGTCCAAGATATCTAACCTGTTTCCAAGATCTAATTTTGTACGTGGGAATCTTGTCTTGTCCTGATTTCCAGACCCATAGGCAGGCTTGGCATGCAGTGGCCGGAGGAGGTCCCAGGTTTGTCCTGGTGCCCTGAGCACGGCTTCCTCCTTTTCGCTATTAAGCAAAAGCACCCGTTTTGCAACAGGAGGTACTGTTTTTGTGTGCAGAGCTCAGTCTCCCTGAGGGGGATGTGGCTTAAGACTTAAGGCCCCTTGCATATATCAAAACCTGTGTTGATTTGCTAATAAATAGGCGTTCCTGGAATGTTCAGTTGGTTAAGTGTCTGCCTTCTGTTCAGGTCATGATCCAGGGGGGTCCTGGGACCCAGTCCTGCATCAGACTCCCTGCTCAGCGGGGAGTCTGCTTCTCCCTCTCCCTGTGCCCCTCCCCCAGCTGTGCTCACTTGCTCTCCCTCAAATAAATAAATAAAATGTTTTTTAAAAGAAACTTATCTACCAATAAGTAAAATAAATCTTATTGCCAATAAATAAATAAAACGGCTATTTCCAAGAACTTCTTTTTATCAACCTCTGTGCATTATACCCTGGGAGGGAAAAAGCTGTAACCCTCTGGACACCCCCTAAACCAGTAGTAGATCTGAGGAGGCGTACATCAGATCCCCGGGAGAGTCTGTTCGAGCACAGGTGATTGGGCTGCACACCCAGAGTTTCTGCGTTAGTGGTTCTGGAGGAGGACCTGAAGCTCTGCATGTCTAACCAGTTCCCCGGTGATGCTGCTGCTGCTGATTGGGAGATCACGCTTGGGGAACCCCTGGTCTAAACCACTCACTCTAGCTGCTGAAGTCCAGGGAGCTGCTGGTAGCTGATTTTTTTTTTAAAACCATTTTTCACATTCTTTCAGTTGGCCATTTTTCTGATCTTTCCTTCCATCAAAGAATTTGGGGAGCGGCTTTCTCTTCTTAAGCAAGAATGCAAGTCAGGTTGCCCTCGCTGGCATCGTTCTCCATATCGTCTTGCAGCATACATCGTTTAGGCTTTTAGATAAGTCCCCAGTCGCCTTCCCTCCCACAGCCCTCATCTGTGGGCACTCTGGTAGTTCTCTGGGCTGGAAGACCTCCCTTGCCCTGGTGAACACTGAATTGCATGTCAAGACGGAACTCATGATGTGGCCTCTGCAGGGTCCTCCCTGAATAGTCTACCCAGGCCGAGAAAGTTTTCCTTATCTTTATTTACTCTTATGGCTGCTCATACCAACTGGCACCCTAGACCTTGGCACACACTAATGTAAGGATCTCTTTGCTGGCTTTCCCTGCCCGCCAGACAAGGAGCAGCTGAAGGCAGAGACTAGGAATGACTTCATTCGAGGTTCCCTGAAGAACCAAGTATTTTTGTGGGATCCACCATGAGCTTGATCCCACCAGTCAGCAGCAATGCACAGGGCTCCTGCTCTCATGAAGATTGAAGCCTAGTGAGTGAGACAAACCCATCACTCAGAGCAATGTCATAGCACACTCGTGGTAAATGTCATGAAGGAGAATACTGGGACTCAGGGAAAGGGACGTAGTTTTGGTTTGTCATATGGGAGGGTTTGACCAAGGGTTAGAGATCAAGGATGGTTTCTCTGGAAACAGCCAGCTGACCGGAGAAGAGAAGGATGAGACGTTCACTGAGTAAGGGGGGAAAGGGAGAGCGTCTGAGGGGAGGGAGCTCTAGGAGGCAGCTAGAATCAGGGCCTCCCTGAGCCACATTTGCCCCAAGGCTCTGGCTTCTCATCCTCACCTCAGCCTTTTTCTCATCAAGATCCCCTTGAGGCAGCAAGTGGGCTCCAGAGAAACATGTCGTATGTGTGTACGTGTACACACCCAGGCACGTATATACAGACACTAGATGCATGTGTGTAAACGTACGTCGTGCACACAGAGACACACACACACTACTCTTTTGCCCAGATCAGAGTGGGACCCACTGCTCTGGGCTGTACCTAGATGTCAATACCTCGGGGCCCCTTTCTCTAGAAGGCTCAGAACAAGGTTCAAATGCAGAGGTCTCACTGGCAGTCCGGAGTCTGACAAATGGTGTCACGCTACCACAGCAGTGCAGGAGAGGTGTGGGGTACCCAGATAGCCAACAGAGGGGAGCTGAGAGTCTCAGTGCCCAGAGCTGTGGGTATGCTCACCCGCACCCAGTCGCAGCTACACTTTTTCTTTTTCTGGAAAGACCAGAGGAAGGGTTGGGGTGCCCTGCCGCTAGGCTCCAAGCCTTTCTGTTTGCAGCTGCAAAGGCTCATGTTACATCACTTTTTCCTTTATTAAAAAGCATATTTTTAAGTGGTGGGGGGGGGAGCACTTTTGTTTTACATAGTGCATAGTTGATACCAATTAACTTGGCCTTGAAGCATTGCTACCGACAAGAGCCTGTGGCTATCCAAGGGGGAAGCAGTTCATGCTCGTTTGGGCTAAAGCACAATTCACTAAGCTTTCTGTTGTGGGACTGCCTCTCTGTTTTTTTGGCAGTGTATTCCACAAAGACAAATTGATTCAAGAAGTAAAAGCGATGGAAAGCTGTGCACGTCATGGTCTTTCAGAAACAACAAAAAATTGATTAAAGTACTAGAAGTTTCAGTAAAACAGGGACAGAGGAGATAGGCCTGCTGTGTGAATTATAACTGTTGCCATTGCTTAAACACTTCTTAGGTGTTTGATGAATGTATCATGTGTTCTACTTATCTCGGGGGCCGTTCCCACAAAAACACTGATTTTAGAGAAGAAGCTGAAGTTCAGAGAAGTTAAGTAACTACCCCCAGGTCACACAGCTAGTACATGGGATTCAGATCCACCTCATTCTGAAGCTCATGGTATTTTCCAACATTATAATCACTTGGGTCCTCTGCACCTCTGTTTTCTCATGTCTAAAATGGGTAATGAAATAGTCATCCCTTTATACACCTTGTGGGGATGGTGGGACAGTAACTGTTCTGAGCAATAAAAACACCTTTAGTTTATGTAGTATTCAGTTTTATATCCTTTGTCCCATTTGAACAGTACAACAAACTATGGCATAGGTATCATCATGCCCATATTCCAGATGAGGAAGTTGAGGCTCAGAAGAATAAGGGGATTTGCCCAAGGTCACAGCTCGAAGAATGCGAGCCCCAGAAAATGGGTACCAAGGTCAGTGCTTGGTTTAACTAACATCAGCTCTCTCTTTAATTAGCAAGATAATTGTAATAGACTCAAAGTTCCCCATGAAAAGGAAGGATTCATGGTATAATATTATATAGGGGCTATTATCACAGTTGCCAAAATTGTTATTAGTTGCCGAAGGACAATTGTCATGTGTTTGGTCTGCGTTACGCTCAACAGATCACCTTCTCTCTCCTGTTAGTCAAACCTTTCCCTCCTTTATCTCTCGGTCCTTGGGACCACAGCATTCATATCCAGAATTGCTCGTGTGCTCCTATGGCTCTCGGAAATTAGCGTCAGAACACGGTCAGGTGCTTGGTGGCTATTCGGGAGCTCTTTCTCCTATGAGTGAATTGGAGGAAGTTGAGGTTTTCAGCAATTTAATTAACATCTTTGATATGTGAATGGCAGCTATACTCATTAAAGTGGCGTCTCATGTAAATTGGCATGAGAACAAGCCCTTGGGAAAGCTGGATTGTAATTAGGAATGTTCTTGACCCTCAGGGTGGGCCAAATGGGTAGGTGAAGGCCATTGAAGGAAGTACAGTACATTCACTCAGGAGAGAGGAATAAACTGTTTACTGAATAAGAAAAAAGTACTCCGGAGCACCCGGGTGGCTCAGTCCATTAAGCCTCTGACTCTTGGTTTTAGCTCAGATCAGGACCTCAGGGTCATGAGATCAAGCCTTGTGTGGGGCTCTGCATCCAGCGGGGAATCTGCTTCAGATTTTCTCTCTCCTTTCTCTGCCCTTCCCCCTACGCTCTCTCTCTCTCTAAAATAAATAAATCTTAAAAAAAAAAGAGAGAAGGAAGGAAAGACGTGCTCAGAGTTATAATAGGTCATAAGTTACACATCAGACAGTGTGGAGAAAATTTCTCCATTGTTGGAAAATCTATTCTCATATAGTTAATCTTAGCCACCACAGTTATCTGTGAGGATCCTTTGGCTTAAAAAGTATGGAATTTAGAGAAAATCTAGGGATAAGATGACAAAAATAATCACTGGTTCTAAAAAAAGAGAACGTGAGGAAGAATTAAAGAAACCTGGTATAGGGTGATAAAGATTGGCTTAGAAGGAGGCCCTCTGCTTGGTTATACTCTGAAGGAGAAATTTATGACAGGCCTTTCTTAATAGGTTCAGAACTCAAATGGGAGAGGTGTGATTACTGGTTCCCTAAGCACCCCACCCCCACAACCACCACCAAAAAAAAAAAAAAAAAAAAGCCACTGCAAGCAGAATTGTTGTTTACTTTTGGAGAAACTTCCCTCATGATTATGAGATATAGGTACACATAGATCATGCAGGAGAAGAAGAATCTTCTTTGAGACAAAAAATTTGAAGAATTAAAACAAATGAATGTTGAAAGGATTTTTAAGTGCTGCACTGAAGGGTGTGTGGGTGGCTCAGTCAGTTGAGCGACTGCCTTTGGCTCAGGTCCTGATCCTAGAGTCCTAGAATCGAGTCCAGCATGGGCTCCTTGCTCAGCAGGCAGTCTGCTTCTCCCTCTGACCCTCCCCTGTCTCGCGTTCTCCCCCCCTCTCTCATTCTCTTTCTCTCAAATAAGTAAATAAAATCTTTAGAAAAAACAAAAAAAGATCCTTCTTTTTAAATAAATAAATAAATGCTACAGTGAGGATAGACCCTCCCAAGGCCCCTTAAGATTCTGTTGTTTGACAGATAATTAAACTCAAAGAAAAGTCCCCTGCAGAAATTTGTGCATGTGCCTTGCTTCCAGGGAGGCTGGGGGGAGCAGGCTTTCCTCACGGGATCATAGAAATATCTGTAGTGTCTGTGCACTTCCAGGTTGAAGGGACCCTCGGTGCTAAAGCAATATGGAGGAACTCTCGCTGGCCCAAGAATTGCATCTGTTGTCGCCAACGTCCAAGTGACAAAATTCCCCTAGAGTGAAAGCCATCAGAGAGACAGATGGGTAATCAGCTTCTCCGTTCCCATGAGCTCACTCCTCCCCAGAGCTGTAATCTAACCAGATTGGTTATCACACTCTGAGGATGCGCAGCCATTTTGCATCTCACAGAAGGAAAGGAACTGGCGTGCCAGGGACTTACCTACATTATATTACTTAGTCCTAGGAGCAGGTGGTCTATCCCTGGCTTACAAAAGGGAACACCAAAGCTTAGGATGCGTGAGGTGCTCAAGACTAGAGAATCTGTAAGTGGTGACAATGGGTTCCACTCTAAATCTAACTGATTGTAAATTCCATTTTCAAACACTCTGCTTCTGCTTTTTCTTTTCTCTTTACATGGAAGGTCTTCATTCATTCATCCATTCAGTAAGTATTTGTAGAACGCTTAGATGTGCCTGGGAATTAACTCAGCTCTGGGAGAAGAGATGAACAAGAATGAGCTGCTATCTTCTAGAAGCATAACATCTAGGGAGAGACAGGTATGGTCAAGAAGAAATAAATGTGTTAAATTTTGTGGGTGAAAACCAGACAACACTTTGAAATCATAGGCAATGAGGCAATAAACTCCATGACCTGGAGATGGGGGTGGGGGTGTTAACAAGCAAATCCTCGACAGGGCGTTTGTGAGATTAGATCCACGCAGATGTTTACGTGGTATCTGACATAATAGAAAACAGTAAACAATTCACGTGCTAGCTTTTAAAAAATTAATCCAGCAGATATTTATTAAGAGGACACTTGGGGTGCCTGGGTGGCTCAGTGGGTTAAGCCTCTGCCTTCAGCTCAGGTCATGATCTCAGGGTCCTGGGATCGAGCCCTGCATCGGGTTCTCTGCTCAGCAAGGAGTCTGCTTCCCCCTCTCTCTCTCTGCCTGCCTCTCTGCCTACTTGTGTTCTCTGTCAAACAAATAAAACCTTTAATTTTAAGATTAAAGATTTTAATCTTTAATTCTTACTTGATAAGAATTAAGAACTGCTAAGAACTGGTCCTTGGCCTCATGGAGCTCATGTCTTAGGTGGAATGGTCAGATGCAAAGTAACAGAAAGCTCTGTACCCTAATGTCAGGTGGTGAGTAATGTAGTAATAAGGAACAAGGCCAGACATGGAGATGGGGGGAGAACAGCTGCTATGGTAGGTAGTCTGGCCAGGGAAGACCTCGATGAGCCCTTTGGGATAGGAGCGTGAACCGTGCGGACCTCCTGGAGAATGGCGCAGGCTGGAGAAGGAGCTAGGCTCTGACATCAGGACATGCTGTGTGACATTATAGGCATAGTAGAAAGGCAGAGAAGGGACCACTGATGGTAGATGAGGCTTCCTGGTATCACATAGGGCTTTGGAGGCTGTGGGAAGGCTTGGGAAGCCATTGGATTAATTCATTTAATTACAAATCTAACATAAAATACATTTAAGCATATATTTTATTGGGCTGGTTCACCCCATTCTCCAAATTCCATCAAAACCAATATTCCTAATCTCTGGTTGATATTGGTTTTAGAGCCACTCATAGGTGGGGTGTTGATCATCGGAAGCATAGGAAAATTGTCTTTAGAAAGAAAATTTTGAGTTGGAGAAATAGGCCACAAAAATTTCACACAAGCCAGGGGAAAACTACCAAAGGATCAAGACCAGAAACCATGTTCATCCAGTCTTTAGTTCGGTTCCTTTTCCAGGTTCCTTTTTTCAGTAAACCTATGGCATTTTCACAGATATCCTGGCCTTGAGATTGGTTGAGGAAGCCCAGGACTGAAGGAAAAGCCAGAAACCAAAGGCCTCAGGGTCTCTTGTTCAGGTTCTCAAGGGCCTCAGTTCTAGCTGAGCCCTTCTCTTGTTTTGGAGCGTTCATGGAGTGTTCACAGCTGGGCTTCCCGTGTGAACACAGACCTTGGAGGTAGCTATGGGACCCCTTGCAGAGCCAGAGAGCCTGATTTAGGGCTCCCGCAGATGGGGTGGGCATCGAAGGCTGCCACCCACCATGAGAACTATGCATTGTTTCCCAGTCCTGGCTCTGCTCCCTAGCAATCCTGGGGCCATGAACATCAAGAAGATCCTTGACTCCCTGCTGTTCCTGAGGAGACTGAGCCAAAAGGGAGGGGTGGGAGAGTCTGAGGCAGTCATTCGAGACTTATTAAAGCAAACATTCGTAGAGTAGGAATCAGGGGGAATGGATGGAAATCCCTATCATCTTCCCACTGTACTTACTCCCCTAAGGAGCTCCCATGTAATTCTCATTTCCCCAAACTCATACTTGCACTGACAACTGCCATTCTCCCACATAGGTTTACATGGATGTCTCTTCCTGATTCTGGAAGACTTCGAGTTGGGGCCTAGAAGTTTTCCCTAAGCTAGACTCTTCTCCTGTTGCTATTACTGGGGCTCTGGAGGGAGGAAGCCAGAGCTCAGCAAGTGAGAGCGAGGTATTTGGGGCCTGAGGGTGGGTCCAGTCCTTCATTGGTCTGCATTGCTCACTGTGAACCTGCCCAGGTCCTTCATGTGTCTCAGGTGGGTCAGTCCTTTCCTCCGATTGGGGACGTCTCTCTTCTTTGCCCAGGAACATGACTCCTGCTGATTTCGGGACACCTGTGTTCACCTCCAGTCTTCTCCTGTTCTCCCAGTGCTGGGAATTGCTCCCAATTTCATTAATACTCACATGAAGCACTGCCATGTCCTTCACAACATGACAATTGAGAAAATTGAGGCCAGAAACAGGAAATGGCTTGTTTTAAGTTCTAGACCTATTGCTCTCCTCCCTTCGTTTTTGGAGGAGCTATTGTGTGGAGGAAGGTTACAAGCCCAAATCCTCCTATAGTTGCTTTCCCATCAACGCTTTGAGGGACCTGTAACACAGTGGCTTCCTCTTAATTGCTCTTGGATAAAACACCCAAGCCAGGTGGCTTCCCTGGCCCCAACATTGCCTTCCTCAAGGGATGCCATATTCCCTCATTTTCCCTTCCCAGGGGAAGAAACACTTGAGCAACCTCTGTGGAAATGAGCATTTGGAGGTCTAGAAACAGGTGTTGAAATGTGCCAACTACAAAGGAAGATTTTGGAAATTGATTTTGCTAGATTAACTTAATTCTGGATTTTTCATTAGAATTTTTAGGATAATTCTGGTTGTGTAATCTTGGTAAATATTTTAAATGGCTTCCAACTCATTTTCTTAAAATTAGACAAATACAGGGACACCTGATGGTTCATTGGTTAAGTGTCTGCCTTGGGCTTAGGTCATGATCCCAGGATTTAGCCCAGCATGGGGCTCTCTGCTCAGCAGGAAGTCTGCTTCTCCCTCTTCCCCCCCACCCCAGGTTGTGCTCTCTCTTTCGCACTCTATCTCAAATAAATAAATAAATAAATAAATAAATAAATAAATAAATAAAATCTTTTTAAAAATTAGACAAATACACATCACACACACACACACACACACACACACCCCTCAGATGCCACACATCTTTCATTCCACATGCTAGATGCAATTTTATTTTTCAGTGCATGGCCTTGTAATTGAAAAGCAAATTTTTTTTGGAAGACACAGTTAGTTACAGATGGCAGGGAGCAGGAAGCTCAAAGAGCAGTCCCTGGTATTAATCAGAGACCATTTGCATGACCACGTGGAAATCTTGCTGAAGTTTCAAAATAATAAAGGGAGAATGCTTACGAAATTGCCAAGAACAATTCTCTGCTTGAAGCCATCAAAGAATTGGTTTGTCCCCGCAAGGGCTCAGGATGGATCCCCTCTCCCCTGCGTCAACCTCCACCTAGGATTTATGGAATTTTAGGGCATCTGAGCTACAACTCATTGTGTACAAATTTATTTAAGTTCCTCATTGTACAAATAGGGCAGTCAAGTACTCAAGAAGGAAAATGACCTGACCAGGGTTGCACAGGGAACTAGATATGGAGTTTGACCAGGGCCCCATGGCTCCTGGATCTCAGCCTAGATTGTTCCATTAAGGGCTGCTCCAATTGAACCTGAGTTTGGAGGTCGTTTTTCAGAAAGATGCTTCCTAAGCCCGATGACTCTAAATAGGGGAAGCTAGGCAGTGGGACAAGCAGGTGCAGGCAATGCTAGGAGTGCCTGGAGGCGAGAAGACTCCAGTCTATTATGTTGGGGCCATGGCTGAAGGAACAGGGGACCTTCAGAAGAGCAGGTCTGCCCCTCGGAGGCAGAGCCCATGCTGTTTTTATTTCGGTAAATATGGTATTCTGATGAGAGCCAAAATAAAGAAACTAGCGTTTAATGTGTCCCTATGATGCAACTGTTACCCCTGTCTCTTAAATGAGAAAACCGAGGCTCAGAAAAAATTGTGCCTTGCAGAACATCACTTAGCCGGGCACCAGTGGGGCTATAGGTCAAATAACACAGGCCTTGACTGCTCCAAAGCTTATGTGCCTTCCCTCTGACTCTGATGTGTTTGCCAAACCAGGGCAGTGGATGGAAACAATGAAGGTAGATTTCAGTTAGGTTAACTCAATAATGTAAAAACCATCCCAGATGTCTGGAAGTCAAGCTGGCTGCGTTGCATGAGGGCAAGTACCCTGTTCCTGAAAATGTGAAAGAGGGCTGGGTACACCTGTGGTGGGGATGTTACAAAGGATCTAATCAAAGGAGGAGATGCACAACTAGTCGGTCAGGGAGCAAGTATTTTGTCTGCAATCTACAGGGCTTCCTTTTGGACTCGGCATAAGCCAGCTTCCCATATGGTTGGATTATTTGTTACTGTGGGGGTGGTGTGAGGGGTGCGTGTGTGTGTGTGTGTGTGTGTGGGTATGTGTGTGGGGGGGTGTGAGTGAATGTGTCTGGGCGTGTTGTGTGTATATGTGGGGGGTGAGTGTGTTTGTGGGTGTGTGTATGGGTGTGTGTGAGTGTGGTGGGGTGTGTGTGTGGTGTTGGGGGTGGGTATGTGGGTGTGTGTGATATGTGCAGTAGAACTTTCTCTGGCTTCCCTGTAGGTCTCCATGCCTGTGTCCTTGTTCCTCTACAGATCATTCCTGACACAGTGGCTGGGGGGAAATGGTATTTCCCAGTGCTCTTACCTCCCTCTCACTGTCTAGCCAAACTATCTAATTTACTCATTATGCTTATTTTTTGTCCATGTCCCCATCCGGCTCCCAGAACAGAACCCAAGCCCCACCAGGAAGGAGATTTTTGTTTGTTTTATTTACTGAAGTAACCAAATACTTGGAACTTTTGCTTGGCACAGAATACACTTTCCCTAAGTGTTTCTTGGGTAAGCAAATGGATGGGTGTTCCCGTAATTTTTCACAAGTACATCTGCAGAAAGGGTCTCCTTTTTTTTTGTTGTTCCTGAATACATGACTGATGCCATCTTGCACTGACATCTACTAAGGGTGTCTAAGAGAAACATATTTACAGGTGAGAATTTTGGACCCTGGACTATGGCAGTCCAACAGATTTCAAAAAAGGTAAAAAACAGAGATTTTTGAGGTTCAATTCTGGGGATTTGAGCTATTTCACATAAAGATGGGGCAGTGTTCTGAGGGTGCTGGACTGGGAATGAGAATACTTGAATCTAAGCCTACAATACCCTTTTCACATTTGTATGTCATCCATCCATCCATCCACCCACCCACCTACTTTCTCACCTACCCAACTACCCATCCCTCCGTCCACCCCTGTCATCCATCCCTCCAACCATCCCTCCCTTCCTACCCCCACCCACCCATCCAACAAATATTTTTGTAATAAATTGCTATGCCTCAGGCATTATTTTAAGAGGTAGGAACACAGCGGTGAATATGACAGTAAGGGTCCAGCTTTCATGGAACTTATAATCTAACAACTGAGATAGAAAGAGAGTCTGGAAACAGTAAAATTATATACTTTGAAATCATGATAAGTACTCTGAAGAAAATAAAGCAAGGAAAGGAAATAGATATTGTTGAGTTGCATGATTTCAAAAGCCCCTTCTTGCTCTGGCATTCGTGAACCCAATACAGTTAATTCCTCTGTCAGAAAAAGCACCCCACAATTAAGCCATCCAAATAACACCAAATAGAATTCAGGAAATATTATGCCTTAAAGCCCTTCAAGTACATTATAAAAAGTGCTATCTCTTCACTAGGATATGATAATTATGCTTTGGCATTTTTTATATTAGCTTCGTTGAGTTTAAGCAGTAATCTTATGTAATTGTAGGCATGTAAGGTAACTTAACTTTAAGAGCTTCTTGTTTTGACTCAGTAAATATTCACTGAGCACCTCCTACATGGTGGGCACTGTGCTAGGTGCCCTTTAAGAGACGGAACATCTCCTGGGCATATAAACAAATAGTGACAAAACGCCAAGCCAAAGGTTTTTTTAATTTAATTTTAATTTTTTTTTTTTTTTTTTTTTTTTTTTAGGATGGTGTTTACACAAAGTCCTGAGGGAGCACTGTGGAGAAAGTGTTTTACCATAAGGGGGTGGTAGGGGAATGTCAGGGAAAGTTGCAAAGAGGACTTGACTTTTAAGATTTGTCTTAGGGAATGGAAAGCCTCGCGTGTCCTCACCATTCAACTCTATTTGAATTAAGTTAAGATGATGCAATGGGAACATTAATCACTCCATAAAGTTTTCTGATATGGGAATAGATTGTCCTGGTTCTCAAAGAACAGCATGGTCATTTCGGCAGCAACAAGCCACAACACGAGAAAGAAACTTCAGCAGCTCTGAAAATGTATGAAAAATAGGTGCAACTTCAGTGGCTTCATACACTTTTAAAATTTTTATTTATTTTTATTTTTCTAGTTTTATTTATTTATTTGAGACAGAGAGAGAATGAGAGAGCGAGCGCTTGAGAGGGGAGAGGCCACAGGAAGAAGCAAACTCCCTGCCAAGCAGGGAGCCCGATGTGGGACTCGATCCTGGGAGTCCAGGATCAGACCTGAGCCGAAAGCAGTTGCTTAACCAACTGACCCACCCAGGGTACCCTCATAAACATTTTTAAAAAGAAGAAATGAAATAGAATCAGCTTCTAGGAAAAACTGGCAAAGTTCACGAACATTTAACAAATGCCCCAAATGCCTTTCACCTCAGGGAAAATTAAGAGACTTCTGTAAGAGAGGGCCTGCTGGAGTCCTAGCTCCATCTGCTATGGTGACTCCTCCACTGGTCATTCCAGCAAAAGTGTCAGAGGACATAGAACAGCGCAGCAGGTCTGTCACTGCTGGAGAGAGGAATGTGGTCAAGGAGCCCTGAATGGACACACTTTCCTTCTAACTGAGCACCCCAGCTCAAACTCAGAGTAAATAAGATTGTGCCTCTAGTTTGCACTAGCGTAGAGATGAGGGTCGAATAGTCCTCCCAATGGCCTGTGAAGTAAGATCATCTCCTCCTCCATTTATTTGCAGGGAGCTGAGAAAAGGGCAAGTGAATTGACTTGTCCCATTTGTAAGGTCAGAAGACAGTAGAACCGAGGTCCTAAATCAGGTCTTCTGAGGATCAAAAGAAGAGTTGGGAATTTTGGAAGTTACTAAAAAATGAGAAATTTTAGGCAAGTCAAATTAGACAAGACAAATTTTTGTGCAACAAGATGGCAGAATAGATAGGCAGGGAACCACTCCTCATAGAGGTAACCTAGAGACTTAGAGCACGTCATTTTGTAAAAGCGTGACTGAGCTCATGGTAAAGTAAGAAAAACACTTAGAGGAGAGAGATACAAGAAAGTGGGATGCCAGATATGTCAATAAGGGCAGGTTGTAGATCTTAGGTCCTTTGTTTTTATAGGTCAGGAAAGCAGACCAGAGAAGATAAAGTCTAGGGCTTAAGCATTGTGAGAAGAGATGATAGAAATTATGGTAAAGAACTAGAAATCCACCCAGATGTGCTAAATGTGTGATATAAGTAAAACCTGCTCCACAGAGGAGAGAGCACCATACTTGACCTTTTTGGCCTTGACCCTAGGTGGAGTGGCTGGGCAGAGAGTTGGAGGAATGAGAGCATGTGTTTCCCTTGAGAATATCTAAATATAAACGTGCCTATACTCATATGTCTAGAATTGACTCTACCTCTGTGGCCCAAAAGCCCCAAAGTATCAATTTAATTTAATGTGGCCCCTGGTTAGTAGTATCCAATATATGTCTAATTGGGGTTCTGGAATGAGATCATAGAGACTTAGCCAAATTTGAAGCAATAATGCCCGAGAGTTTTCCAACATTGGTGAAAAAACAACAACAGCAACAAATGCTCAGTGTCAGATTCAATAATTTCAAGCAAGATCAATAAAAAGATACCTGCTCCTGAAATTTCAGAGTACCAAAGATGTAGAAAATATCTTAAAAGCAATTACAAAGAAAAGATCATCAACCAAGAATTGACAGATTGGTAGCTGACTTCTCAGCAACTTCTTCCTGCTGTTGATCTATGTCAGTGACTTCTGAAAGTGTGGTGACTTCTTTCCTTGTTTGCTGTTCTCTTGGTATGGGGATCCTAAAGTGACTGGGTGGTAGCCAGAGCTTAATGTTCAATGGGATTTCCATTGTGTTCCCAAATGGAACTATTTACCCTAGAGGAGCAGGATCTCTAGATCTGTAGAGCCTAAGACTGCAGGGATAGGACGTATAAATCCTCCAACGGCACCTTAGAGGATCATGGTAATTGAGTCTGGTTTAGATTCCATCTATCTCTTGGCTCCTAGATCCATGTCTTCTATATATGGAGGAGATATCACCATATAAAGATCACTGATTTAGGGTGCAAATCCTCCTCCTGGAGGACACTGACTCATCTTAGCAAGATATCTTCTCCAAGATGGCACCCCAGCAGAATCTTCAAGAGTCTATCCTACCATTCTGTTAGGCTGGTGGGTTTTGAGTGGCATGGATTATGAAAAGAATAGGGGATTCTCAAGGTTATATGCCTACTTTGAACCTCCATTCCTAGAAAATGGGACCTTTGATTTGGGACAGTCTTGTGTGGTATCCCATGTTGGTGGATCAAATATTGTGATTTCTTAGATAATTGTGCTGGCTAAGACTCTGCAGGCAGGGAAGGCAAACCCATTTCTAGAAAATGGATGGACCTCCGTCAGTATGAATCACTACTCTTCCCACAGTGAAAGGGGTGGACTTGTAATAACATACAAAGCAAGGTAGTCAGCTTACCTCCAAGTGATTGACTGGTTTTCTTGAAGGGCAGTACCACATTAGGGGCTTGTCGTTGGCTTCTGTTTCTAGATATTGGCAATGGTGGTAGCAAGATCTTTTTTTTAATTTTTTGAATTTTTAAATTAACATATAATGTATTATTAGCCCTAGGGGTACAGGTCTGTGAATCGTCAGGTTTACATACTTCACAGCTCTCACCATATCACATACCTTCCCCAATGTCCATAACCCAACCACCCTCTCCCTAGCCCCCTGCCCCCCTCCGGCAACCCTCAGTTTTTTTTGTGAGATTAAGAGTCTCTCATGGTTTGTCTCCCTCCTGATCCCATCTTGTTTCATTTATTCCTTTCCTAACCTCCAAACACCCCACATTGCCTCTCAGCTTCCTCATATCAGGGAGATCACATGATAATTGTCCTTCTCTGATGGTAGCAAGATCATTCTTGATGAGGCCATGCTGTTGGGCTCGGTCAGAGACTCCATAGAGACTCCTCTATGGCACTCCTTCCCTTTTCAGCCCTTCCTTTGTGTGAGGGGAAATATGCTGGGGCTTCTTTGCAGCCGTCCATTGAGTAATCCATCTTCGGACCTCATTTTGGAGTGTGCCTTTTAGGACCATTTCTAGTGTCAACTGTCTTAGATTCGTTTCTCAAAAAATAGAGTCTGAGATAAGAGTTGGTTAGGAAATGCTCTCAGGAGTTACACTTGTAATCACACAGTGAGGCAGGCAGGATTGGGAAAGGGGAGGGCTGCTCCTCAGTGTGGTTGCCAGTGATGCATCAGCCGGTCCTGGGGAAGCTCTGGAGCTAGAATGGCTCTTCAGAGTTATTCCAAACTGAGGCAAGGGGCGGGGCATTTGTAGTCTTGCATTGCAGTGGACCAATGAGAGAGGAGGTAGCCAAACCAGAAGCAGTTTCCGGAAGCAGAGGGCAATCCGCAGTGAGGGATGTAGCAACCTCCCCATCTTCTAGGGAATGATGCTTTGACTCCAAAGAGCACTATGGCACCACAACAATTCCCTGTGCCTATCCAGATGGGGCAAAGAGGCGACATTCACTCCACAAATGCCATTTTTAAGAACTCATAGGTCAGTTGATTATCTGTTCATTTCAGTTATGCTTCCCAGGACGTGTAGCCACTACACAGGTTCGACTGTCTACTGGTATGTGTATCTGGTCCTTTAAGGAGCAGACATTTTCTGTCGTCCCTCACGGCTCTGTTTGGAATTTAGAATGCATCCCCATACCAGTCAGATTTGTGTTAATGCAGTACTGAAACGAATTTGCAGCAGGAATGTTTAATACTTAGCAAGCCGCAGGATCCATGTGCCATTTATTTGTAACATTTGTTAGTAGTATATTTAGCACCTCAATTTTGCAAATAGGGAAGTTTTTTTAAATATGTGTCAGGGTTGGGGGTAACCGTGATGTTTAAGAATACAAGAACTGTGGATTTTTTTTTTCTCTTAAATACAGGAATAGACAAAGCCAAAAGAGATTTACTCTGAAGCTGTTAAAATGTAAGCTACAAGGCTATTCATTTGCTCACACCTCTTTTGCATGGTCATATGATTTATAATATTTGCAAATAAAGATTTTCTATTTTTTCATGATTTCATTCCTCATTCCAAATAAATCCCCCTTTTCTAATGTATGTTGTACTCATAACTCAGTATTATTTTTCTTAAAAAGCGCCCCTCCAAGTGTATAAAAATAACAATGGAATCTACCCCTAGACAAAAATGAGCCGAGATTTGCTCCTTGCCTAGTTGTAAGTATTTGAGAGACAGGCAAGTCGGTGCTTATTGGCCTGAGACTGCCTCGGCTGAGTTTTTGAATATTAAAATGTTTCCAGGCTCTGGCTGACTATGCTTATAATGGCTTATCCTTTGAATCAAAAGTGTGTTACTAACAACTTACATATGAGCAGTATAAATACCTACGTCATTGCAGTTGGAGTCTCTGAATAACGGACGTGTTAGGTATTATAGATGAGGAAACCAAGAATTAGAGTGCTTTGATAACTGGCCAGATGTGAGGGGGTGGGAGATAGCCAGCTGTAACTCAAAATTAGCCTCTGACTCTTCCCCCAGGGCTTGCTGCTCTGCTACAGTATCCTCTCAATGGAACACGTTCCTAGAGCTCTGCGACGGTGCTTATCTTTTTACTCTATTAAAATATCGAGAAAAAATTCCCAAACATGTCTCAAGATTGATGTATTTTTATATCAGGGCTTAGTATTAGAACTGAATTATGTAGAATCAGTCTGAGCAAGAAAGGTTCAGATGGCAGAGACGAAGTGGGTGTGGGGAGGAAGACGGAGGGAGATTTAGGAGGTGGAGTTTGTAGAATCTGATGGTGAGTTAGATATGGGGGGTGAACAAAACTTCAAAGATGACTGCAAGTTACTGGCTTGGACAGCTAGGTGAAGAGTAGTGTCATTGGTGGAAAAGAAAGCACAGAAGGTGTGGTAGGTAGAATACTGTTCTGCCTCTCCCCCATGATGTCCATGTCCTAATCTGCCAAACCTGTGAATTTCACCTTACATGGCAAAGGGAACTCTGAAGATGTTATTATAGACCTTGAGACAGGGAGATTATCCTGGTTTCTCTAGGTAGGCCCAGTGTGATCACAAGTTTTTTTGTAAGAAGGACACAGGAGCATCAGAGTGAGAGAAGGCAATGTGATGACAGGTGGGGAGGTCAGAGAGAGGGAGAGAGAGAGACAAAGATGATGTACTGTTGGCCTTGAAGTTGGAGGAAGGTGCCATGAACAAGGAATGCAAGCTATATCCAGAAGCTGACGGGGCAAGGAAACATTTTTTCCTAGGCATGTAGTTGGGCAATGGCTGAAGCCAAGGGAAATGAGATATCAACAGGGAGGAAGTAGAGAGTCTTCTCCTTTGATCTCTGGTGTCCCCCAACCCTATGGAGTGGGCAGAGGAAGAAAAATTTGGAAAAAGCCAAAGGAATAATTCAAGGGGAAAGGAAAAACATGGAAAAATGGTATTCCCAACACCGACAATTAAAGTAGTTTCTAGAAGACCTGGCGGTCAGCAGTGCCAAGCAAAAGCAATTCTGAAATGTGCCCCTGTGCTTGGCAGACTTTGCACATGGAGACCCCCTGTGAGTGCAGCACCAGATGCATGATGGGAATAAGAATATCACTCATATTGAGGAGTGAATGAGATGTCAGTAAGTGGAGATGATGAGTGTAGACTATGCTTTCATGAATGTTCACTGTGAATCCATGGGGACCATGGTGTCCATAACTCGAAGAGTTGCAGTTTTCTAGGATAGACTTAAGCCTGAGTGGCAGGAGGTGACATTTGCAAGGGCAGAGGGCTCGGGGGATCTGTCAGGAGTCCCAGGGAAGAAGAAAGCTCATGTTCGGTCGCTCTCATTTATTGCAGCTTTGTCATGTTATGTCATCACCACTTCTGTCCTCATAGCTGGTCACACTAAAGCAATTCAACTTTTCAGGTTCAGCTTTAATTTGAAATTCTTCTATTTGCCTGTGCACCCTGTCTCCCTCTGTAAGTCTTTTGGGATAGATTTCCAGTTCTTAGCTGGGCATCTCCACTTAGATGTCCCAGGGATATGCAAGACATCATGGTTCACTATTTACATATATCATCTCTTTGAATCCCTGTTCTCTGCTTACAGAAAATGGGGATAATATGGAACCCTGGAGGTTTTTTTTTTTTTTTTTTTTTTTACTGAGGGTTAAATAACAATAATTATATTTTAAAAATTCGTTACCCTATAGCATCCAGCAAATAATAGGGTCCCTTCTATACCTCTGACCATCAGTATCCTTATCTACCAATGAGGATACGAATGCTCATCTTGTCGTGTTGTTATAAGGATTAAAACAGATCACATATGAGAAGTATCTATCACAAAGACTAGCAAAATGATAGCGATTGGCGGTATCTCTTCATTTATCCATTCATTTATTCAATATTATATAATGAAACCATTTTATTTACCTAAAAGCAAGAGAGTTCCACCTTTGTCTTCTAGAAAGAAGACCTTCTAAGTACCATGCATCAGGCCTGGCATGAGTGACATGGGACTGGGCAATCCTATAACACCTCTCTGTTCTTTATGTCTTCTCAGCAATCCATTCTAGTTCTTGGCACCCTGGTTTTGGTCATGTGTGCCCTGCTGTTCTGAGCTTTTTTTCATCTCCATTCTTGCAGCCTGGAAACAGTAATTCACATTCCAAAGGGCAGTTCATCTCTCATCACAGTTTTCCCCTGTTTCCTTCTTAACGCAAAGAACATAATGAGCATGGAACTTGTCTAATTCTCCTCAGAACATTAGACAAAGGTTCAAGGCTGGGATCATTCTCTCTGGATGAGAAAGAGAGAGAAATAGGGGGAGAGAATTTGTTCATGTTTGCTGACCTGGCTGAGCAGCAAAGCTTGCTAGCTTTTTTGGTTCTGACAGGCAGCTGTCAGGTCAGGATTTAGTGATCCCAGCCCAGAACAACAGTGGTCCTTGGTCTGTGGTTTCTGAACCCCTAAGGACTGACCTAAAAGTCCTTTTCAAACTTCAAAATGACTGCCCAGAATTGTGTGCTTTCCCATAATTAGGAGAGGAATTTATCAGTTCAGGAGTTCTGAGTTTTCTGTATGATGTTGGTAAGAAGAAGGTGAATTTTTAAGTATTAGGGTTTTATTTCCTTGGTAGATGAAATCATTCAAAGCATTATCATACTGCGGGGACAAATGGAGCCAATACCCAGGTTTGAGGACCCATTGATGGGGGGTGGGGAGTCAAATCACATACCGGGCAGCCGCAGGGTCTTGCATATGGTAGATAATCAATAAATGTTAATTAATTAAATAGAAGGGCTGTTTCTCTTGGTTCCCTATCTATCTCTAAGTACCTAAGTGCCCAGACTTCAGTACACTCTTTAGGTAACTGCTCTGGGTAACACCAGAAATGGCATATCCTAATATGCACAGGGGCCACATGGGTCACATATGAGACACCATGCAGGATAGGAGTCAACAGGGGGCTTTGATAACATGTTCACAGGTTCTGGGAATTAGGGTGTAGATATCTGGGGGGTGGGGGTGAGGAGGGGAGGGAGCGTTTTTCTACCTGGTATACCTGGGTAGCTAATATTTGGGCAGCCCAGACAAGTGCTGGGCTGTGAGCTCATAGAAAGAAAGGACTCAACTCCATTTATATTCACTTTTCTTCCCTGCATATGGTTGATGTTCAGTCAGTGTTGATTTTTGAACTGGTGCAAATACAGGATGTCCTAGTAACAATGATCTCAGCCATCAAGTCCAAAGCACTCATTCTACAGATGAGAAGATGGAGGCCCAGAGAGAGGAAAGTTTGTAACTGGGCTCTCCAGCTACCCCCCACTGTACGGTACCTTTGTTTTCTAAGACCGCTAGGAACTATAGCAACATTCCTAAGCAGTGAGGAAACAGTTGACTGTGGTCATATTTAGAAAAGGATTGTTTGAAAGTGGCTTGTCCTTGAGGGATCAAAGGAGGACATGGGGCAATAGTGAGGTGCCCTGAATGAATTTGGAAAGAAGAGAAGCTCCCAGAAAGCTGAACTTTAAATAAACACACAGTGCATTAGAGTAGAGCAGGGGTTGGCAAGCGTTTTCTGAGAAGGGGCCAGATAGTAAATATTTTAGACTTTGCAAGCCAGATGGTCTCTGTTGCAACTACTCAATGCTGCCATTGCAGTACAAAAGCAGCCTTCGACAAAACACAAATGAATGGGCATGGCTGTGTCCCAATGATCGTTCACTTATGAACACTGAAATTTGAATTTCATTTAATTTTAATATGTCATGAAATATTGTTCTTCTTTTGATTTCTTGGGCCATTTTAAAAAAGCAAAAACCATTCTTACATCACAGACCGTACAGAACAAACAAACAAAGCGATAATCTGCTGAATCCTAGAATAGAGGGGTGTTTATCAGAAAAAAGTAAAATGTATCTCAGTCCATAAGACCTGGTAGTGATCTAGTTGAAGAGATCCCTGCCATCGAAAAGTGAATGTGCCAGGCCAAAGGGAATCTGGGTAACCAAAGAAACCATGGAAGAAAAGACAAAGAAGACTCGTGAGGCATTCGGGGACAGTGCTCATTTCTAAGTGACTCGGGTAAATGGGGATTGTGGCCAGTGGAGATCACACATTGGGACTCAGTTTCTTAAAGGTCATCTTATAATGGGAAAGGATATGTTAAGCTATATTAGTTGCAGTTCCCTCCTTTGATTAAAAAAAAAAATGTATACATGCATATGGGGCACCTGGGTGGTGCAGTCACTTGAGCATCTGACTTTTGATTTTGGCTCAGGTCATGATCTTAGGGTTGTGAGATCAAGCCCTGCATCAGGCTCCCTGGCTCAGCAGGGAGTCTGCTTGAGATGGTCTCTCTCCCTCTCTTCAGCCCCTCCTCCCCCTCATGCACTCTCTCAAATAAATAAGTAAATATTTTAAAAACATATATATATGTATATACATATGTGTGTGCATACATGCATGTGTATGTGCATGTACATCTGTGTGTGTGTGTGTGTGAGTATCACTACATGTTTGATCATTAACCACCTGCGAACTCTGTGACCTTGGTTAAATTTCTTTACTTTTCTGAGCTTCTCTTCATCTGTAAAATGGGGGAGACAATGGTACCCATTTTATTTTGAGAAGTAAATGAGATAATGCATGTGAAACATCTAGCATAGAGGAAATGCTTACTATAGAAAGTACTATATAACTCTCACCGGATTTGATATTTATATTATATAAAAATATACAGACCTATATGCACATGGATGATACATGTATCTTATTATATGCTTGTCCACATAGACCAGGAAAATATATCACACTAAAACTTCTTCTATATATATGCTGTTTTGAAATTTGCATTTTCCCCCTAGCATGTCATGGCCAGCAGGTAACCGTATGGAACAGGGGTTATGAAGAGCTTGGCTCCTGCCATTTGACTGCTTGGGCTTGAATCCTGGTTCCATTATTGTTAGAACCTGGCTAAGTTACTTGGGTTCTCTAGGTCGTAGTACCATCTCTCATTCAATGATTTTAAGAAGAGTACCTCCCATGCGCAGAGGGGCTAGGATGATTAAATGAGAAAATACATGCAAAATCCACCTGATTCCAAAGAACTATTAGTATAAAGCTCTGCATATAGTAAATAACCAAATGTTATTCAAAACAAATGAAAGTCTAGTATATAAGAAAGTATTATCAGGATTTGGAATATTTATTCAGCTTTCTCATAAAATTCTTAGCATGGCAGCAAGGGAGGACACATGGGGAAAATCTGAGGGGAAGAACTATCAAAATTTCTTCCTGTAGCAAAGACAATAGAGCATCTACAAAAAGAGACTGTTGCTTAACAGTCAGGATGAAGCTTTGCATTTTGTGTGCATGTGTGCAGTATCATAAATAAAGCAGTTTTCAGAAGTAGCACCTCTTCAATGACATTACTAAGCATAAGCCTGAATCATCTCCAGATTTCTGTGATAATTAGGCAGTAGATATATTTTTTAGAAGTCGACTCAAGACCTATTTTAGCCATAAATGATTCACTTTTAAAAAGATCTCTCTGATAGATAGAACTCTCTTCAAGACAAGGTCTTTAGCTTTCTATGTGATATATGGAATCACCCTCAAAGTACGAGATTTGGTGGGTTGATTTATTGAAGCTTTCATTTGTGCTGGAATTTAATTTGTAATTTAAGCTCTAGGAGTTAATTTCAGAAAATGTGAGTGTCTAGAGGTGCAACAAGAAGGAAATGTATCAATGTCACTGAAAGGGTTTGTCAAAAAGTAAAAATTTCAATCACTGATCATTCTTGATGTGTGTGTCTATAACATCGGGGAGGTATTATGACCAGATTTGGGGTGAAATCATTTAACTAGCTAATGCTGCAGAGATGCTAAATGAGATGACAGTCAGCTCCCTTAAATTAGGTGCTCAAATAATGTAACAACTGGTTATACCCATTACTGAGGGTTTGCCATGTCCCAGCAGCCTCCAGTTGCTGTCTTCTGTAATTTAAGTTCGTGCAAGCCAAGGAGGGTGGCAAAGCCATCATTTTATAAACAAGGACTTTGAAACGCAAAGTCTCATTCAGAGATCACACAGACTGGAATGGACTGGATGCTTTCTGCTCCTGACTTCATGAATAATCTTCCTTCATTCTTATTTTCAGGAAAGATTTTCCCTTCTTTTTTCCCTTTTTCTTCCTACCCTTTTCCTCCTCTCCCCCTCCTCTCTTCCTTCTCCTCTCTCCCTGTCTTTCTTCCTTCTCCTCTCAGCAAGTGAACCATGCTATTATGGGTACAATGCAAGGACTTAGTCTTTTAATATTTGCTGATGGGCCTATGTGCCTTCTTCTGTTGGAGGTATGTGTTCTTTTTCAGGGAAGATACCAACGCCATAATAAAGCTGATGAGTAAATTAATCTCTATGAAAAGTATTTTTGGATTACTTACCCATTTTCTTCAAAGAGAAATGATGAGAGAGAATTACATGTAAACCTCACTGAGTGCTATATTTCTGATGTCAAAGATGGTTTTCAAATTGTAATGCTCATTAGAACCTGCCATATATTATAGTTATTTATTGAACAAGGAATGAATTCCTTAATGTCAAAACCAGCTTCAACCCCTTTTATCAGTTCTAATATTAAGTTGAAATGGAAGAGACTTTCAAAATATGTTGGCTTTTTTGATAATTCAGTGGGTTCCAATGCCAATGAATACATTATTTTTTACTTTCTCTGTGGGCACACAGCCTTCTTTGCCTTGCTAAGATGGAAGAGACCACTGATACCATGAGAAAAAAACACCTCTTCCATGAGAAGGAAGGATGAACATTTGGGGTGGGGATCATTGAAGAGGAAAAGGTTTATCCACATGAAATATGACAAAATTCCATACACATTGAAGCAGTACAAAGCACTGTCTTGAAGTTGGGAAGCTGAGATTTTATCAGCCCTATTGCTGTCTAGTTAGGGGACTTTAGACTGACACTCAGTGTGATGGTATTAGAAGTACGTCCTACCAACACCTTGATTTCCAATTTCCAGTCTCCAGGATTGTGAGAGAATGAATATTTGTTGTCTTAAGCCACTCAGCTTGGGGTACTTTTTTAATGGCAGCCCCAGGAAACTAGGATAGTGTATAATGAGTTTGAAGCATTTTACAAGAGAAAGCTCAGATACAGTAACGCTGAAAATCATTCAGACTCAGATATTGTGAAGAAATGAGACACTGCTGTTGGCTAAGATGAAGAAGCACAAATGTGTTATTTCTTTAAATTAGAATTCTGAACTCTCCTAGAACAATGGGCCCCCTTTCTTAAGCCGATCGCGAAAGAGTCATCTTATAGGTACAGGTATGACATAATTCTTTCTTTTTTATCATTTTCTGTACCACTTAAAGTTTTTGCCACCGGGAGAAAAAAAAAGACTTAACAAAAAGAGGTGAACAGATTTAAAAGAGATGTTCCGTGTTGCTGTGCAGGAGTGCAAGAAAGAGGGATGACACAGATTGTAGCCCATACGGTTTTTAAATGAAAAAACATAAATCACTAAGCGTCTGCCATTGTTTTCAAACTTAAGATAAAATCTGCAGTGAAATTTCAAGACATGCAAACAGCTCGATTAAAATCAAATCTCTTCTTTGACTAAGGTCAGTGGCTATTAGCCAACCCTTTGGGTTTCCTTTCTCCTCTAGGGAAGCTTTCAACTCCCAGCGCTCCTCAGCGTGTGAAAACCAGAGGACCAAAGTACCAATGTTCTTTCTCGTCAACAGTTTGTGGTTTGGCACTGGGAGCCCTTGCAGTTGGGCCTGTGTTCCGTGGAGTCCTCCATGGTCTGGCTTCCTCGTGCTCACAGTCAGCTCCGGCCCGTTCCCTCGTCCCACTTCTGCCAGTGTCACTCGCTGGTGTCATGCGCAGTGTCACTGCGCATGCGTGTTGGACGGGGCAGAGGCCCGCCGAAAGGTCCTGCGGTCCTCCCCTACACCTTCTTACTTGACGAAGAAAAGTAAGACTGTATCCTGGGCCTAGGCAGTCTGAGTTTCCAGTCAAGGAAAAGTTATCCTTACCAATTCAGTTCCTCAGATCTATTTTATAAGAGAAATTAATGCTTCTTTACTAAGTCTTATAGCTGAATAAATGATGGGCAGACCAGACTCTCTCTTAAAGGCATAACCTTTCTTTTTCTTCTTAAGCCTAGTGAATTCAGTCCACGCGGGGCAGGAGCACCAGCCCTGTCACCAGTAGGACTCCCACACATTAAGAGTGAATCAGGGGGCCACCTGGGTGGCTCAGCTGGTTAAGCATCTGCCTTGGACTCAGGTCTTGATCCCAGGGCCCTGGGATCAAATCCCACATTGGGCTCCCAGCTCAGCAGAGATCCTGCTTCTCCTTCTCCTTCTGCCTGCTGCTCCCCTTGTTTGTGCTCTCTCTTTCTCTCTCTCTAACAAATAAATAAATAAAATCTTTAAAAAAAAAAAAAAGAGTGGATCAAGACACTCTTTCCTCTTCTAGTCTGTATCCAGTCTCAGACTTTCCAGCAGGAAGCTCCAGCAATCTAATTAACAACTGCTTGGTATTATGCCAGTTGGTAACAGTGATCTATCCTCGCTTTAAATTTTATCAATATTTAAAGCTACTTGTCTCACTTTTCAATGTGCTTATTCTAGTGATTTTTTTCCTTCTGTGCATGATACATAAGGCCCTTCATGAGCAAGCACCCAATGATTGTGGGTTTTTTTTTTTTCTGTTTTTGCTCACAACTTGCATTTTGGATTTTCCCTTTCAGGACTTTTAGGACTGTGTACAGAAAAACCAGATTTGGTAGGACCTGACTTAAACACCAGCATGCTAAATTTTACTCAGTTCTTTGAACCAATGATTATCGAGGCACTATTACACAGCAGCTGGTTCTCTGTATAGAAAGAAGACAGCGTTCCTGCCTCCACAAGCTTTATATTTTAAACTAAGGAAAGGTATTTTAGGAAATCATTTCTCCTGCTCTCAGGAAGGCCATTTGGGCTTCAGAATGCTTTCACAAACATTTTTGGAAAGAGCGGCAGTCTCGGACACAGACCCTGTATGTAGATCTCTTCCAAGCAGCCGAGCTCGTTGGCTGTGTCTGTGATCAAGACCAACTGCTCCGAAGCTTTGAAGAAAGGCATGAGCCTGCGTATGCTGTGTACAGTGCAGGAATGTCGCCGAAATCCAACTTAATCCATTAACTCATAAAGCAGATCCAGTGTTTGTTTAGTGCTTGGCAATACATTTTCTCCAATTTCAAAATTCATTGGAAATCCCACCCACATGTGAACATATTTTTTCCTTCTAAAATTCTTCAAAGGAATCTCTGCAGAAGAGGAACACCAGACAGCTTGTGTAATAAGCTGAAATTCCTATTGACATCTGACAACTCAGGACACTGGAAAGAACATGGTTTTTGATCTCAGAAAGGCCTTCCACTCCCTTCTATGGGAGCCTTGGCAAGTGAGGTGACATCTCTGGGCCCCGTTTCTTCATCTCTTGAGTGGGGATAATGGTATCTACCTACCAAGACCATTATAAGGATTGTAGGGATAATGCCTATTAAAGTCTTGGCACATACTAGGCACTTCATAAAAATTGGCTATTGTTACCATTCTTATGATCAGTCGTAATTCTGTTAAGGGATCTAAGCTAAGCTTATGCTTATCACTCATTTATTCTGTCAATGAGTGTTTATTGCTTGGCATCTGCTGTCCACAGGAACCTGTGTTGGATGCTCTAGGGTGTGGGTACGAGTGAGATAAACACATGAATTTTGCCTTCAGTGGTCTTATATTCTAGTTGAAAAAGGATAGAATATAAATAATTAGAAGAGGAAGTGCCAAAGAGAGGCGGACTAAGTAATACAAGGCTTAGATGGAGAGAAGAGTCCAGTTTTATTAGGAATGGAAGTGGAAGATGAAATACAGAAAGGTTTCCTAGAGAAACCACAACTCTGTTTTCCCTCCCTGCTAGGTAACTGGGTCCTTGCAGGTCAATTAGCTCAGACCAAAACTACCCCCCTCCCTTACTCTGAAATCTCTGATGTTCTTTGCCATGGTTTCCAATGGCTGTTAGTGGCCGCTACTTCTAGTGGTCCCTCATTTTGGCTTAGCATATCTGAAAGAGACATTAAAGATCAACTCCTTCATCCCTCTGAAGGACCCCATGAATAAAAAAGAAGTCTATTTTAAAAGGCAACTCTTTGCTTTTCTTCAAGGTACCAAGCAACTGTATACCTATCTCTTACGAACCCATAGACATCTTTATTTTGGTTTCACCTTGTAATCCCCGGGGGACAATGAAGTTCCAGGTTTTCCACATAATTACTTGATCTTTGTTCAGTTTCATGACAATTATTTTGCTCTCCTTAAACAGTTTTTATGTCATCATTTGTTTTTTAAAGAGTACACTGAAGTTGTTTTTATAATACTTGGCTAAACTTGAGATTATTGGAGGCGTGTCTTTACAGAATTCAAGATTTGTCCTTCCATGTTATAGGAATGAATACAATGTAACTAGAATTATTCCCCTATTTTTGCTTAGAAACTCCCTGCCAAATGTAGAACCGAGCTCGAAGAATGACTTTCTTGATGGATATTTAAAAGACATATAGGGGGTGCCTAGGTAGCTCAGTCAGTTAAAGCCTCTGACTCTTGATTTCAGTTCAGGTCATGATCTCAGGGTCCTGGGATCCAGCCCTTCCTGAACTCCTCCTCAGCAGGGAGACCACTTGTCTCCCTCTCCCTCTGCCTCTCCTCCTACTCATGAGCACACCATGCTCTCTCACTCCCTCTCTCAAATAAATAAATAAATATTGAAAAAATAATAAAAGGCCTTGAGTAGGAACTCCTGGGTGGCTCAGTTGGTTAAGCATCCAACTCATGACTTTAACTCAGGTCTTGATTTCGGGGTTATGAGTTCAAGTTCCCAACTGGGCTCCACACTGTCGTGGAGCCTATTTAAAAAAAAGACATTGAATAACTTTTATCCATTGTTCCTTGTTAAAAGTCTAAGAGGAACAGAATTAAGATGCTGTTTCCTTCATATGATAAACATGCATATACATACTTATTCACACACACGAACATAAATTCAAACACAATGCCATTTCCTTTAAATCAGACACAAACCAAACACGTCTGTTATCACCACTGGTACGTCATGCTGTTTTGGAAAAATAAGCCATGCAAGTAGTTAAGAAAATAAAGCAAGAGAAATTCAGAAAAATGTCAGATTTCTTATTTCATAAGAACCCAAGAAATCAACTAGATATAAAAATAAGAACCAATAATGTGGCTGATTAAAAAACGAACTTAACAAAACTCATATGTAACAAGAAGGAGCAGATAAGAAATACAATGGTGAACATCTGGTACAAAATACAGCTTAAGACATAAAGATATTCGGGAATAAATGGAAAAACTAAAGATTCAGAGCTTACATGAAAAACTATAAAAATCCATCAAATATCATAAAAAAGGGAGAATAAATGAAAAATTACCCTTGGTTCTTGTGTGAATACTCTAGTAAGGCCATTATTCACTGAGCAAACTTATATGTTTAACAGAATCTTGATAAAAACAATTTTTTATTAAATTATTTTTAAGGTTCATCTAAAATAAACATTAGCATAGTACAAATTTTCTGAAAAGAAATAGCACTGGTGGGGAGAGGGGTGGAGCACTGAGCTGCTAGGGATTCAAATACAGTAAAGGGAGATGGCCAGTAAGCATTTGAATAAACGCCGTACTGCACTAATAATCAGAGAAATGCAAATTAAAATAAGAAGGGGAGTCTCACCCTTGTTGGTTTTTTTGGGCAAATTTTAAAAATTATAAAGCTACCTAGTGTTTGTAACTATAGGGATCAAGCATTCATATACTGTGAAGGTAAGTGAGTATAATTTTCTCAAGCGGAATTTGAGGATGCACTTCAGTTTTGTTTTGTTTTGTTTTTAAATTTTATTTATTTATTTGACAGAGATCACAAGTAGACGGAGAGGCAGCCAGAGAGACGGAGAAACAGGCTCCCCGCTGAGGAGAGAGTCCGATGTGGGGCTTGATCCCAGGACCCTGAGATCATGACCTGAGCCGAAGGCAGAGGCTTAACCCACTGAGCCACCCAGGTACCCCCACACTTCAGTTTTTTAAATGTGCGTGCTCTCAGGGTTTTAACCCCAAGTATGCAGGTATGAATGATGTGTGATCCATCAGTTGTTTTGTCTGGCAATTCTTCCAATGTACAATTCAAAGAGTGACTCAAGATATATGAACAAGGATTTCCACTGCAACTTTTTTTTTTATAAACAAAAAGAATATAAATAAATATAAAGGAGAAGAGGACTAAAATTTCGTTTATCGAGAATTGACTTGATCGCACATGATTGTCTACTTAATGTAAGAGCAAGAGTCTTGAATAGTTAAGTAAAAAAAGCAAGGTACGGAAATATATATCATTAAAAAGAACACACACACACACACACGTACACATAAAACAATATAGTGAGTGAGAGAGAGGGCAAGCGAGCATTTGGCAGCCTATACACCAAAATGTTCATAATTTTAATCTCCAAGTAGAATGGTTATGAATAGCATTCGTTTCTTTTTTTAGGCCTGCTTTTACTGTCTGGATATTTAAAAATCAGCAGTCAAGTTTTGGGGGTCTTTGACTCTTACAGTAACTGCTGTTACCGAGCCCCCTTTTCATGTGAGCCCTGAGAAGGTATCTCTGCTACCGCAGGACAACAGCTGTCTTCCTTCCGGCTCTCATTGGTAGACGGCCACTAACTTCTGGCCTTCCCTGCTGACTGTGAGGCCACAAGGGCTTGCACTCCCACTGTAGGGACTGGAATCCTCTTTGAGAATGCTGATTTCTGAGTTACACCTGGCGTTCCCTAAGTTGCCCTTGGCAATGGGGACGCATTCCCTCGAGTCTTCTAGGCGATTCCTTTCCTTTGTGAGCACCCAGCAAGACCATATTTCCCAGGCTCCCTCACAGTCAGATTTGGCCATAGCGGCTGATCTCAAACCAGAGGGTGTGAATGGAAGGGAGGGGTGTCACTTTCAGACCTGATTCATTGAACGTCTCATGGGTGATCATCTCTCTGTTCTTCCCTTCCTCTGGCTAGATGTTAATGCCCGAGAGGAGGGTGAAAACTCCGCCGAAGGTGAAAGAGCCTAGATCTTCAAATGACTTGTGACCAAAGTCATTCTGCCAGACCAGACTGCCAACCTTGGACTATTTCTGAGTAAGTACATGCATGCGCGGGCACACACCCACGCAGACACCCAAAACATAGCCAAAAGCAAGCAAACAACAAGAAACACATCTATGCTTGAGCCATTATACTTTTTTGAGTCTATTTGTTATTGCAGATAATGGACCCTCACTGATCCCCAAACCCCATCATTTTCTGTGTGGGGCTAGGCCAGTGCTTTCTCCAGCTCTACTTTCCATTTTATACTCTGGTCAGCCCAGCTGACATTCATGTATCAGAGTCCACCATGAGAAGAGCTCCTTCAGCTGGTGTCCCAGCCTCTCGACATAGGGCTTGGACATGAGTTCAAGGGGCCCAGCAGGAACATTCTGATATACCTTCACCCTTGCTCTTGTGCCATTCCTTTAGATACATATATTCTGAACCTTCTATCTCTTGGCTAATACCTTCATAACATCTGACTCATAGAGAAAACTCCTAGTGCCCTTTTGTCCTTACCAATTGGCTGTACTGGGATAGCTTGAAGCTGAACTAGGATTCCTGTCACACGTGCAGGAAACTGTCCCATTTCATAAGATGTTTGTAAGTTTCCAAATCTGAAAGAGGTGAATCCCGAGCCTCATGTCCCATGGCATCAACAAGGAACTGCAGTGTAGCATCAGAGGGACCTGGGTTCGAGTGTTTATCAAGCTCATGAGCTCTGTGGACCTCTCTGATTCTCAATTTCCTCAGAAGCGAAATAGAAAAGAAAGTAATTTCTAAATAATCAGTGCATTCTAAAATATAATGAGGTGATCTTTGTAAATCACTTGGTACTGATGTCCTGAAAACTAGCAGATAAATTTGAAGATGGAGAATAAGGACAAGGATAGAAAAAGTTATGCAAAGTATTTGCTGGGTTGAACTTCTATGGGACTGAAAGAGAGGGATCGAAGGAGAGAAATTTGAATACTCAAAGGGTAAACACTGACCCTGATCAAATTAAATTGCAGTCAATGGCATTTTATTATTACCTATGACTCACAGTTATTAAACACAGCTTTAAACTTAGCAAAGGTGTTAGTATCAACTTGGTCTGCCATATCAGATGCTCATTCTCTCCTCCTCCTCTAAATTTCCATTGCTCTCCTTTGCCGTATTTTATGTGAATATAGATATTTTCAGCGGGTTATTATGCTCCATTGAGATATTAGCACCTTCTAGAGTACTTTATGATTTCATCTCCTGAGTATGTATTCCCATGGAAACAGCATATAGTATAACACAACTGAGAAGGGGCCCCATATGCCTTTCCTGTGTATATCTTCAAGAACGACATTAACTAGGGGAATGAGGGTAGGAGTATGGGGTTTATTGTGGATTTTCACAGCAATTCCCTATGCATCTCCTGAAGAGTTCTGTTTTTAATAAACTTTACTAGAAATGTAATATTACCAAAAAGTATAATCAAGTACATTGTATATGTATGAATCATAATAAATGAGGATTAGATAATGTTTTTGCTTACATAAATAGGCTATTTCACAGTTGATATTTATTTTTTAGTGGAAAAATTTGTTTGGGTGAAGCAAAGGACTCTGGGTGAGAGGCTTTAAGAATGGGGTTAACTTATATTCAAGTAAAATTTATGAATACACATGAAGTTGACCACAACATTCCCTCTATCAGCCTACAGTTAACTTTAGCCCGCGCTGCACTCAAGCATGGGCTCTGGGGATAGCAGTCTATCCTCACGTCTTTTATCTCCAAGCTGTCCTTAAATTTAGGGACTTGGGTACTTCCTGTTGCTTCATCTTGGTTTTCTCTTTTGTAAAGCACAGCTGCCAAAAAGTGGTGAGCCTAGCACGTCAGACGCACAAAGACAGATAATTTTGAATGCCCCCCTCCTCTAAGCAATGAAATGATCTTCAGTAATAACCATGAAATGCATGAATAATAATAGTGGCAAGAAAAGAAATATAGTGAAATTTTTCTATGAACATATATATGTATATATGATATATAAAATCATGACAATTAAATACATTACAAAAAAGGGGAAAACATTAAAGGATTAATATTTTTACGTTAATTTTTTTTTAAAAGGAAAAAAAACTGGGGCTCTTGGGTGGCTCAGTCGGTTTAGCATCTTCCTTCAGCTCAGGTGGTAATCCCGGGGTCCTGGGATCGAGCCCCCCATTAGGCTTCCTACTTGATGGGGAGTCTGCTTCTCCCTTTCCCTCTGCTGCTCTTCCCACTCATACTTTCTCTCTCACACACCCTCTTTCTCTCTGTCAAATAAATAAAATCTTTAAAAAAAAGGGGAAAAGCTTGCATCTACATTTACATAATAACAATATAGTTTCTGTTTTTGTACCTTGTGCAGATATGTCAATGACTTTGTCAAATTTGGTTTTCTTTGTCTATTTATGTTAAATAGATGATATAGCCAGACTTACCAATCCATGTCCTCTCATTGTTGATCAAGAATTCTTTGTTTTTATTAATTTTAAGTTCAAAAGTTGTCTTTCATAAGAACAAGTAGATATACAAATAGTTAAGAAAATACTATACATGGGAGGAGGAGTCAAGATGGCAGAGAAGTAGCAGGCTGAGACTACTTCAGGTAGCAGGAGATCAGCTAGATAGCTTATCTAAAGATTGCAAACACCCACAAATCCAACGGGAGATCGAAGAGAAGAAGAACAGCAATTTTAGAAACAAAATCAACCACTTTCTGAAAGGATCTCTTCTGATTTGGTTAAAGCATATTTTCCTGAGGTCTTTGCTTTTTAGTATTTTACTTGCTCCTTCATATGCTCTTACCTGGACAAAATGACAAGGCGGAAAAATTCACCACAAAAAATGGAACAAGAGGCAGTACCAAAGGCTAGGGACGTAATCAATACAGACATTAGTAATATGTCAGATACAGAGTTCAGAATGACGATTCTCAAGGTTCTAGCCAGGCTCGAAAAAGGCAGGAAGATATTAGAGAAACCCTCTCAGGAGATATAAAAGCCCTTTCTGGAGAAATAAAAGAACTAAAATCAAACCAAGTTGAAATAAAAAAAGCTATTAATGAGGTGCAATCAAAAATGGAGGCTCTCACTGCTAGGATAAATGAGGCAGAAGAAAGAATTAGCTATATAGAAGACCAAATGACAGAGAATAAAGAAGCTGAGCAAAAGAGGGACAAACAGCTACTGGACCATGAGGGGAGAATTCGAGAAATAAGTGACACCATAAGACAAAACAACATTAGAGTAATCGGGATTTCAGAAGAAGAAGAAAGAGAGAGGGGAGCAGAAGGTATATTGGAGAGAATTATTGGAGAGAATTTCCCTAATATGGGAAAGGGAACAATCATCAAAATCCAGGAGGTGCAAAGAACCCCACTCAAAATCAACAAGAATAGGTCCACACCCCATCACTGAATAGTAAAGTTTACAAGTCTTAGTGACAAAGAGAAAATCCTGAAAGCAGCCCGGGAAAAGAAGTCTGTAACATACAATGGTAAAAATATTAGATTGGCAGCAGACTTATCCACAGAGACCTGGCAGACCAGAAAGAGCTGGCATGATCTATTCAGAGTACTAAATGAGAAAAACATGCAGCCAAGAATACTATATCCAGCTAGGCTATCATTGAAAATAGGAGAGAGAAAAAGCTTCCAGGACAAACAAAAACTGAAAGAACTTGCAAACACCAAACAAACTCTATAGGAAATATTGAAAGGGGTCCTCTAAGCAAAGAGAGAGCCTAAAAGTAGTAGACCAGAAAGGAACAGAGAAAATATACAGTAACACTCACCTTACAGGCAATACAATGGCACTAAATTCATATCTCTCAATAGTTGCCCTGAATGTTAATGGACTAAATGCCCCAATCAAAAGACACAGGGTATCAGAAAGGATTAAAAAAAACCCGTCTATATGTTGCCTACAAGAAACTCATTTTACACCCGAAGACATCTCCAGATTTAAAGTGAGGGGGTGGAAAAGAATTTACCATGCTAATGGACATCAGAAGAAAGCAGCAGTGGCAATTCTTATATCAGATCAATTAGATTTTAAGCCAAAGACTATAATAAGAGATGAGGAAGGACACTATATCATACTCAAAGGATTGTCCAACAATAAGACCTAACAATTTTAAATATCTATGCCCCTAACGTGGGAGCAGCCAACTATATAAACCAATTAATAACAAAATCAAAGAAACACATCAATAATAATACAATAATAGTAGGGGACCTTAACACTCCCCTCACTGAAATGGACAGATCATCCAAGCAAAAGATCAACAAGGAAATAAAGGCCTTAAATGACACACTGGACCAGATGGACATCACAGATATATTCAGAACATTCCATCCCAAAGCCACAGAATACACATTCTTCTCTAATGCACACAGAACATTCACCAGAGTAGATCACATCCTCGGTCCTAAATCAGGTCTCAACCGGTATCAAAAGATTGGGATCATTCCCTGCATATTTTCAGACCACAGTGCTCTGAAGCTAGAACTCAATCACAAGAGGAAATTTGAAAAGAACCCAAATACATGGAAACTAAACAGCATCCTTCTAAAGAATGAATGGGTCAACTAGGAAATTAAAGAAGAATTGAAAAAAATTCATGGAAACAAATGATAATGAAAACACAACGGTTCAAAATCTGTGGGACACAACAAAGGCAGTCCTGAGAGGAAAATATATAGCAGTACAAGCCTTTCTCAAGAAACAAGAAAGGTCTCAGGTACACAACCTAACACTACACCTAAAGGAGCTGGATAAAGAACAAGAAAGAAACCCTAAACCCAGCAGGAGAAGAGAAATCATAAAGATCAGAGCAGAAATCAATGAAATAGAAACCAAAAAAACAATAGAACAAATCAATGAAACTAGGAACTGGTTCTTTGAAAGAATTAATAAGATTGATAAACCCCTGGCCAGACTGATCAAAAAAGAAAAGAGAAAGGACCCAAATAAATGAAATCATGAATGAAAGAGGAGAGATCATAACTAACACCAAAGAAATACAGACAATTATAAGAACATACTATGAGCAACTCTACGCCAACAAATTTGACAATCTGGAAGAAATGGATGCATTCCTAGAGACATATAAACTACCACAACTGAACCAGGAAGAAATAGAAAGCCTGAACAGACCCATAACCAGTAAGGAGATTGAAACAGTCATCAAAAATCTCCAAACAAACAAAAGCCCAGGGCCAGATGGCTTCCCGGGGGAATTCTACCAAACATTTAAATTCCTATTCTCCTGAAACTGTTCCAAAAAATAGAAATGGAAGGAAAACTTCCAAACTCATTTTATGAGGCCAGCATCACCTTGATCCCAAAACCAGACAAGGATCCCATCAAAAAAAAAAAAAAAAAACTACAGACCAATATCCCTGATGAACATAGATGCAAAAATTCTCACCAAAATCCTAGCCAATAGGATTCAACAGTACATTAAAAGGATTATTCACCACGACCAAGTGGGATTTATTCCAGGGCTGCAAGGCTGGTTCAACATCCACAAATCAATCAATGTGATACAACACATTAATAAAAGAAAGAACAAGAACCATATGATACTCTCCATAGATGCTGAAAAAGCATTTGACAAAGTACAGCATCCCTTCCTGATCAAAACTCTTCAAAGTGCAGGGATAGAGGGCACATACCTCAATATCATCAAAGCCATCTATGAAAAACCCACCGCAAATATCATTCTCAATGGAGAAAAACTGAAAGCTTTTCCGCTAAGGTCAGGAACACGGCAGGGATGTCCGTTATCACCCCTGCTATTCAACATAGTACTAGAAGTCCTAGCCTCAGCAATCATACAACAAAAGGAAATTAAAGGCATCCAAATAGGCAAAGAAGAAGTCAAACTATCACCCTTCGCAGATGATATGATACTATATGTGGAAAACCCAAAAGACTCCATTCCAAAACTGCTAGAACTTGTACAGGAATTCAGTAAAGTGTCAGGATAAAAATCAGTGCACAGAAATCAGTTGCATTTCTCTACACCAACAACAAGACATAAGAAAGAGAAATTAAGGAGTCCATCCCATTTACAATTGCACCCAAAACTATAAGATACCTAGGAATAAACCTAACCAAAGAGACTAAGAATCTATACTCAGAAAACTATAAAGTACTCATGAAAGAAATTGAGGAAAACACAAAGAAATGGAAAAATGTTCCATGCTCCTGGATTGGAAGAATAAATATTGTGAAAATGTCTATGCTACCTAAAGCAATCTACACATTTAATGCAATTCCTATCAAAATACCATCCATTTTTTTCAAAGAAATGGAACAAATAATCCTAAAATTTATATGGAACCAGAAAAGACCTCGAATAGCCAAAGGAATATTGAAAAAGAAAGCCAAAGTTGGTGGCATCACAATTCCGGACTTCAAGCTCTATTACAAAGCTGTCATCATCAAGACAGCATGGTACTCACACAAAAACAGACACATAGATCAATGGAACAGAATAGAGAGCCCAGAAATAGACCCTCAACTCTATGGTCAACTCATCTTCAACAAAGCAGGTAAGAATGTCCAATGGAAAAAAGACAGCCTCTTCAACAAATGGTGTTGGGAAAATTGGACAGCCACATGCAGAAAAATGAAATTGGATCATTTCCTTACACCACACACGAAAATAGACTCAGAATGGATGAAGGACCTCAATGTGAGAAAGGAATCCATCAAAATCCTTGAGGAGAACACAGGAAGCAACCTCTTTGACCTCAGCCGCAGCAACATCTTCCTAGGAACATCGCCAAAGGCAAAGGAAGCAAGGGCAAAAATGAACTATTGGGATTTCATCAAGATCAAAAGCTTTTGCACAGTAAAGGAAACAGTTAACAAAATCAAAAGACAACTGACAGAATGGGAGAAGATATTTGCAAATGACATATCAGATAAAGGGCTAGTGTCCAAAATCTATAAAGAATTTAGCAAACTCAATACCCAAAGAACAAATAATCCTATCAAGAAATGGGCAGAGGACATGAACAGACATTTCTACAAAGAAGATATCCAGATGGCCAACAGACACATGAAAAAGTGCTCCATATCACGCAGCATCAGGGAAATACAAATCAAAACCACAATGAGATATCACCTCACACCAGTCAGAATGGCTAAAATTAACAAGTCAGGAAATGACAGATGCTGGCGAAGATGTGGAGAAGGGGGAACCCTCCTACACTGTTGGTGGGAATGCAAGCTGGTGCAACCACTCTGGAAAACAGCATGGAGGTTCCTCAAAATGTTGAAAATAGAGCTACCCTATGACCCAGCAATTGCACTACTGGGTATTTACTCTAAAGATACAAACACAGTGATCCGAAGGGGCTCGTGCACCCGAATGTTTATAGGAGCAATGTCCACAATAGCCAAACTATGGAAAGGACCTAGATGTCCATCAACAGATGAATGGATAAAGAAGATGTGGTATATATACACAATGGAATACTATGCAGCCATCAAAAGAAATGAAATCTTGCCATTTGTAGCGATATGGATGGAACTAGAGGGTATCATGCTTAGCGAAGTAAGTCAATCGGAGAAAGACAACTTCATATGATCTCCCTGATATGAGGAAGTGGAGCTGCAACATGGGGTGTTAAGGGGGTAGGAGAAGAATAAATGAAACAAGATGGGATTGGGAGGGAGACAAACTGTAAGTGACTCATAATCTCACAAAACAAACTGAGGGTTGCTGGGGGAGTGGGGGTTGGAGAGGGGGATGGGGTTATGGACACTGGGGAGGGTATGTGCTAAGGTGAGTGCTGTGAAGTGTGTTAACCTGGCGATTCACAGACCTGTACCCCTGGGGATAAAAATATGTGTTTATAAAAAATAAATAAAAAGAAAAGAAAATACTATACATAGAGTAAGCTTGGCAGATGCATAAAAACCCTATTTTACAATATATTCCAGAACTTGTTACGCAGATTATGTGTTTTTGGAATCAATACTACCAGTTTTAAAATCTCTATGAAACTAAAAAAGAAAATCCCACTGAAATAACTTCACCAGAAAGTGTATCAAACACGTCTTATGTTTTATAAAATCTGCAAAAATCAGAGCTAATGGCTCCATGATAACTAATATTGACGTTATTCAATCAATTGCAGCAGAATAAGTATCCGGTTCCTTGAGGAAATGATTGAGGCAGTCAGATATCCTTTTGTCCTTTTGATTTCTCCTAGCACTGTAAAACCAACATCTTTTATTGTTTCCTCTGCATTCTTCTTTGAACTTTGACTCTTTTTCTTGTGCAAAATATACATTTCCTTACATCTTGCTTTGTAGTTAACGACATTTTCCTCAGTTGCTTTGTGCTGAGCTTCAAGGACAAATTTTAAAGCTTGGTGTTTTATGGTATGTTGATTCTAGCTGTTTGTAAGTAGTGTTTTGGATGTCTAATTAACCTCATCTAAAAATTCACACCCAGGGCGCCTGGGTGGCTCAGTGGGTTAAGCCGCTGCCTTCGACTCAGGTCATGGTCTCAGGGTCCTGGGATCGAGTCCCGCATCAGGCTCTCTGCTCAGCAGGGAGCCTGCTTCCTCCTCTCTCTCTGCCTGCCTCTCCATCTACTTGTGATCTCTCTCTGTCAAATAAATAAATAAAATCTTAAAAAAAAATAAAATAAAATAAAAATTCACACCCAGAAAATTTCACACTCAGAACAATATTGCCTTTATGAGCTAAAATTTGCACTTACTAGCCAATAACATAACATCTTGTACTTTCACTCGGTTTGAAGTTTTAAATGCAAAATAATTCTCCAACTGGTCACCCAGAATGCCAGATTTGTGATAACTTCCGTTTTATTCCTTTTTCTATTTTAATCACTATGTTGTTGATATTCATTCAGAATCACCCATTTAAACACAAGGATAGGTAATACCACAAGTGCTAAGGATGTGAATTGGAATGGTTCTAAATTTTGCTTTTAAGATTTTATTTATTTATTTATTTATTTGAGAGAGAGAGACAGAGAGACAGAGATAGCAACAGAGATCATGAACAGGGAGGAGAGGGAGAAGCAGGCTTCTCACGGAGCAGGGAAAACAAAGTGGGACTTGATCCCAGGACCCTGGGATCGTGACCTGAGCTAAAGGCAGATGATTAACTGATGGAGCCACCCAGGCACCCTGGAATGGTTCCAGAATGTCACAAACATAATCTTAGCCTGAATGCCCATAGCCGGGTCTCTGCCTGTTGGGTGCTGCCAATATAGCTGGGAATTCTCGGAATGAACTTCTGTGTGGCATATGTTTATTAAAGGAGAAGCAACAAAAAAGTGCTAATTTAAAGCTTACATATATATTATTAAGACTTAATAGTCACAACAATTGTTTAGAGTTTAGACTAACGAAAGATTTTTTTCAAGGACTGTTTTGTCACAGACATTGTTTAGACTCTCTGGCTCATGGTGATAATAAGGAACCGACCCACTTTCCATCCATTTGTGGTATTGTTTCAAAATTCCTCACAGACAATGCACCCCTTACTGCCCGCACCTGGGGTGGACAGCTCATACCATCGGGTCCCCAGTACCCCACTAGTCTGGGATATCCACTAGGATAAGAGGCAGCTTGTGTTAAGTTCTCAACAAATGCTCAATTTTTTAGTTTAGTCACGCCCATCCCAAAATTTACTCTGCAATTTGTTTGTCTATGTAGTCATATATGCGTTCATGCTTCACACATTTAATGAATATCCACACAATGGCAGACCCTCATCTGGGCCTTGGGAATATAAGACAGAAAGGCTGGTAACAGTCTCTGCTTTTGAGGACTGTAGTAGTCCATTAATGAACAAATGAGTATTCAAAGTTTTAGTTTCACTGGAAATTTTCTTTATGTATCTTTAAAATAAGAGCAGTTACAAGTAACAATATTAAATGCTTAATCTTCAAGGCCATTTGCTTTTGGATTAGCATGCTATGTAGAGGTGTGGGGACCCAGATGTGGTGGCCATCAAGGACTCCAGTTCCTTTGGTTCTTTGTCTCTACCATCCTCGGTTTGTACGTGGTGGCTCCTCTTGTGGTCACAGCATGGGTGCTGCAGCGCTGAGTATCACAAAGTCCCCTGTGACTTCTCTGTATGTCTCATTGGCCAGAACTGGGTTGTCTGCTCAGCTCTGAGTAAATCACTGGTTAAAGGACCTGGGATTGTCGTGATTGCTTCACACGAGTTATCACCAATTACCTGGACCTGTGCACTTGGCTACATGAATCAAATTGGAGTTTTGTTCACCAAGAAGTAGGGTCTGACAGTTGAATTAGGTAGTCAACAGTCTATATATACCTGAGCCAGGTGAATTGTGGGGGCGCACTTTATCAAATTTGCCTCAGTTACTTCTTTGAAAATAGTAGTTATACCTGACCCAACTTAGCCTGTACAGATGCTTAGCCCCAAGACTCAAACTCTGCGTTAGAGAAGTTCTAAATTCTATCTGTTCCTCATGACTTGAGAGAAGAACGCTTCAATCCCTAGTCTCCTTTAATTTGGAGGCATTTAGGTTTAGATGAACTTCCAAGTTCCTTCTTGTTCAGACACTGCATGAAATAGTTCACTGATGCCTGGAATGTATCACTGATAGCAGCCTCTGCTTTCCTATGACCTTGTCACCATTCAGACTAGATTCTCTTATGGCCTGCTGCATGTCTCTATCAAGAGAGGCATCCAAGCCATTTGTCTCAGCCATTTAATGACTAATTGTGAACCTCCTGCTCCACGGGTATGCCAGTTAGAGAAGCAATATTGCTTGCCTCTGGATTATTTCAATCTAGCTACTGCCAAAATAGCATAAACATGTGACAAATCTTCCCAACTATGTGAAGAATCAGGGCACTGGATGCAATTTAGACAGCATAAGTCACTGCAGAAGTTCAAGTACTTCCCCTAAGGCACTCCAGCCATATATATGCAATCTAGTCACATAGAACCCTTTGAGGAATGGATAAGACAAAGATCTCCCGTGGATCTCTGCCTGTTTTCTCAAGAATAAAGTTTTCTACAGATCACATTTAAAGGACATGTCAAGATACATTCTCTTAGATGTCTAAGGATACTTCAAGGTACTTGAGAGATGAGTTTCCCTCAGGAGACATGAATGATTCTTTGCATTGATTTGTTCTCCAAAAACAATATAGCAAGAAAAAAAAAATAGAACCAAACATTCCTGGCTTAAATGCTTTCTTTCATTATTTATTATCTGTGTAATCATGGGCAAGGTATTAAATCCTCTCCAGTCCTCTCTTCTGCCATCTTTGAGACAGGTATGTTAAGGATGGTAGAGCAGATCCCCCAAATTAAGGGTGGACATCAAGAGACAAGGCAATGTAGTTGGGAGGACTAAGCCTGCCCCTAACTGTGCAGTCTTAGTGAAGTCCCTTTCCCTTTTGGGGTTTAAGATGCCCATATGTGCAGTGAAGGTTGCACCCTGCTCAGGTAACCTGTAAGTCAATATAGCAGTTGTCATATGAGTGATCATAAGAAGAGGCCACATCTCAAAGAAAAGATCCAGAAAGGGCCTGAGGCCAAGTTGTACTGAGCTGGGTTTAGAGACTCTTTAGGAGATATCAAGATCAATGACAACTCCAGGAGAACTTCTGGCCAATGTTAAGGGCTATCAAGAACATAGATCATCTCCTCCTGATTGTCATCTTTTGACGTTTCCTTTACTCATCACAAAATAGGTCCTGGGTCAGCCGGGGCTCTCACTATAGTGTAATTATATGGTAGCAACTCAGGGAGTCATCTTGCTTATCTTCACCATTCTATTAGCTACTTTTTCATGGTGAAAGTAGGAAGACCAGGGGATTTAGAATGATAGGGGATTGTTTCTAGCTACTGCTCCAAAATAGTGAGGTTGAATTCTGCTTAGTTCCCTTCAACCTGCTTCAACATTCAGCCAGTAGAGTGAAGAAGGAAGTCCCCCAAGTGGCCGTCTCTTCTCTACATACTCATGCCTTCCCGTTGACTTTTTCCTTCACTACCTACTCAGCCGTCTTCTCTGATTTCCCAGAAGATACCAAAGAATCTTGCTTCAAGGGGGATTCAAACCAATAGGAACAGAATTTAGGGTCCTCATCAACTTTGGCATTTCCAAATCACTTTCCCTATGACACATCTGGACAAGTGTTTGCTTCTTTATTGACCTAGTGAGTTCTGTTCTCCCTACATCAAGTCTTTTTATACCTTCCTCATTAGTTTCTATCCTGTCTTCCCTACTTTTATGCATACCTTTATCACAGTTCATCCTAATGATCTGCTCACTCTTCTTTACTTCAGTAGACTTTGAGCTCTTTGGTCCTAAGGCCTGAATCTGACCATCCTTGCGGCACAGTGTCTGGTACAGGACATGGCAGATGGAGAAGGTGCCGGGCTCAGTAACTGGTAAACAAATGTGTAGTGTGTGAGTCTGACCCTGTTTGTTGACTGATGGATAGCCAATCTCCTTGACAGCTGAAGAATTATGCACCTCCCACAGGCTTCAGTTTTGGAACACTGGTCTAGTTTGTGAAGAAGCACTTTCTCCATTAGGTAGAAATCCCCATCTGGACCACATTCCATTGCCTCAAATGTCAATAAATAATTCAGGAAGTGATAAGTTGGCTATTTGGACATGAGCTCAAAGTGAAGAATCTAAAAGCAAATAGAAGATGAGATAAGCTGCTACATCACACACACACACACACACACACACACACACACCCCATATTCATCCACACTCAAACTACACTGAAGCACCAAAAGAAGTCTCTCCAGATGAGACAGGAGTCTGACTATTAGGCAAGGGAAGACCAAGCAAATTTTATGGGGTGGAGGAAAGTAACATCCCTTTTCATCCTTATGGTTGTAGAGAACTCAGGTAGTTCAGCTTTGAAGCTTCACAAGAGGCTGGACTTGAGATTAATGAATAAATTAGCTAAATCCCCAAATAATACTCACTAAATACATATTTTGCATTTACATTTGTAAACTTCAAAATGAGAAAGGGTTTCTGGTATTGGAAGAGACAGCTAGTTATAGTGTGTGCAACTGCTGTGGTGAGGAGAATTGCATGGCCTGATGAGTGGGACACCTGCCACAGCCTGGGGAGAAAGGTATGGAAGGGTGACGACATGGGCAGAATTTTGAGGAATGCATAAAAGATGGTCAGATGAAGTGGTGGAGTAGGGTAGGGAGTATTCCATGGAGGAAGACAGTCTTGGACCAAGGCATGGGTAAAGTCTAGAAAATTGGGAGAATGGTAAATCATCCCACATGGCAGAGATAGAAAGGCAGAAAGAATACATGGTAGGTGAGGAGACCAACCATGGCAGAAGATAAGGAGGGAAGGTTAATTGAGAGCCAAGTCATTAAATACCCTCAGAGTCATGAAGGACTGAAATTTTCAGTCCTTCCAGGAGGCACCAGGAAGCCTTGGGGAGATTCTCTGGGTCCATCATTTATCTGGAGGGTGGAGACAGAGACATAGTCATCAATGCTTCTGCTCTTCCATTGCAGCTCAGAGAAGGAAAGGGACCGATGGACCTTCAGCTTTCTAAGGCCAGGATTATAACTTCTTAAGGAATGTAATCAAAGTCATGTTAATAGGAGGACCATCCAAGGCTCATGTCAAATAGACAAGGTAGTTTACAGAAGGAATTCAATCCTCACAGTTACATATTGTGTTTAACATCAAGGAATTCAGAGAAAAAGAGCCACAGACTGAAATGAAAACATCCCTCACACCCAACCACCATCTTCTATCCATCTGTTGACCCAGTGGGAACTGAATGGCCAAAGAATTGCAGAGTTCGAAAGATATAAAAAGGAACCATAGGGGTTGGGGCAAATTCGTCACATTCTAAGAATGGGGGGCTGGAAAGAAGCAGCACCTAGAGAAGGTCATGAAGGAAGAATGGAAGTCAGAAAGAAAGCGAGAAATAGAGAATCTCTGTTGGCATTCTGCCAAGGCCCACTCAGCAGGGACTTGTTCCTTTGTGGTATTGGAGGTGAATTTAAATAATTCGAAAGCACAGCCCTTAGCTCTTGATTAGATTGCTTTAACAGATAACTGGTCAAACTTCTCTCAGGTATACTGTGTTCCATGTTAAGATGTGGCACACATCATTTAGAACGGTGAAGGGAACTCAGTAGTTTCTGGGAGTCACAGACCCAAGCCCCATATAGAGTGCAAACAGGTAAGGCCATTATTCGGAGCCTAGAACGAGAGCTAGAAGGCTCATTCTATTAATTTGCCCCTCTTTTGGTCATATTTAGAGAGATTTCTTGCGGGTCAAAAGGGATGAGATTAGAGGTTGGAATCTGCCATAGGGATTCATTAGCATTTATCAGGAACATTCTATGTGCCAGGGGCTGAGCTAGATGCTTTATATACATGATCGCACTTAATTCTTACAGTAGCCCTGTGTTATCAATATGATTTCTCTTTATCCTCACTGTAGAGATGAGGTAAAGAGACTTATAAATGTTAAAAGTCAACATGATAACTTAAATATCCTAAAGATCCTTATGCTACAAAATCCATGAAACTTCTGGGTAGACTATTGACAAAGGAACAGAGGAGGAGGAGGAAGATAAGGAGGAGGAGGGAGAATATTCCTTTAAAGTGGTGAATTAGTGTTTCGAAACTGCAGCCCTTTTCCCATGGATGTGTAGGAAAATCAATTTAGTGGGTTGTGACTACCGTTTTAAAAATGAAGTAGATTGGAGTGGAATAGAATAGGAAAGAAAGTGTCTGAGTGGACTATAGATGGTAAGGGGAAGTATTGTTGCATGAATTACAAGTTTTTGTGTGTCATGGTTTGCAGTGTGAATGTACATCTTTATTTGAGTCCCTCCCAGAATTTGAAACCCACTGCTGAGGTGCATAGCTGAACTTAATAGAAAATTAGGGAGATCTTTAGAAGCCAAAACAGAGCAGCATCCCCCGCTCTATCTAGTGGCGTAACATGGATCTGCTATGTAGAGAATTGGCTGAAAGTTTGTGATCTTTTTAAATTAAACATTTAAATCTACTTATAATTCTCAGCATGGTTGCAAAATGTTGAAGAGAAGGCAGAAAGTGCCTATAAGCTAGACTTTCTGTAGGAGGTAAATGGTTATTAGTGGGTGTTGGAACATTTCTTTTAATCCAAATATTCTTTGAAGAGTTACTTTTATGATTAAAATGCACCCCGAATACACATACATTTAGGGCGTTGGGATAAAATAACTGGTGGGTTATAGAGGAAGATTTCATTTCAAAGACAGTTTTATAAAAATGTATCATCAGAATGATTCTTGCAAGCTGGTGAATAGAAAGCTTCAAGCATCATTTTTCCCTCTTGAGACAACTCCCGGAAAGCAGCATTTTCTCATCTCTAGTTCCACAGAAGGTACAGTTCTCATTTCTGTGATTCCATCAAAAATCTCGAAAGGACACACTGAGGGAATATGCTTAGTCGTTGGCAGGCAGGCTTAGCATCGCAGAGAGGAAATCGATTACCATTTCAGGACTTCCATGCAGTTGCTGTCCAAACCACAGTGAGCAAGATAAACCATAAGTTAAACTGACCTCCTGCTGATAAGCCTAGGACACCATCAGAATCTATTTCCAAATATCACGGAGGGGACCATGTGGAATCCTCTGCCTTCTGGAGCATCAGATTGAATGGGGAGCCTGTTTTTTATTATGGCTGGGAATAAAAAAAATAATAATGTTTAACTATTCCATGACTTTAATGGAACACAGATTTGGTTGTCTTGGAAATGACTGTTCGGCATTATAATTACAATTTGCTTGCAGCATCAGTGAAGGCACACGGTGGAGTTGGCTTCCAAACCACGGAGGCAAAGAAGAGAGAGGACAAGCACTAAGATACATGTGTGCATACACACGTACACACATCCATATATACATCATCCATTGGTTCATTTGCAATTCATGACACTTTGGAACAGGGAAGATTTTTTTTTTTTTCAAAAGGCAGCATCCGTTCCCTGACAAACTCATAAATCATTTTATTTTTCTGCTATAAAGCAAAAATCACTTTTAAAACCAGTGCAATCTTTGAGTCTCTGCTCATTTGGCAAATGCATCTCATGCTGAAATAAACCTGCTGTCAAGTTTGACAAGAAGTCTGCATTCCCTAATGTGGGTACTTTGCAGTGTTCAGTCAGAGGCACGCCATTTTGGATGGTGCCTTCTTTGAGCTGCTCTCGCCAGAGCACTGCCCTGGGCATCCAGGCTCATCCCTGGGCACCCTGCCAGTGTAGCCTTCCACTGCCAGTGTAGACCCTTCCACCATTTTTGAGGGCTTTAAATTTTCACCCAAGGCTTAGTGGGACAGAAGAAATGAAGCAGATTAGAGCTAATTAGAGTCTACAAAGCACCATGTTGTTAATTCTAGAGTTTCGATTGTTTCCTCTTAGAAACTAATCCTAGACTGAGTGTGTGCTGGAGGAGGCGTGGGGTTCGTTGGCTGTAAATTATTTGGCGCCCAGTGTCCCATTGGGCAGACCTTTGTTTTTTTTTTTTGTTTTGTTTTGTTTTTTAAAGATTTTATTTATTTATTTGACAGAGAGATCACAAGTAGGCAGAGAGGCAGGCAGAGAGAGTGGGGGAAGAAGGCTCCCTGCTGAGCAGAGAGTCCGATGCGGGGCTTGATCCCAGGACCCTGAGGTATGACCTGAGCTGAAGGCAGAGGCTTAACCCACTGAGCCACCCAGGCACCCTGGGCAGACCTTTGTACTAGCTGCTCTCTCTCCCTGAAGTGTGCATTCTCCTAGTCTTTGCACGGCCAACTCTTTCTCATCCTCTAAGACTCCCTTTATTTAATTCTGATAATCATTCATTGAGTTCAGTGTTATTAGTGCCTCTTCAAAGATAAAGAAACTGGGGCTCAAAGAGTCTAGGTAGTTTGTCTACTGGCTAGTAACTAGCAGAGACAGGATTCTAACCCCAGGGTTCTAGAGCCCGTATTCTTGAATCTCACATTATGCTGCTTAGTCCTCTGCTCTAAAAAGGATCTCAGACTAGTCTGGAGACGTTCATTCTTGCTAACTAGTTCCAGAATGGAGGCACTCATGTGATCTTATAGGAGCCTGGGGGTTCATTGAAGGTTTCCTTAAAAAAAAAGCAAACTTGAGTTGGAACAGCTGAACGAGTACTGAGAGTACTGAAGGGTAAAATATATTTTGTGTAAAGGAACGTCAGGCAAAACGGCCCATCATTGTGAAACAGCAGGAATCAAAGAGGAAGCTACTTTAAGGAGATGAATATTGCTTGAGCGTTATTGTGATTAAGAGAGGGGTAGAAGCTGAGGCTGAATTATCTAGTAGGAATACGTGTAAGGTCTAAGATGCCAAGTTACATCGCCTCCAACCTTGGAAGGAGTGTAAAGCGATTGTAGGCAGCAGGGGGACATGGTCAGACTTGCTTTTAGGAATATCACTATAGCTATCATGTGGTTAATGGAGTGGAGCAGGATGAGTGTAGGGGATGGAAGACCTTTTAGGACCATATGCAGTAGGGCAGGTAAAAGATGCTGTGAGCCTGAAGCAGGACAGTGAGTGTAGACAGGGAGAGGACAGGTTTGATTCATGAAGATTTAGAAGATAAGATCAGTAAGCTTTGGACTGGGGAGATGGGGAGGCTGAAAGGTGAGTTTAGGTATACTCCCGGGTTCCTGGCTCATGGTTTCTGGGCAGATGACAGTACTGTTCTTAGAAAGAGGGAACCAAGTTTAGTGAAGAAAAGGCTAAGCTTCCTTTGTTTAGTACATGACAGGACATGGTGGCTTGAGTGTCCAACTTGTCCTTGCACCGCAAGTGGAGAGTTGACAGATGTGGTTGGTGATTGGAAATACATAGCATAGGAGAGATGGTGAAAGCCAGTGCTTCAAGGAGAGTGTGTGAGAAGAGAAGAACAGAGTCCTTAGACCCATGGGGCACAACAATGGTTCCGGGGTTGCTAAAGCAAGAGGAGGTTACAAGAGAAACTTGAACTCTGTAAAAGGCAGGGCCCAGGAGACTCAGTCACCTAGCCACCTGTGGCTCCTGTGTCTTCTAGGAAGTGGGATCAACCTCTCTCTGGGGATGAAAAACACTAGTCAGAAAGACGTGAGAAAATGACTTTAAACCCACCATCTGTCTGAGGGTGCCAAGGCTCGGTGGTCCAACTATGGAGGACATTAATGTATTCTGAAAAATGAAAGTTGTTCCTAAAGAGGTAGACATTTTGCATATGTTTTTCTTAGCAAAATCCAGAGAATTGGAATTTAATTTAAAGGACATGAACATTGTGAATGCAGTAACCGTTGTTTATTATTACTGTTGTTATTAATTAATCAGGCTCTGTTTCTATGGCAGGAAAAGTGACAAAGCTCTGGCCCTTAATTGTGATAGTATGCCTAGTGTTAAGTAGAAAATAGAATAGGGAGAAAAAATGTATTTTTATTTTCACCATTAATCACTCAAAAGTTTGGTTTCTGTAGTTATTTTCTAATTAGACTTCATTCGTGGCTAGCCATTCCCATTCAAATTGAGACTTAACAAACTTTCGCTGCGTGCCTGCTATGTGCTTGGAGCTATGCACTTTGATATTTCCTTTAAATATTTCCCTAAAACTTCACCCAAGGGCCAAGAGTGAGGGCAGAGTGGTTTTGTCCATCTTACAGATAACAAAACTGAGGCTCTCAGAGATGAAGTGATTTGAGTTTATTCCAGCAATCAGAGGAGGCCAAGGATTTGAGCACGTGCATGCACACGCACACACACATGTGTTAAATTCTAAGTCCAGGATGGGTTTTTTTTTTCCACTTTTAATACAACTGCTGTTTCTAATTCTAAAATGTGGTTCACATCTTGCTGATTTTTCTAACTGAACAAATCTTTTCTCTTCTCTCCTTAACTCCTGAGCATCCCAATCCCATTGAACAAATGCATTAACAAACAGGGGGATCCGTCAAATTGTGACCTTTACAAAATAACCATTCCTAGATCACCCCTGCAACTTCTTTGGGTCTGTGTATTTGGTGGTTTTGATTTGGTCTATGGGAAATCAATGATTAGTGTATAAAATGCAATGCCAATGATTATTCTCATCGACTTCCTTGAGGCTGGTGGACTGTGGTGATTTATATAAGTTTATAGGGCTGTTTGGTGTCAGATGAGCTATATGACCTTCTACACCTTTAAACATGTCCAGATTATCTTTGAGGTTGAAAAACAAGGCGACCAGGCCCAAGCATGCTCCAGTGAGAGCATCCTGTGTGACTGTGGAAAGGAATCGTGGCTAACATGGTCCGATGAGGATTTAGCTTCTGAGCAAGCGCTCACACTTAGCTCAACAAAATATACATAATGGCCATCCCTGCCGTTCACTTTTCCATCTTCTTTCATTTCATTTTCATAGGAAACCAAGTAGATCCTGAATCTGTATATGGGAGGCAAACTCTTGTATTTTTCAACCAGATTTGCTAGGATATAAGAGAAGACAGTGGGGAGAGAGAAAACACAAAGGTGAAATTGTAGCATATATCCAGTACACTAATGAAGTCGATAAAACAGAATTTTGAATGAATGCACTGATTTTTAGAAAGTCAGATGATGATTGTCTAGGCAGTGTGAAGAAGCCACCGGGTTCTTTTAGTTCTTCCATTAATTTGGCAAACGTTTGAGGCCCTACTCTAAGTGAGGCCCTTTGCTAGACACTGGGGGCATGAGAAGAAACAGGATTGACATGGTTTCTCCTGTTACTCTCAAAAGCATCAAGTGGGTCATTATGGGTGCTTGCTGCGTGCCGTGTCTGTTTTCTGTGGAGACATCAGTAGTGGATCCCCATGTCAGCAGCAGGCCAGATGCCTGATGACCAGTCCCTCAGAAGAATCCTTGTATAGGAAATCAAGCACATAATTTACATGGAGCCTTTCTCTATTTTAGGGCATGACTGTTGGTTATAGCTCCGCTACAAGATCTGATAAATACAGAAGGGAAAAGAGACGGAGATGGAGAACCAAAGTGTGGATGTTTAGACTTATCTGATGCTTTTAAGAAATAGAGAGGGACTGCGTAGTGATGAGGATTTCTGAAAAGACCTTGATGCGGAAATTGTTCTCACCTGCACACGGGTCCCTGAAATTCATCATTATTAGTAAAAATCCTGCTAACTAGGAAAATAATGTAAAACTGGCTAGTATCAAGTGAACGTCCATCACGTGCCAGGCCCTGTCCCAGTGATTCTGCGAACACAATCTCCTTTAATCTATAGAACATTCCTAGAAGGCATACATCGTTATCTCCGCACCCCTGGTAAACAAGATCCGTGATGTGAATTGGCTGGGCTCAGGTCATGTGACTCCTGTGTGCTGCCCACGCTCGTGCTCTTGCTGGCCCGCAGTCTGCACCGTAACCATGGTTCAGGCTCCCACTGTCTCATATTGTGTGACATTATTAAGACGTTCTCCCCTGATAACCTTGCACTGTTTTCTCCACTTTTTTTTATATTTCAGCTTGCAGAGAAGCCAAAGATGTTATGTATATTATCTCATTTAAACTGCTTACCACACTGTGGTATGGTATCGTCCCTATTTTATTCATGGAGATAATGAGTTTCAGAGAGTTTTAGTAATTTCCCCAAGGTCCACATGGCTTTTAAGGAATCAACTCAGATAAGGGAGCTTATGCTTTGAAGTTGGAGAGTTGGCTTCAGACCTCATCTCCGTATCATACCACCTGTATTAATTATCCATTGTTGCATGACAAATTACCCCATAACTTAGCAACTTCAAATAACACACACTTATTCACTCACAGTTTCTGTGGCTCGGGAATTCTGGCAGGGCTTAGCTGGATCTCCTGGCTCAGGGTGTCCCATAAGACTACAGTCCAGGTGTCAGCCATGGCCATAGTCATTACATGGTTGAGCTGAGGTGAGGTCCATCACCAAGCTCACTCAGAAACTGCTGGCAGGATTTAGTTCCTTATGGGATGTTGGCCACTGGCTACCCTCTGTTCCTGGCCACAAAGTTTTCTCTATAGGATGGTTCGCAACATGGCAGTGGTCTCCATCAAAGTGAGCAAGCCAAAGAGGGAGTATAACCAAGATGGAGGTCAGTCTTTTCTAGTGTAATCTTGAGAGAGACAGCCCATCTCATTTGCTGTGTTCTGTTCACTAGTAGCAAGTCACTCGGTCCAGCCCACCTCGTACAAGGATGGCAAGCTGCCCACCACACCACCTGTCTGAGTCTCTTTCAGTCTTTCCTGACCCATGTTTGAAGGAAGAATAATATCCACTTTGCTCTGTTGGTGTGGGAATTAAGTGAAATAGGCTATATAAGGCCCCTGGCCCATAATGTTGTTCAGTGAATTATAACTACAGTTATTATTGCTTTGTTGATATTGTAAGTAGGAGAGCCAGAATTCAAACCCAGGTATGTGCAATTCCTACCCATACTGCCTCCCATGACCTCCTCCACAGTATTGCTTGGTCTGAGGTAATCTGAGAGGAGCCCTCATTTTCCGAGATAGTTTGATTAAAATAGTCCAAGAAGAGCCATTTATCCTAGTGTCATGTGCAAAGGGAGAGGCAAGGTGATTTTTTTTTCCTTTTGGCCTTAACAACTGTAAAATATGAGGAAGCCTTTGTAGGAGAGGTTTTCTTTGTTCAAGTCTTTAGCTAGTCTCATAAGACATTTTAATGTTAATAGGGCTCCCACAGGGATAATATAATTGATACAATACTCTTCCAAAGCTGTTCTAAACATTGCAGTCACCCCAGTGTAGTAATATATCTTCCCAATGTCAGAAAATGCAGAGTGGTTACTGAACTCTGATTTGCTTGACTCTGGGATGGTTTCTTTGAAGACAGAGCTTATTGGGGAGGATGACTTTGGAGCCATGGGAGCAAGTCTGATGAATGTGTTGGAAGTGCTGCAGTGGCCTTTCAGATGCCTGGACGTCACTGGGGGAAATAAAAATGCTAAGGAAAATTAATGTGATAAGCAAGTCTGTCAGTGAGCCATCTCAGAATCACGGACTTTGGATTTTAGCAAAACCGCATAGTGTGGTGGAAAGACCATGGGTTTTGGAGTCAGCTAGACAGAGCTGGGTTTGAGTCCAAGTTCTGCCTCTTTCTAGCTGGGTGGGACCTTGAGCAAATAATTTAACTTCTTACGACTCCCAGCTACTTGTTCTGCAAAGCTGGGTAATAATAACTATATCACAAGGTTGCATGGGTGTCAAGGAGCACACCAAAGGTGCTTAATAAATTTTAGACCGCATCATCCTTTTAAATCTTGCTTTTAATCCAGCAGTGGTAAATATTTAACAGCAGACTCTCCAAAGGGTGGGAGGGGAAGTCCTGATTTGTAGCATTTGCCTATTTCTGTGGTGTAAAAACTTCTGCCATATGGGTTTCTAGCTACCAACCTGGTCACTGAACATGGATTTGGGAAGGGAATGCGTGTAATCCATTCTTGGGAGTGTCGTTTTTCCTTCTGTCTCTGTCCAGCTTTCTTTCTTTCATGCAGATTTATGCCTTCTGCCAGAGCAATGATCATTTTTGCAAAGTTAGCTCTCTCCTCCTCCAAACCCATTCCCCCCTCTTCCCACCTCATTCTTGCACACAATTACCAGGCACACAAGTAAGCTTCCCTTCGCTGTTTGTTCACCTGGTCCCCTGTATCAGAGGCTGGAGGGTAAGTTGATGTCAATATTTATTTCCAGTCGATGGATAAAGTAGTCAGAGGAGAAGGAAGACAGCTGAAGCTATCAGCCATCTCATGTTCGCCTGTTCTCCGTGTTTGCTTAAATCATTTTTCCAAGGGTCTCCTTTCTGCATCGAGTTTCGCATTTGATCTTAATTCTGGACCAGGTCTGAAGTGTGGCTGTAGCCAGGTACCAGAGCCTGGGGAAGAGAAGAAAAGTCTGTTCCTTTCCTAACTTTCTGGCAAGGCTGCCATGTCAAAACTATGGTAACTACCATAAAAGTGTCTGAATGCAGGGCTTCCTATTTACCCTGCGTCGTCGTCTTGCCTTTTTCCATTTGGAAATTTTCGGGGCCATCATGGATCCCTTCTGCTTATTTGCTTTCTCAGACATGGGACAGACAAGTTAGTTCTCCTCAACTTCCTCTCAGTTTTTGGTCCCATTTAGCAGAGGTCCCTCTAATAGAGGGATCGTTCCCTAGGACGCACAAGCATAGCCTTTTCCAAATTAAAAAAAAAAAAAAAAAAAGATCTTGTGATAATTTCAGTAAGGATGTAGGAAAAGAGAAGTTACATCCTTTTCTCGGGTCATGATCTTATATGGATATCTTTGGCTAATATTTGTATTTTTAAGGGGGTGCTGGGTGCTATAAGGAAATAAAGGCAAAGTAGTGTTCCTTTCCACCTACCAGTGAAAAACATCTGGGGGAAGTCAGGAAGGACTTTAGAGCTTTTCAGATTCTCTCTATCCCTAAGTTTAGTACCAACAAGAAGTAGAGGAACCCCTTTAAATATCAACCCTGTCACAGATGAATTGTTTTATTCTAGTGGACTCTGGGAAAAAAAAAAGGAGTCAGCATGATTATTATAATTACTTTAAGAACTTTTATAGTTGTCCCACACTATTCCAGTGGAAAACAAACCTTGTCCCCTTCTTGTATTACAAGCAGTGCAACAAAGGGGACAAGAAGGCTTCACATGTATGCTTGGAATTGGCATGCAGTATAACCCATCCTCCAAGCCTCCTTTAGACCTATAGAAACATCTCCCTGTAATAAAGAGGATTTAGGGAGAGTTTGTGGAGCCAAAAATTCCACATGCACAAAACCCTTTGGGTGAAAGAGTGCTAAATTGAATATTTTCTACATAAATTACTATGACTGCCCCACTGTGCTTTGAGAAAAACCAACTCTGCTCTTGGACACAGCCAATCGGACAGATCAGCTGGAAGGAAGCCAGCTCCTTCTGAGATGTCCTGGTAGGAACTTTGAGTGACAGAGACATTCTATAGTAAGTGACAGCAAATTGAGCCAATTAAGTTTTCTTTGCCGAGAAGAAAGGTCTAAGTGCTGAGTTCATTAGAGAAGGGGTAGTCACTTCAGCTCGGGCTAGCTGCCCCAAGTAAACTGAGCAAACCTTTCAGTTTCTAAAGGCCCCATTGTCTACCCCAAATTCAGAAGTATGAGACCCAGGGGTCTCATGACTGTGGCTTGTGACTCAGTTTCCAGTGTGTCTTTTCTCTGCACTACCATCGAATGGAACATGATAATTGGGTGCAATGTGTTAGTGGCTAAAGAAATTTAAAAAAAAAATCAAGTTTCTCATGCTTTTCCAATAGGAGAAGGTTGGTCCTGAAAAGAGTGTTCCAGTGCTTTATTCTTTCTGGAAAGGAAGGCTGACCAAGGGTCTCCCTCCACCCACATCGTCCCTCAAAGAACTCTATGCTCTCTTGTAATGGGAGAAAAATTAGGATCTCATAGTAAAAAAAAAAAAAAACCTAGGCATATGTACCCTTTGACTTGTTTTATGGGATTATCCTTCATAGTATCTTGAGAGCTGCCCCTAGTTCAGATGAAGACAGTTTAGAAAGTTGGATGGGTTTTTTGTTGACAGTATTAACTTGGCGCTAGATGCCTTATTACACATCCAAGCATTGGAAGATCATTTTATGACTAACATTTGGGTTAAATCTGTAAACATTGTTTATCTTTGACATTATTTCCCTTGAAAAAAGGCAATAGCAGCAACATTTTTCCTCCTGTCATTTTGGGCTCCACAAGGGGAAGGCGGTTGGTGGAATGGGGGTGAGAAAGGCAATGATGACAAGATGCTGAGATGCTATCTCTCCTTCTATCTCCTAGTTTCGCTGGTGGGGGGGGGGGGTTGTTGACATGGCACAGAAGGTCTTGCCTCAGGGAGTCCCACGAGTGAAAACTGATGGATGTTCACCACCAAATCCCTTTCTTAAAGGGATGTTATCATGTCACATTTCTGAAAATACAGAATGCACCCTGGATAGTATTTTCACATATGTTGATAAACACAGCTGCCAAGAAAAGCATGCTTTAAAAAAAAAAAAAAAAAAAAACCCAAGCGTTATTGAGGGTTGTGCATAGAATTTATATTTTCATGGTCTTTCTTGATTCTCTCAGGGATGTTATAAGCTTTACGTATTCCCCTCCCTGCTTATGCCCACTCTAACCTTGCCCAGAAAGGGAAGAGCAGAAATAATCAGAGCTTGATTCTTAAATTCCTAATAATAATGGACGGTGATGGAGATAATAGACTGGCCCCATTCTGAGTGAAAAAGTACACACACAGCCAGACCCAACCACAATGAAACACAATTTTTAAAATGTGAAACCAAATCGTCTATGGTACATCCATAATAAAACTTCATACTATTTTAAGTTTTATTTTCTAGACTTCAGTTTATGTATTTTATATCAATGCAGTCATTTTAAATTCCACCCTCCAAGTTTCATTTAGGAAACTGAGCCAATTTGGCAAAGTCATGATTATCATTTTTTATGTCTCCAGAGTAATCAATGGAAAAGGTATTCTATGTTTTAACTAGTTATTTCTCCATTTTTGCACAACCGTGTTGTTTTCAATTTAACCAACGCTAGACTTGCAGTTATCGTCTTTATTTCTTAGTCTTTATTTTTCTTTTGATTGAATCACTTTTTAGGAAAAAAATTTAAGAATTTCAGATATTGGTTGTTAACATTTTTACCACTTTTGCCAAATTATTTTCCAAAAGTTTTGCCAAGGGTACCATGGGTATTATTCCTTGTATTCTGAATTTCAAATAACAGGGCAGCTTTATGTAGACATTAGAGAGGGAAATTGGAAGGGGAGGTGAACCATGAGAGACTATGGACTCTGAAAAACAATCTGAGGGTTTTGAAGGGGCAGGGGGTGGGAGGTTGGGAGAACCAGGTGGTGGGTATTAGAGAGGGCACGGATTGCATGAAGCACTGGGTGTGGTGCAAAAATAATGAATACTGTTACGCTGAAAAAATAAACAATTAAAAAAAATTTATTGAAGTCTAGTTGACATGTAGTGTTACATTACTGTCAAGTGTACAACATGGCAGTTTGATAACTCTTTACATTAAGGCATTAGGGCTTCTGTAAAATGTTTGCAGACAAAGTGAATACATGTGGAATTTCAGGTGGTCAGGTGATGGAAAAAGGAAGTAAGTGGGGGTGCCTGGGTGGCTCAGTGGGTTAAGCCTCTGCCTTCAGCTCAGGTCATGGTCTCAGGGTCCTGGGATCGAGACCCATGTCAGGCTCTCTGCTCAGCAGGGAGCCTGTTTCCTCCTCTCTCTCTGCCTGCCTCTCTGTCTACTTGTGATCTCTCTCTCTGTCAAATAAATAAAATCTTAAAAAAAAAAGAAAGAAGTGTTCCCATTTATTCTGATACAGTATCAATGAGTGACATTTGAAAAACATTCAATAGCCAATTGCTTTTCTCTTTGCATTATCTCCTATGAGTAAATCACGTACCCTATCTGCATCAGAGTACAGATTTATATCTTAGTTTTCTTGCCTCGGGCTTCAATTTATTTTTCTATGCCCTTATTCTTCCCTTAATCCCAGTTTCTTTCTTTATTTACTTTTGTATCCATCTTTCTCTGATTATTGCTATGAGATTATCTTTTGAACTAGATGACAATGATTTGAAAAGACAATTTTTAAATTATTGTAGGGAAGTACCCTGATGTAGCATGTGTTCATTGAGTCATCAAATGAATAAGTGAATACACTGTTGAGAAGGATCTTGAATGTTAAAAGCATTCTTTTCCTATTCACTTTTTTTTTTTTTTTTCAAATAAAGCTAGGCAGTATAAATCCTGATGTGCTGATTTAGGTTCTTGCTATTGTAAATCATTATTGTCATAATACTGCTTTATCCTTTAAAAAGTGATTTCACTTCCATTACCTTATTTGATAGTCACAAGAATCCTAGGAGTTGGAAAAGACTGGCATCATTTTCTCTATTTTATAGAAAAGTGAACAGAAACCCAGAAAGGCTCAGGCCTTATTATATTATTATAATATAATATAATATAATATTATTATATTATTATGCCCATCCCAAGGGGCTTTACCTGTATTAAATTGTGGCATGTGTTGCTATTCTGATTTTACCAAAAAGAAATGGAACTTCATGGGAACTGAGTAGCTTGCCTAGAAACAAGGAGAGCGCCCAAGCTGGTTGGATCCCTAGGCACGTGCTACACTTTCTCCATCACTTACCCACGGATCACTCCAGCTATCGTGGGGCGAGCTGTAATTATTCTTCTTTTACAAATGAGGGAACTGAGGCTCAGAGGTGGTTCTAACTTGCCAAAGCCCATGTGCCTCACAAATATAGCAGCCAGAATGTAGATGAAAGTCTTAGTCAAATCGATCCATCCGTCTGTGCTCTGCTTACTGCTTGCATGGAAAAAAGGAATATAGGCACCTGAAGTTACCTTTGAGGTCATCTGGCATAACCATGATTACAAACAAAACAGCTGGTGTACTGAGTACATATTTGGGTGTCAAACACCATGCTCAACCCATGCCCACACACAGTTCTGGGAACAGCCCTATGAGGAAGGTACTATTATTAACTATCCCTTCCCTTTAATGGATGATAAAACTGAGGCCCAGAAATGTTAAATAACTTGCCCATGGCCACAGAGTTAGTAAAGGCAGAGCAGATCTTGTACCCTGTGTATGAATCACCCTACACAGCTCATAGAGCATTCTATGAGGCCCTGTACCTCCAGGGACAAAGGGTCTCCCTATGATGAGGTGTTCTATCTTGTTGGAAAATTCATCTGACATGTGCCTCCCTGAGAGCCCACTCATGGGTCTAGAAGTGTGCCTGGCACATAATTAGCACAATATAATGTTTGTTAAATCAGTGTATAGATTTCTTTTATAATCTTGCTATGAGGTCTGTTTTCTGTTCCCTGCAAGGACCTTTCTGAGACTGGGGTGCTGAGATCCTGTTTCTCTCACTTACCTCTTTTTCAGAATGCATGTCTTCATCTCACTCTTCCCAAACATTTTCTACCTGTCAAGGTTTTTAATACCTACCTTTATTCTTCTGGAACCTTGAATATAGAACAAATACTAGAAGGCCAACATTATCTTCTATTATGTGACAGAAAACTGTCCTAATTCTAAAAAATATATGTGCTCAGTTAAGTAATGAATATGGGTACACCTGCCATCTCATGACCTCCCATTCCCAGTTTGAACCCCTGAAATAAGGGGCTAAGAGCATCCTCACAGTAAAGGAAATCTACTGTCTTCTTGGTAAAATAGGCATGAGACATTATGATGTCTTTTCTTTTTGTGATAAATCCCCAAACTAAACTTGAGTCATCGGTCCATTAGAACATCTTAGTATATTTCCCCCCATTAAAGTAAAATGCCTTTTATTAGTAAAGCACTATCCTATTTGTTGTATTATATTAAAACATTTTTCCATATCTATCAAAGTTGAGGATATAAATAACCATTTCTCCAGCAATCTCTGCCCTAAGTGGATGCCATAAAGAAATATGTGCACATATGTACTAGGAAATTCCAACACAGATATTTATATTAGTGTTGGTCCAAACTGGCCAAGAATTGGAAACAATGTAAATATTCATGAACCAGTAAATGGATCAGAATGTCACAGAGTAGTTACATAACAGGACATTACATAGCAATAAAAAAGAAAGAAACTGCAGATACATACAACGCCATGGGTGAGTCTGAAACACATGATGTAGGATAAAAGAAGTTGTATGCAAAAGAATACACACAAGTCCGTATATATGAAGCTTTAACCCAAAGAGTGTGTTGTTTCAGAAAACGGATAGAAAAGGGTACCTGGGTGGCTCAGTGGGTTAAGCCTCTGCCTTTGGCTCAGTTCATGATCTCAGGGTCCTGGGATCGAGTCCCACATTGGGCTCTCTGCTCAGCAGGGAGCCTGCTTCCCCCTCTCTCTCTGCCTGCCTCTCTGCCTACTTGTGATCTCTTTCTAACCCAGGCGCCCCAATAAAACAAAATCTTAAAAAAAGAAAAGAAAACAGGTAGAAAAATGGTTAAACAGTAAAGATAAGGGGCGCCTGGGTGGCTCAGTGGGTTAAAGCCTCTGCCTTCGGCTCAGGTCATGATCCCAGGGTCCTGGGATCGAGCCCCACATCGGGCTCTCTGCTCAGCAGGGAGCCTGCTTCCTCCTCTCTCTCTGCCTGTCTCTCTACCTACTTGTGATCTCTGTCTGTCAAACGAATAAATAAAAAAAATCTTTAAAAACAAAACAAAAAAAAACAGTAAAGATAAAATTATTGCCCTAAGAGTCAGGAAGGTGAGGACCATGGCAGATGGGAGGGAAGGGCATCAAGATTAGGAAGGGCATCTTCTCAGCTGCTGGTGACCATCTCTGCACATGGGGGGTGGTAAATGGGTACTCAACAACATTTTGTAAACTCTGTGTTTAGAGTTTTAAGCTCTTTTCTGTACATAGGTCATGTTTCGCAGTAAAAAATATCTTGGAGGAATAGTGGTTAGGAGAAAGAATAAATTGCCACATGCTTAGTCCAGCAAATACACCTCTTGGTGCTCAAATACACTCAAAACACCACAGTGTATGTCCTTGCCATCAAGAAATTATACTTCCAGCCCCTCATCTGTTTCACTTATGACTTCCGTTAGAGGACAGCAGAACGCGTGAAGAGGAGAATGAGCATTGTTTGCCTTTGTTCGGTTGCCTTTTAGCCCCCCCCCCCCCCCCCCCCCCGTCTGCGAGAGAGCCACATCGAATAAACAATGGGTTGACGCAGAAATATGTGTCTAATTAAGCTCTTGCTTCTCTGATGCATTTCAGGTCCCTAACATTTACCACGTTAGAGATAATGAAATGTTAGATCGGCCACGTCCTGCTCTCCTCTCTGGCGAGACCTCACTTTGTGAGGTGGTAAACAAACTGCCAGGCTGAGGATTTTATTAGAAGCAGTAAGTGGCGGCAGGAATGAGAAGGAGTGCCAAAGCGTTCCATACTCACGCCTGTCAGCCTCGCTCTGCTCTGCGAGGAAGCCAAGCGCCTCATTTCCACCGTGTTATTTAAGCCGAGAAGTGGAATCGGGATGCTCTGGTGGGCTGTTCACAGTCCTCAGCAGCCTTCCTGCCAAACCCTCCAAGACATCTAGCTTCTCCCTTCAACAGTTCCCCAGGCGGGCATTTGGTATACACTCCCTATGCTCCTTCGGTGACCCACGCATACATCACAAAACATTTTTGCTTTATTTGGATTGCAGCCTTGCCTAAATATTTGTCCTTATTTTTCTAAGATGCATGGAAACTGGATCAGGCTGGAAATGAAGCAAACCAGGCCCGTCTGATTCATCCAGCCTACTCATTCACATCCTCCCGTTCACTCCGATCCGGGGCTCATCTTGGGTCCTTCCCATGGTGACCAAGAGCGGAGCCCAAGACATCAGTAGCTGCTAGGTCATACACGTCCACGAGGTCATTAGAGCGAGGCAGAGCACATCTCCGCTCTTTGGGGTGATTAACGGACTGCCACGACACATCTGTCTTCCAGACTACCTGATGTGCTCTTTTGAATTCAACAACGACTTCAGTAGAGCAGAGCAGATAAATCTGTGCCTGATTAAATTTATTCAGGACCATACTTACTGAGCATCCAGTGTGTGTGCCAGGCCCTGGGCTGTGTGCTGGAGCTTAGAGGGAAATTATATTTCACCATTGACATGGAACCGAATGCTTCTCAATCAAGTGAGAGAAACTCAGTGTCAGCGGGGTTTAGAGGGGCGCTGCAGAAGAAACCGCTAATAATTAATACTGAGAAGGGCAGGGGCAGAGAGAGCTTCTCACAGGTCTGATATTTACACGAAGGAAGGAAGATTCATTATGGCCCCCAGCAAAGCCACTTGAAAAAAGTAAAACTAAATTATCTCTGGGAAAAGTGAGGGACCTAATTACAAAATGCCCCAAAGAACACTCCTACTTAAAAAATAAAGAGCAAGAGGTAGTTAGGAGCTCAATTCCATTATCCATTCGAGGCGATGAAAACAAAAGAAAAACAAACACCAGTTTAAAAAAAAAAAAAACCCTCCAAGATTCTTCAAAATTGAAAAACTGCATAGTTAATATTACGCCATGACTTATTCGACTTTGTATTCTCCATACCCAGTATGTCTCAGTAAATGCATACTGATAGAATAAATTAATGAATGATTTATTATGCAACCTGAAAGGCCATACATACACATATGTAGAATGTGCACGGAAACAGGCGGCGTGTGCCCAGTATGTGAAAACAGACCTGCCTGCAGACAGGGCTGGCTCTCGTTGGCACAGCTGGTGGAGGCATGGTACTAATGGACAGCTTTGTTTCAGCCCTGAAAGCCAAGTGTAACCTGGAAAGTCAGACCGCCCCAGACACCTGCAGAAGGGTTTCTTTTACCATAGCTTTCAAAGGAGATTGGGTGAGAGAAAAGAGACACCTACATGGCTTCTGGTGCCCTTCTTCCCTAAGGTCCACTGTGCTAAGAACAGTGACAGGCACACTGGGAACATCAGATGTTGGCAAGGATGGAGGAAAGGGAACCCTTATGTACTGTGGGTGGGAATGCAGGCGGGTGCAGCCCCTGTGCAGCAGTAAGGAAGTTTCTCAGGAAATTAAAAATAGGATGATCCAGGAGGCCTGGGTGACTCCGTCGGTTAAGCAGCAGGTTCTTGATTTTGGCTCAGGTCATGATCTCAGGGTCCTGGGATCCAGGCAGGCATGGGTTCCGTGCTCAGAGAGGAGTCTGCTTGAGAACTCTTTCTCTCCCTCTCGCTCTGCTCCTTCCCCTGCTCGTGGGCTAGCCCTGTCTGTCTCTCAAATAAATAAATAAATCTTAAAAAAAAAAAAATAGAAGTATCCTACGATCCATTAATAGCACTACTGGATATTTACCTAAGGAAAGCAAAACACTGATTTGAAAGGATACATGCACCCCTGTTTATTGCAGCTTTATCTACAGTAGTCAAATTATGGAAGCAGCCAAGCAACCACTGATAAATGAGACAAAGAAGAAGTGGGCTGTGTGTGTGCGCATGCGCGTGTGTGTGTGCACGCATGCGTGTGGGTGTGGGTGTGGGTGTGGGTGTGGGTGTGTGGAGTATTACTCAGCCATAAAAAAAGGAAGTCTTCCCATTTGCAAGAACATGAAGTATCCGGAGAGTATAATGCTAAGCAAAATAAGTCAGAGAAAGACAAATACCATATGATCTCGTGCATATATGGAATTTAAGAAACAAAATAAATGAGCAAAGGATAAAAAGAGACAAATAAAACATAGACCCTTAACTACGAAGAACAAACAGATGATTACTGGAAGGGAGCTGAGTGGAGGATGGGTGAACTAGAGGAAGGAGATTAAGAGGACACTCACCATCATGAGCACTAAGTAATGTGTAGAATTGCTAAATCACTATATCATACACATGAACTAATATAATACTGTATATTAAGTACACTGGAATTAAAATAAAAAACAGTGATTTTTTTTAATTGAAAAGAAACAGTGCGAGGACACCTAACAGAGAAATAGTCAAAGAGTAAGTTGAAGCCAGAAATTCCATTGCTGAGCAGTCCTTTCATTGTGCACTCCTCTATCTTTCTTTGGCCACCCCACTCAGCCTTCGCTGTTTCTCCAGAAGAAGCTGGCTAAATGCATTCTGAACAGGAGCTCCAGGAGCTTTTCCCAACCTGCTGCATTTGAGTAGGATGAGTTCATTCCCTCTTTGGAGGGCCATCTGGTCATGGGTCTTGAGACAGTCGGAGCGCTGAGTCCAGGGAGGGATCTAAGCACAAGGAACTATAGGAACAAAGAGGAGGCACCAACCCAGCCTGTGATAGAGAGTAAAGGTGAAAGGGAGAATATAGGTCTTCTAGATGGGAAATCATCTGGAGTGAACCTTAAACAATGAATAGGTGTGATCCAGCCTAAGAAATAGAGAGTAGAACTGGAAGCAGAAAGAACAGGATGTCAGAGGAAAGGCCAAGCGAGGGTGATGGGCATCTACAAGTGTTTTGGTTTTTAGAGGATTGAAGGACACATGGGCGGAGAGGGCCAGATGTGAAACAATGGAGCTCAGCTGGGCCAGAACTTAACATGCCTCGTATGGGTGCTAATGAGTTAATACTTTATTCTTAAGGGCTGGGAGTATAGGACAGAGCACTCACTGCATTGCAGAGAAGGCACTGGAGGAAAGAAGAACTCTCTGGGGGCACCTGGGTGGCTCAGTGGGTTATAAGCCTCTGCCTTCAGCCTGGGTCATGATCCCAGGGTCCTGGGATCGAGTCCCGCATCGGGCTCTCTGCTCCTCGGGGAGTCTGCTTCCCTCTCTCTCTGCCTGCCTCTCTGCCTACTTGTGATCTCTGTCAAATAAATTAATTAATTTAAAAAAAAGAAGAACTCTTTGAGACAATCTCCTTATAATCAAAGGGTGAGAGGGAAACACTTGAGGACTTCTTCATCCCTATGATAGCACTTGTCCCAGATTGCCTTGTTTTCAATTTAATTCTACAAATAAATGATCTCTCAGGCAGAGGTCATGTCCTTTTTTTTTTTTCTCCTCCCAGCTCAAAGTTAATTTATTGGGCTCAAATTCTCTAGGTCCCATTCCAGTGGCAGGTGGCTGCTACTCTAGTGTGGTGTTTCTTCTCCTAGTTTTATGGTTGCCTTTGTCCTATTTCAGATACAAAGACCTCCAGCAGAAATCAAGAAAGTGATAATGTTTAAATCATATTATTCTTTCTTGTACTCTGAAAATTAAGACTAAAAATGATGGCAGTGATCTTTTAATGCATTATTAAAATTCAACTATACTCTCACCACTTAGTAGCTATATACCTCTAGGAGATTTCTGAGACAAACAGAGACCTTTGTGGACCTACCCTTCGGGGAATGTTTTCCACACTCAGAGGTCCTTCTTAGCTAGGAACATCTTCATTTTCTTTTTTATTTGCCGGGAATGTCTATTTTTATGTATCATTATCAAAAGAGTTGGGAATACATTGTTTATCAATCATGATACAGCATATTCTACGACAGCTAGGGGGGAAATGAAAATGACTTAGGAATGGTCACATCTTAACTTTTTTCATTTGATGAATGTTACTGAACATGTCCACCAGATTAGGAACTATCCTCAGCCCTGGGGATACCGCTGTGAACAAGCTAAGCCAGATCCTTATTCTCACAGAGATATTTATTCAGAGGGGTTGGGGAGGGGAGGCAAATAATCAAAGACAGACAAAGAAGTAAGCTGAATTCAGTGAGAGGGAGGTGTTGTGAAGAAAATAAAACAGTTACGTAGTAGAAGGAGTGAATGGAAGGAAGGAAAACTCTCTCAGAGAAAGTGGTTCTGGTGGAGACCTGAATGACGAGAAGGTGTCAGCCATGCAAAGACCTGGGGAAAGAACATTCTAGAGAGAAGGAACAGTGACTGCAAAATTGCTCAGGTGAGAACTTAACAGGCTTGGGTGATCGAGGTGGAGAAAACTGCACAGTGCGGTTGAGACATAGAGCTTTTGGGGACAGTGGTGTGTCAGGAGCGGGCAGTGACTGGGTCACAGGGGGCTTTGTCGCCCATGGTAAGGAGTTTGTAATTTATTCTAAGTAATGTGGGATGTCACTGGAAGGTATTAAACAAGTGAGGATTATCATGTAGTTTAAAAGATTTTTATTTATTTATTTGACAGAGATCACAAGTAGGCAGATAGGCAGGCAGAGAGAGAGGAAGGGAAGCAGGCTTCCCGCTGAGCAGAGAGCCTGATGTGGAGCTCGACCCCAGGACCCTGGGATCATGACCTGAGCTGAAGACAGAGGCTTTAACCCACTGAGCCACCCAGGCACCCTATCATTTAGTTTAAATCTTACAAAGTTTGCTCGGTCGCTGTGCAGAAAATGGATTGAAAGATGGTGAGTGGAATTAGGAGAGTTGAAGTCCACTGAAGGGGACCACGTGAGTGGTCACTGGCCAGAGCTGGAATGGCAGGATGGAGAGAAAGTAAGAGGTTGTGCCCTGTTTTGGAGTTGCCTGTGACGTGTGTGTGTGTGTGTGTGTGTGTGTGTGTGTGTGTGTGTGTGTGAGAGAGAGAGAGAGAGAGACAGAGACAGAGACAGAGACAGAGAGAGACAGAGAGAATGGCTAATGGGAAAAATCAAGGAGATTGTGGCCACCTCAAGACTTGGCATGTAAGCAGCCCTAAATAAATGTTTGATGCATTGAAAACATGTTTCTCCTTATTTAAAAATTATCATCCCTCTGAATAATGATTTAATAACTCTACAGCCTGTGCATCATGTGAGCTTAATGAAGTGCTCTGAGAGGTTTTTCAATGAAACTGCGTTTAGAAGTAAATATTTACTTGAGTACAACTCATTTGTGAAATTAAGTCATTTTTATGAGGCATACTCAATTATTTCTGTAACTAGTGAGCAGCATAATATCTATGGAATTATACAATGTGAAGCCTTTCTAACTAATTATCCTACTTGAGAAACATAAACACAGATTTTTTTTTTTTTTTTTACAAAGTGCATTACAGACAAAACAAGTTTCTTACTACCTCAGAAACATCTTTCAAGTATATATGTAGTGCCTCACTGGGTACAATTACAAATCTTGGAAAAACAGGAAGCCATGAGTTCTTCTGTATCCTTTCCGAGTTACAAAGCATAACTCAGGGTCCTGAAAATAAAATTCCATCCTGCACACCTATCATGTCTGTGTGTGGCACTTTCCAAAACCCTTAGGGACTTCACAGGAATGAGAACCTGTCTCTGCCCTAGGGGAATTCTTAGGTTAGTGGAGAGAGAGATACTAGCAAACCAACCACCAGTAGTAACTGGTTTTGATAAGTCAAAAGGTAGCTACAAACTCAGGGGATTTTGCCCAGAAGGGAGGAGGAGTGGGTAAGGGGTAGGCAGGAAGTCCAAGGAAGACTGCCTTGGGGGTGGGAGACATGACTAGAATCCTGTAGGATGAGCAGGAGCTATGCAGACGACGAGAGGGGAAAGGCAGAGAAGTCTGGGCAAGGTTTGGGAGATGAGAAAGAAGTCAGTGGAGGACTCGTGCTGGAGGTGAGGAGAGTCACAGCAGCAGATGGGCCGGGAGCCCCCAGGACACAGAGAGTCTTGCCCTCCATGTTGAGGACTTTCTTCTGAGGGCCATGGGGAGCCCTTGAAGGTAATAAGCAGCATGAAAAGGGAGCAAATTGACCTATCACAAAGGTTAATCTGTTATCAGTGTGGACGGTAGGCTGAAGGCTAGCATCTGAGGCAGAGAGAGAGGGTGGGAGGCTTCTGGGCGCCCAGACAGGCACACTGAAGCTCTGGGGTCAGGAAGAGAGAGCTAAGGAATAGAATAAACGTTGGAAATGTGAAAAGAAGCAGAGGAAGGAAACAAGGCTGGAATAAGTTTAGGCTGGACCTGGATTACTTTATATTTAACAAAAAAGCAAGCAAGGAGATCACAGATTTTTTTTTCTAATTTAACTCCTTTATTTCATACATGAGTTCTAGGACCTGTGAGTGTCATTTTATATTTATTCATTTGTTTGATGGTAGTTTGTGTTTTTAAATATATTTTTCAAAAATGGTATTGTATTGCCTCCTAAGCATTTTGCCTCATCCAGGCACTGAGTGAGAATCGTGACACCTGAGGTCTTTAGCGTAGGCAGAGATGCATGGTGAGGCAGCTTGGTACCAGAAGCATCTAGGAGTCAGGCTTATGGCTGAAGTAGATGAGCCCCTTCCCCTTCGCTGGGCTGCCTCTTACTTATCTGTAAACTGGGGTGATAAAAATTATCTTGAGACCCTTCGAGTTATAAAATGGTATTTATTTATTTGAGTTGTTCATTTGAACTTATTTTTATATGTTTTAACTTACTTTAGTCCTCAGACACTCCTATGAAATGGATGGTCTATTATTGGTCCTCTTTTGCAGATGAGAAAATTAAGGCACAAAGGGTTTCAGTAACTTGCCTGTGATCACACTGCCAATAAGTGGAAAATGGGAGATTCGAACCGGACAGTCTGGCTCCAGGGTCTTTATTCTTAACCACTGGATTCTACAGCTGCCTTCCTTCCCTTGCTTTAATTTTCCACTCAGCCCTAGATGGGTATTTAAGTTGTTTTTGTTTTTTCTCAAATGCAAACACTGCTTCCATAACTGTGCTTCTGTGGAACTTCTTGTTTTCACAGCGCAAGTGTCTTCCACAGACAACTGTTAAATTATTAAATAAGGAGGCCCTCAGACGGAGGTGGTTTTAAAGCCTTGGTAGCCTACGTAAAGCAAACCACAGCCTAAGCCTGTAAATGACTGGAGTTGAAGAAATCAAAAGCTAAGGGATAACCAATCACCATCAGCCGGCCACACTTTCCCAAATACGGCAAACTCTAAAGCTCCAGCCAATCCAATGATCCTGGGCTTTGCCTCTGCGATCTCTATAGAAGTCTTCTCCCCAGCTCCTGTCTGTGGAGTGCTCCGAATCGCTTTAGGTTTGGTTTTGCCTGATTCAAACAGATTTTCACTCAAATGCATATATATATATATATGGTTTTTTGTTTGTTTGTTTGTTTGTTTAGCGTGACTCAGTTTGTCTTTTAACACTATGGATAGCATTGCTGAGTCCTAGGGTACCCATCCACTCTGGCAGAAACCAGCCCCTATCACTTAACCAAAACTCTTCCTTTACAACTCACTGGAAGCCCCCATGCTGTCATATCCAGTGAGAGGTGTCAGCGTTCAGTCCAGGTTGCCAGCCAGCAGCTTCCGTGACCACTTTGATCATCCTTGGTCTGCAGCTGCTGCATCCTTATAGCTCCCCCAACCCCTTTCTTAGTCTCCCCATCAGCATCTCTCAGTCTTTCTACCCCTTGACTTTGGGAGATCCTCAGGCTCAGGATCCTCTGCCCTCTTCTTATTCTTCTTGGGCTCCTTAAACAATCTCATTTATGTACCTGTGCCTTTTATTATTATTATTATTATTAAGATTTGATTTATTTACTCAACACAGAGAGAGAAAAGCAGGCTCCCCACTGAGCAGGGAACCAGATGTGGGGCTCCATCTCAGGGCTCTGGGATCATGCCCTGAGCCGAAGACAGAGGCTTAACCAACAGGTACTTCTGTACCTGTGTCTTTAAAGATCATTGACCCCCTGACAACTCTGAAATTTCTTCTCCCGCCCAGACCTCCTTGGAACTCTAGAATTGCACATTAAACTGCCTCTGCGGCAGCTCCACTTGGATGTCTCATGAGTATCTCCTACCTAATAGATTCAAAACCATGCTATCCCTGCTTCTCTTCCAATGGTCTTGACCTCAGTAGATGGTACCTCCATTCATCCAGATGATGATCCGAGAAATTCCAGTCTTGGAAATCATGTCACTGAGAGCCCTACAGATATGTTGCCCACTGATTCTACCTCCCCTATATATCTGATTCCTCTGCTCTTCTCCATCTCCATTGCTCCTACCCCAATCCCAGCCTCCACATATCCTACCTGACCTATTGAAAGTCTGCACAGTCATCTCCCTACTTTTGATCTCCAGACAGCATCCTAGTGATCACCTAAGAATTCAGCTTCAATGTTTCCCTGCTTCCTGCTTAAAAATGTTCGATGCCCTCCCATTGGGAGGAAACTGAAACACCTCATCCTCTTCCAAAAAGTTCATCCTGTTCTAAAGGCCCCATGTTCTCATCCTTGGTTGTACACTAGAATCGCCTGGAGAGCTATTTAAAAATTCTTTTGGGGGCACCTGGGTGGCTCAGTGGGTTAAGCTGCTGCCTTCGGCTCAGGTCATGATCTCAGGGTCCTGGAATCGAGCCCCGCGTCAGGCTCTCTGCTCAGCAGGGAGCCTGCTTCCTTCCTCTCTCTCTGCCTGCCTCTCTGCCTACTTGTGATCTCTCTCTGTCAAATAAATAAATAAAAAATCTTTAAAAATTCTTTTGTCCAGAGCCTACTTCAGAGCAGCTATTATGATCTCTCTTGTGGTACATGGGTACTGGTACTTTAAAAACCTCCTCAGGGATTCTTAGAAGAATAGGTTAAGGACCCGCTGAGCCACCCTCATTTAATTCTGCAACACATTCCTCTCTCATTGAAAAAACACATTCGATGGATGGATGGATGGATGGATGGATGGATGGAAGGAAGGAAGGAAATAGAAGAAGGAAAAAGAAAGAGAGAGAAAGAATTAGAGAGAGAGAAAGAAGGAGAAGGAGGAAGGATGGAAGGAAGGAAGGAAGGAAGGAAAAGGAAGAAAGAACACATTCTGACCACAATAAAGTCCTTGCAGTTTTTTTTTTAAATTTTATTTATGACAGAGAGATAACAAGTAGAGAGGCAGATGCAGAGAGAGGGGGAAGCAGGCTCCCTGCTGAGCAGAGAACCTGATGCGGGGCTTGATCCCAGGACCCTGAGATCATGACCTGAGGCGAAGACAGGGTCTCAACCCACTGAGCCACCCAGGTGCCCCAGTCCTTGCAGTTTTATGCCTTCGGGCTTTCAAATATGTTTTTCCCACTGTCTGGAATGTCTCATTCTGGGTCTGGCTAATTCCAGTCATACTTCAATGTCAGCTCAGACCTTCTTTCTGAAGAAAGGCCTTCTCCTGCATTCTTCCCCTTTCAGTATCTGTCCTCTCTTTTACTCTTCAAGAAACTTAGTTATTTGACTTCATTGTCTCATTTACCATGCGTGTATTACACGTGTAGCTGCCTGACGGTTTATGTGATGTCTTTTTCCCCAGTAGAGGGTTGCTCCCTGAAGGCAGGGACCAGGCTCGTTCGGCTGATGTCACTCTCCCAGCACATCCCAGGAGGCCTACCTCACAGCAGGTGCTCTCTGGATCCCAGGGTCACAGAGAGCAACAGCTAGCCTAAGAGCTGTGAGCTGTGCCATTTGCTGGCCTGATGATATGGGGAAATCATGGATCATGGATTACAATCACTATCTTGCCCACTTTAGAGTCATTGAGATTCGAGTAGGATGATAGGTCAGAATCACCAGGGTCCCTGGGCATTATGTAATATTAGCAAAATTGCCAACATTTTCTAATAATTATCAGCTCAACCCATCTGTAAATAGAGTCTCTTCTTTTTCATTTCAGGAAAACGGTTCAGGGAGCTTAAATCATTGGCTTCAGTCCCAGACATGCCAGCCTACAAGCAGAGGATAGCCAGACACTAGTGAAGCCGATGTCTTCTCCTCTCTGCCCCTCTCCCTTCTTCCCTCCTTCCCTCTTCCTCCTCTCATGGCTCCTCATTGTCTCAACCCCCACCTCTGTCTTCAAACGTAACTGCTTTCTAACACCAGTAATCCTTATTTGACCTCATGCTCAAAACTCTGATGCACTAAGGGACCGTTCCCTACCAACTACTGCCACAGCAAATTATTTCATAATGCCCAGGGTGCTGTCGAGAGCCCAAGCAACTCCCCCGAAGGACGATAGAAACCAGGGACCCAGAGGCCCCTTCATAGCTGCAAATCATTCACTTATCCTCTTGTCAAACTGGAACAGCAGGGAGTGATAAAACGGCAGAGGACTCGAGTCACATACAGGATTTTCTTTAAGGTCCTGACATGTTTTTGATGGGGCCGGTGAGGAAATACAAAACCAAGATCCATTCAGCAGACACTTGGCGGGCGTTCACTTGGGTTAAGAGCGAGCATTTAGACCAGGACTCAGTCAAGTTGTAACCTCATTTTCTCATCTGATGTGAGCAACAGCTCTGTGAACTCCACTTGATAAAGAAAATAGCCCAGAAGTGCTCTGTAAGCGTGTCCAGGTCCCATAGCTGGCAAGTAGTATTGATGTGACTAGAAATTCTTAAGTCAAATCTTGGATTTGTTTTTTTCCATTGTAGCAAGCTGCCAGACACTGAGAAAGGTGACATAGGATCTAAAAAGTTCAGCTGCTGGGGCTCCTGGGTGGCTCAGTGGGTTAAAACCTCTGCCTTTGGCTCAGGTCATGATCCCAGGGTCCTAGGATTGAGCCCCGCATCGCATCGGGCTCTCTGCTCAGCAGGGAGCCTGCTTCCCCTTCTTTCTCTCTGCCTACCTGTGATCTCTGTCTGTCAAATAAATAAGTAAAATCTTTAAAAAAAAAAAAGTTCAGCTCTCATTGAGTTGAGTTCTTCTGCCTCAGATGCCTCCCCTACCACTACCCCCCTTCCTCCTGTTGACCGCTGCTTCTTGGAAGAGCTCTACTTTGTCTGAGCATGGACCCTTCTCTGGAAGTCCTTCATCCAGGCCAAGTCCCTCTGTCCTTCCTCTGCGCTGCATTTGTTAGTCATCCCGCATCCTTTCTCTCTCTGGAGGGCTTTTGTATGAGTTATGGACCTTGCAGCTGGTTGGAACCTACAGATTCTGATTGTGCATCACCCAGACCTCTCCCTTGTCTTCTTCCTGCCCTGGCTCCTTCAGGCCGCTTCTCTGAATTTCACACTATCCGCTGGAACTCAGCCAAGGGGTCGATACCGCTCACTCTCGACCTGCCCCTCCCCAAAGCCCTGACGGCTCAGGGATCCATCCCAGTCAGAGTTACCATGTAAAATACAGGAGAAGTAATTAAACATGAATTACATATACATCATGAATAATTTTTTTTTCTAAAATCATGTCCCAAATATTGCTTGTGTATTAGATATGCAAAGATATATTTGTTGAAATAAATTGGGTACCCTGTTTTGGTTTTTGCTAAGTCTGGCAACTCTAATCCCAGCTCTTCCCTCTTCTAGGGGCCCAGACAGTAGGAAGAAGCAGGGAGGAAAGGTTGTGTGGGCTGGGTCACAGGAGGCTGCTCCGGGCCTAGCTCTTCTGCGTACTCGTGGTGCGGCCTTGGTGGAATCTTTGTCCCTCTCAGTAACTCAGTTTCCACATGTGCACAATGGGGGGGTTAAATTAGGAGGTCACTGAGGATATCACTGGCTCTCATCCCCCAGCAAAGAAAAGAGGTTCTATATTTTCTATGCTCCCACCACCTTGCTCAGATGGTAGGAGGGATGGTTATTTAATTACCAAGCATGCTCCCACTAGAACGTTCTGATTTCAAAGGTTGTTTTTTTATTCACAGGCAGTATGGTATGGTGGGGGAGGGGGGACAACAAAACAAGACTTTGACCTCCTGAGCTGAAGACAACACCATTTATAAGTTACTTAGCGTATGTAAGCCTCGGTTTCTGCATTTTACTACAATTGGAGGATGGATGGAAGCTCCTACAACCCTCTCTAGCACAGAACAAGCATTTAATAATCTGTAGCTATTATCACTGATTCTGGATTTCCAGAGCCTGGCAAAGGTTATGATAAAGATTGTGTGTGTGTGTGTGTGTGTGTGTGTGTGTGTGTGTGTGTATTTTTAAAAATTTATTTATTTATTTGACAGAGAGATCACAAGTAGGCAGAAAGGCAGGCGGGGGGGGGGGGGGGAGCAGGCTCCCTGCTGAGCAAAGAGCCTGATGCAGGGTTCGATCCCAGGACCCTAAGATCATGATCTGAGCTGAAGGCAGTGGCGTAACCCGCTGAGCTACCCAGGTACCCCTGTGTGTGTATTTAATTGGAGAGCTACACTTCAAAGATTAGCTGGCTATTAACATCAAGGGAAGGGAAGCATGGAACCTTCCTCCTTGTAGAGAGGATTTCAGTAAACCTTCATCTACTTAACTTCGTGAGAGAGTGGTTACCTTAGAGCCTAGCTCTTAGACTCCTAGGGCAAGTTCACAATCAGCTTGCATGGATGGGTATAGCCTGGAGCTCTCTTTTAGGCTTGGCAAATCAGCTCAGGCTAATGGATCTTCCAGCAGACTTCTTGCAACTGTCAGAGCCTGGCTCTCATGCACAAACTCCAGGCTCAGGCTGTCTGGCCAGCTCCCAGGCAGCTGGAAGCCTCTGGTGCATTCTTGGCCACGGCACATAATATGTAGATGAGGAAGTGGGAAACATAATTTATTCTTTGGGCAAACTGGGGGCTGATGAATGAGTATGTTGACCCAACTTTCTCATCAGAGTGCCAACTGGAGAAGACAGATTGAGTCCTGAATCTGGGGGAGCTGAGAGTGAGAGTCCAGGAAATCCAGAAAGGGTGGAGGAAGTTGAGAAAGATGGGGAAAACTGGCATCCCAGAGGGCAAGTGCCCAGGTATGCAAGGGTGTCTGTGCTACCTGAAGGGACAGCAGAGGAGCAGCTTGGTGTGGTGGTGGGGGGGTATCCCATGTTGGGGGTGGTACTCTTGTCTTCTGGTAGAATTAGTTTACCCAGAATAGAGTTCAGCCTCCTAGGAGGCACCATGTCACTATTAATGACAGTATTCATAGCTAACATTTATTGAGCACTTACTGTATGCCAGGGATTGTACTAAGAACTTGACATGGATTGAGGAATCTAATCACGAAGAAACCTCTCTGGGGTATTTGCTAATAGCAGGGCTCACATTTAGCTGGTATGGCTGGGTGTTAAAATATTGAAGTAGTTCAAAGCCTGTTAGTAAATAGCTGCTGACCTGATCTCCCTGAGTGACTCTCCACCCTTTTGGATGCCTCTGCCCCTCCAGTGAGGCAAGAAAGAAGGGGACCATTCTGCAGCATCTGTAGCACACTAACTACACGGCTTAACATCTATTTTTAATGTTGTGTGGTAGACTGGGGAATGGCTCCTAAAGAGATCTAGGTCCTCAACCTTGGAATCTGTGAATGTTACCTTCACAGATGGTGATTACATGGAGGATTTTGTGATGGGGAGATCATTCTGGTGGGCCCTGAGTGCAACAAGAAGTGTCCTTGTCAGTGGGAGGCCAAAGGGAATTTGACACAGAAGTCGGAAGATGATGTAATGGTGTAAGCTAAGGGAGATTTGAAGACGCCAGGCCACTGGTTTTGAAAATGGACAGAGTGGCCACAGCCCATGGATTGCAACTTCCAAAGCGAAAAGGAAGAGAAAATGGGTTCTTCCTTAGAGCTCTGAACTCAAGAAAGTACACTGGGACACCTTGGTGTTGGCCCCGTGAGACTGACTTCAGACTTTGGGCCTCTAGAACTATAAGCAAATACAGTTATGTTCTTGAAGCCACTGACTTTGTGATAATTTGTTAGAGCAGCCCCAGGAAACTAGTACAGTTGTCCTGGGAACAGCCACAGTGAAGGAGGTTAAACCTTGAGAGGGATAAGTGATGGGCTCCATGTTGACAGTTCGCTTTTGAATTGGGGCTGGCTTCCCTCACAGCCCATGTTCATGGTCACTAAGCTGCCTTCTAACAGCAGAAATGACCATTAAACCCATCTCAACATGAGGTGGATCACAGAAACATAGAGACTTACATGACCTTGCCTGAGGTCAGAGTCTTGCCTAAAAGACAGACTGGGATTCAAACACAGGGGCATCCCGTTCTGATAATTTCATATCAAAAGTCCCTCCTGCTCTGGAGCCTGGGCTAAACAAGGCTGTAAGGTAGAGATCTGTACATACCTAGGATTCAACCCAGGTCACTAGTTGGCCCATCAAGGGACAGCAAGCCTCCCCTCCAGTACTGGAGGCAAGACTGCAGGTCTTGGCCCGGGGGTGGCTTTAGGATGTAGGCGGAGAAGCAGCCTGGACCTGTCAGTTGGGCTGCTACAGGGAGCTGCGAGGACCAGGGAGGGGAAAAGGAAGTGGGCCTGAATCAGCCAAGCTGCATGCTGGTCTTGAAGGGCCCGCTTTCTGGATTCAGCACGATCCAGAGAAAGCAGTAGAGGGGACGCTCACTGGTGGGCAGGCGGGCCGAGGCACACACCACAGAGGGACCCGTGAGGCATCTGTCAGCCAGGCCATTTCCTGGCCAGCTGCAGTGAGGTTTGTGCCAATGCCTCTGTGCAACCCTGGATTCGGTGAGCAAGTCTTCCTTGGGCCAGGTCACCATGCAGAGTTGGGGTCAGGCCAAAGAATACATGCAGAAACTCCACAGTCTGTGAGAGGCTATGTAAGCATGAAGTAGTCTCTTGGGCTCAACTTAATGTTTTATTCTCCCTGGACAGCCCATTTCTCTTGGCCACCCTCTCCAAGTTAAAAGATGCCTTTCCTCCACACATCTGTAAGGTATTATAAGACAAGTACCAGAAGATGGAGACTGGTTCCTGGGAGGGCGGAGAAAGGAAGGGCCCCATCTAGTTGGG